>NC_141691.1:338439684-339012184 GCF_964263255.1 Lissotriton vulgaris
CAAAGAGGTGACAGAGGACAGCCCTGACGAACTCCACGTTGAAGTGTGAATGGGGAAGTGAGGTGACCATTGACAAGAACGGAAGCCTTGGGCATAGAATATATTAAAGAAATATAGGAGATAAATTTAGGACTGAAGCCATGCCATTTCAGGGAAGCCATGAGAAAAGACCAGTCAACCCGATCAAAGGCTTTCTCAGCATCGACTGAGATGGCTGCAAGAGGAATCGACAGCGAGGGGGCCTTACTTAAAACATTAAGGAAGAGTCTGGAATTGTCCGAGGTAAGACGGCCCTTAACAAAACCACATTGCTCTTTCCCGATGAGATGTGGCATGAGTGGGTCAAGGTGAAGAGCTAATAATTTTGCAAAAATCTTATAGTCAACATTAACTAGAGATATAGGACGATAATTCTTACAAAATTTAGGATCTCTACCTTCTTTAGGGAAAAGGCATATGGTAGTATCTTGAAATGCGCCTTGGGCCAGTCCAGTAGAACAAAAAGATTGAAAAAGAGAGAGAAGTTTGGGTAAGAGGAGATCGGAAAAGTGTAAGTAAAATTCAACTGGAAAGCCATCAGGCCCTGGAGTTTTGCCTTTAGTGAGAGAGGACAAAGCAGTGGATAATTCAGAAATAGTGAGATCAATATCAATGTCCGAAAAATTAAGTTGGGAAGTATCTGGCTTAGGTAGGTTATCAAAATAAGAATGGAGAGCCTCTGGGGTAGGAGGATTTTCAGGGGAGTATAAAGATTCATAAAAGGAGTGAAATTGCTCCAAAATTTCTGCATTGGTATGTACAAGAACATTAGAAGAAGAATAAATAGAGTCTATGTTAGTTCGCTCCTTACGCGATTTTAGATAATTAGCCAATAATTTACCCGATTTATTGCGACCTCCATAGTATCGTGCACTGCTCCGGAGAAGAAAAGAGGAAGCTGAATCCGTAGTAAGTTTGTTAAAAGCAATTTTAGCTTTAAGAAGTTCAGGAGACATATGATTAGGAGAAGAAGTGTAGAATTGATGTTCTAACGACTTAATGTGTGCAAGGGTAACTTTACGTTTTTGAAGGAACTTTTTCTTCTTTTTAGAGACGAAATCGATAATAAAACCACGGGCTGTGGCCTTGAAGGAATCCCAAAGAACATGAGGAGGGGTATCAGGTTTAGAATTAAGTTGGAAACATTCAGAAGTGAAAGAACGAAAGGAGGAGGAAAAAAGAGGATCAGTAAGAAGAGAAGAATTAAAGCGCCAGCGAGAAGATTTAGGAGTAGGAGGAAGAAGATCAAATACATTGATAATAGGAGCATGATCAGAAATAACAATAGCTTCAATAGAACAGGATAGAAGGTGTTGAGATAAAGATGAGGATAGAAAAATGTAGTCCAAACGAGAGAAAGAAGCATGAGGGGGAGAGAAAAAGGAAAAGTCTATAATATCTGGGTGAGTGAGTCTCCATGAGTCCACAAGATGTATCTGTGTGATAGTGTCAAGAAACTGTTTATGGGGCTTGTGAGGGGTAAAAGGAACAGAGGATTTACGATCCAGAAAAGGATCGATAATCTGATTACAGTCTCCACCTAACAGGAAAGAATCATCTTTGTATTGAACACATTTTGCTGTAATGGAGGGCCAAAAAGAGGTGTCAAAGCATGTAGGGCCATAAACGTTGAACACAGTAATTGGAATAGCATTAATGAGCAATTTAGCTAAAACCCAACGACCCTCATCATCCTTTTCTTCAAGAAGTACTTTACACTTAAGACGTTTATGAATCAAAATAGCAACACCGTTCTTTTTATGAGAAGCAGGAGAGAACAAAACAGTACCAACCCACAATCTCTTTAGCTTTAAAGATTCAATATCTGAAAGATGGGTTTCTTGAATAAGAACAATATCAGGATTGTAAGAGGAGAGGTGTGAAAGTACTCTCTGCCGTTTAATAGGGTGGTTAAATCCTTTCACATTCCATGAAACAACTTTGAAGGTGAAAGAATAATAAACTGTTCAAAATTGAAAAATGCAAAAACATACTGTACAAGTAATAATTCAAACTTTAAGGAGGTAAAAAATATGAAAACCGTTAAAAGGGTAGAGGGAAGGATAGGAGGAGGAGGAGAAAGAGAAGGGGAAAGGGAAAAGGTTAGGGAAAAGGAAAGAGGGTCAGCAAAAGAAGGAGAAGAAAGAAAAGAGAGAAGGCATAGAAGACAGTACAAATCCAAAAGGATGACTGTAATGAACATACCTGAAAGGGGAAATACACAAAGGGGGAAGTGGGGAGGTGGTGATGCGTTACAAGACGGGTGGACCAGGACCAGGAGCAGAACCACACCGAGACCTCACAAAAAAGGAACAAAGGATGGAACAAGATGGTGAAGGGTGCATCCGATACATATCTGCATGGGGAAAAAGGAGACAATTGTTAACATACGGAACATGTGACACAAAGTATATAGCCAGAAATTAGAAATAAGCTTTATGTAGAACATACGCAAGGAGACACAGGAAAAAAGAAGATAAACAAGATGAGAAGATTGAGAAGACCAAGAGAAGGAGTAGAGAAGAGTACATGAAATCAGAGAAACACTACTAGAGAACAATACATGGAGACAACAAAAACATTTCAGCCACTGTTCGAA
The DNA here is from genome assembly GCF_964263255.1 of Lissotriton vulgaris. Taxonomy (NCBI): domain Eukaryota; kingdom Metazoa; phylum Chordata; class Amphibia; order Caudata; family Salamandridae; genus Lissotriton; species Lissotriton vulgaris. Next base: position 338,442,323 of record NC_141691.1, read on the forward strand.
GGAGAGGAAGAGGCGTCCATCCCCTCCTCACTCTGCAAAAAGATGAAGTTGCGTAGTTCACCAGGATCTTGAAATGACCAAGTCCTATTCCGATAAGTGACTCTGAAGGTACAAGGGTGAAACAGGCCATATCTTGCTCCCAGGGATCGCAAAGAAGGACGCATTGCTAGAAATTCCTTACATCTGGAGGCAGTGGCATTAGAGACATCTTGAGATAAGTAAACTCGTTGACCTTGCCAAGTCAATTGTTTTTTGCTCCTTGCTGCTGAAAGAATCGAGAGAAGGTCTGTGAATTTCAAAAATAGGATAATGACTCCACGAGGTTTAGGAGATGAATCTGTTCTTGCGCCAAGTCTATGAGCTCTTTGAATACTGATGGACGTAGAGGGGGGCATGTCCAAAAGTTTCGGTAGGAAGGTGGTAAAGAAAGTCACTGGATTGTCACCCTCAAGATTTTCTGGTAAATTGTAAATACGAAGGTTGTTTCTTCTATTGCGATTTTCCAAATCCTCCGTATGCTTTTGTAGAGAGAGGACAGTCTTTTCTAATGCAACAATGCGTTGCGTGTTGGATTGAACCTCAGGAATCTGTAGCTCAACAGAAGAAAGGTGAGCATCCATGGACTCCCATTTGTCCTTCAAAAGCTGCATATCCTTGCTTGTCTCTTCGACAAAAGGACGCATTGCACGAAGTTCTTCCAAAATTTGATCAATAGGAGATGAGGAAGAGTTATCCTCCGGTGTAGGAGAATTTTGTTTAAGACGTTTGCCAGATGGAGCAGGTGGAGAGGTTCTACTGGAAGATGAGTGAGCCGAAGGGGCTTTCTGAGAGGAAGAAGTCGACATTTTTGCAGAGTGAGTCGATTTAGATGCACCAGTTGAAGAGCCCACCGATGAATTCACAGAGGAAGCAAAGACAAATTGAGGTTTGCGTAATCTCACCATAGAAATTTCTACTGCAGCCAATAACTAATCTCAATGCACTGAGAAGTATAGAAAAATGCGTTGGCAATGACTCAGAAGGCCATCTTAGCAGAAGGTAAGCCAGGGGCTTATATAATACAAGATGCTCCAAAAATACAGCACTGCGAATAATGCCAATAAGAGAGAAGTAGTAGCATTGAAGAACTTAGCTGAACATGACAGGGTACACCAAAACACCTTTATCGGGTCCGAAGCATATACTTGAAAAAGTAGTATATAGATAATATAGGACAGAAAGGTGGCATACCATGAAGAGGAGAAAATGAAGTTATCTCCCTGAGGAAGCGCTTGTAAATTGCATAAGAAAGCGCCAGTGAATTGAATGGAGCATATGCTGGCAATTTGAAGAGAGAGGGCGCTGAGAATGGCAGTTAGGGAAAGCGTGTCATGAGGCAGCTGAAGCGTAATGGAATGCACAGAAAGTCAAAAAGTCAGTAAAAAGCCATGAGGAACAGCAGTTGCGCACTTGCAATGAGTAGCGCTGAGGTGACAAGGCGTCCGAAGAAAGCGGGTCTCACAGAAGAAACGCCATGACGAAACGCCTGAGCAAAGATTCCTCAGAGAGAGAGCAAGACAAACGTAGCAAATATCACCGAACACTTTAGTTGCTCACCCCCAAGGTCGTTGCTGCCGAGTGACACATGGCAGTAGAGGACGTCCTGGCTTGTTGTGGAGGCAGAGGTCCGGTAGTTCGAGGAACACCTAAAATGGCGGCTCCGTGAGGAGCGGCAGAAACATCGCGGAAACGGATGAAGAGCGGCACTCCAAAAGCCGCAAAGCCGCTCCGCTTGTTCCTCCGAGGTTCCGGTAGGAGAATTCGGCAAGGAGGTGCGAAGGCAGTCCCGTTCACATCGGGAAAATAGCTTCGAGGTGTAACGGTGCAGCGGAGCTCAGCACCTAGCCGGCCATCTTGCACGGCATCCAAGGTGGCGATTTTTCTAACCTTTGCAAATAAACTTAAGCAACATTGGAGGATGGGCAACCTGAAAATAAGCAGTGGACCCAAGAATAATTATCTGGGCGTGTGCTTCATGAGCAAGGGCAGGCCCAACCGTCATATTGCCTCCATCGACACAAAGGCCAAGGTGCTGACTTACAACATGTGTAAACTAAATGCAAAAATGTACAGCCCATCAACGTTGACAATATGAAAAGTGATAGAAGCCAAACTACTCTTAATTTCATATGGACAACTGGCCATTCCAGAGGCTCTGGCAGATACCTTGGAAATCGCACATTGTCGGGCCGTTAAAAGGATTTTTCAAATTCCCGTCAACATCTGGAACGCACTGATGAGACTGAAGTTCATAATAAACAAACAAACATGAAAACTGGGCTTCTATTGTGCTTCGATTGTGCAATACTACCGCAGAATCTGTGCAACGCCCCCACATACTATGAAGAAAATCTTGAAGGAAATCTTTATAGAAGAGAAAATCCCGTGGTCAGAGTACTAGTCCTACAGACTGCCTATAGTAAATTACACCTAGATATGACAAACTGGAGCACGTTTATCCATCAACCTGGGGTCCTAAAAACAGTGGTGAGGTACCAAGTCAGACTTTTATCCAGGCAAGAAGACATGCGACTTGCGATTGAACCCACTGAAAGTAACTTTCAGGTATTCGTCAACACCTACAGGGACGAATTATGCTCGCTATACTTAAATAGGGATGCCCAGACGTGGGTCCCAGGCACTCCACACCACTTGGAGTCAAGCTAGCCGGGCTGATGAGAGGTGTTACCTCGAAACCGGTCCGGTCCTCGGATGCTTGATTCCGTTCTGGGAAGGACATGGCTTTTGTAGTTCGGACTGGACTGTTCCCATGGGGCAACAGGGTCAGAGCTGATTTGCCATTGTCTAACCCAGGGTGGTGTGGAGTGCAAAAAAACGATGGATTTGGGCCCAGATCTTTTGACTGGGGGAATGTGTGACATTGATCCACATTCGGTCCATCACTTGTTGTTTTCGCTATACTTAAATAGTGCGCTGAGCAAACCAATTTTAAAGAAATGTTTATAATTTGGCTTATGTCGCTTCCTATACAAGATATAAATATCCACTGGAAAGTCCTGGAGACAGTTACCGCCTACAGACTGTGTAAATTAAATGATAAAACTCTGGCCCACTTCCTCTACAAGTGTCCAAACTTGATGAACACACGCCACGTTTTATTAAAACCTCTGTTTTTACAATATGGCACGCGCACCTGCAAAGAGGCAATGGGGCTTCTTTTTAACTTCGAAACTCCAATAGAATTGGCAAGGCTAGCCAAACTTGCAAACCAGTTTCAAACATATTAACGGGATGCCACGCGCACACTAACCAACACTGAAGAAACTTATGGTGGTTTCCAGCTGAAATACAAACCTCAGTTTTTGTGGTGGTCTTATGAACTCTTTTAGCTGCATTATGAAATGCACCAATTGAAATGAAATGTGGTAATTAACAATGGGATCATTTTAGCACGAACACGTAATGGTTTTGTAACAATGTTTATTAATTGAAATAAATAAATATATTCATTCATTCATAGTGAATTCATTAAGTTCCAGGGCCGCATCAAATCAAATGTGGGTGATTCGTAATATGTACTTGCACCAGAATTTCTAAGAGTATGTTATGTACACGAGCTGTAGAAAGCATATCCCCGAAACAGAGAGGCAATCACTGATCACTGTTTCTTAGAAGTGCTGTCTGCAGTAAATGCATGTAAATGCAAATATAGAAAAACAGGCACCTTTTGGCTCTATTCAAATCCAGTGTACATAACCACGATATGGCCCCCATGTTAAAAAATCAATTTTGGGGCTAAACTCTGGCAAATTTCCTGCTGAATTAGAAAATAGATCCAGGCCTGTGGTTGTGCAAGTTAGTTTTTTCCCAGTGTTTGCAAAGCTAGCTACAGCAGTGCAATGTCCGAAAAACACAAAGCGGAGAGGTTAGAGGGTGAATGGTGGCATGGCCAGTGAGTATATAAGAGTTATGGAACAATTCTTTATTATTTTTTTAAAGAAGCAATTAAAAGAACACAGAGGAACAAAGATGATGTGAAGAAATGTGAAATAGAGAAATAATTGGAAGTGAAGGTCCTACATCAGCAAAAGGAATGAACGAATAAATTGACATCTGCTTGAGAGAGAAGAAAGGATAGGCAACAGATATTTAAGAAGGCTTATAGGGAAAAAAATAGATTGGAAGGGGAAGGCCAGGGTGTGTTTCAGAGGGGAAAAAGGGGAGTTTAGTACCTGTTTCCCATATCCAGCACAAGTGATGAACAATAGGTGATAGTTGAAAGAAAGGAACACAATAAAAGGGAGAGGGTTCTACCTGATGCTAGAAGGGCTTACACAGCCTTGCATCACCCTTGCTGTAGCAAGCAACAGTTGACTCATTTGGTTGTTTCTCTTGACGTCACTGAATGGTACTCAAAAATGTAAAAAAAACTAAGGGCAATATTAACTAACATTTTACATCATGATTGTGCCACTTTTCTGATGCAGTCACAGCGCAAAATGTTAGTAGATACTTATAAAGCTATGTTTTACGCCGCCTTGCATGGCTTTGAAAAGAAAGGTAGTGCAGCGGCGCTGCTTGCACTGTATTGAGTTACATTTCGTTCTGGGGGGTGTTCCATGGGTGGAGCACGGGCGATTCCGTGCATCCACCCATGAATTTCATGCAACCCCAGATTCACAAAGGTTTCTAGCCTTGGATTGCATGAAATTGCTGGGCCTCCCAGAGGATGGACTAACGATCCTCATTATTTCCATTTTGTATGTATACCTTGAAGGATTGTTTTTGAGCTAGAAGGTGTCCCTTACAGGACAAAAACAATTCTGTTTGTAACGCTAGCGCTAGGCAGCACACAGGGCGCCAGTGCTAGGAGAGAGATGAAATGCCCCATATCTTAGTAGATTTGATGCATTTCTGCTCTCTCCCTTTCACCACTGCAGCACAGCAAGTTGCTTTGCTGCACTGAGTTGTACTAAATATTAGTAACAGAGGCCCAGGGTGTTTTTATGTTATGGAGAATAATGCAGCATGATATCAAAGAGTGGATAACAGTGATCAACGGTCGATTACCACACAGAATATTGAAATGATATTTTGATCCAGAAAGAAGAATGCCAGTTTCATCAGAAGAATTTTATTGAAAAGCTTTTATGTCAGGTCTGTAACTTGAAACATCCTTTACAGTGCATTTCTTACCCAAGTATAGTATCAATCAAGCTTAGCAGTTGCTGTGCTGAGAGGACAACAGAACTAAAGTATTTCAAGCACAGAGAACCAAAATGGAATGTTATTGTTGGCCCTCTCTGCAAGGTTCCCCAAACTTCTGCCTTCACCCCTCTTGTTTTTCTGAATTAATTTTTTGGCATTAGGACTCTGCACTTTGCCACTGCTAACCAGTGTTAAAGTGCTTATGCTTTCACCCTAAATCATGGTAAAAGCACCGATTGGCATTTTTACTTTACTTATAAGTACTCAGGACTAGTAATTGAATTGCTACTAGTGGTCCTGCACCACAAAAACGGCCCCCAGGGGGCCAAAACGGGCCCCACCCGTGCGGCGCACCGTGGGATTGCCCGGTGCCCGCTACGGCCAGTCCGGCCCTGCTAGTACAGTATCAATCAAGCTTAGTAGGTGCTGTGCTGAGAGGACAACATAACTAAAATATTTCAAGCACAGAGAAGCAAAAGGAAGTGTTATTGTTGGCCCTCTCTGCAAGGTTCCACCAGTGCTAAAGTGCTTGTGCTTTCTCCCTAAATCATTGTAAAAGCACCAATTGGCATTTTTACTTTACTTATAAGTACTCAGGACTAGTAAATGAATTGCTACTAGTGGTCCTGCAGCACTCACTTTTTGTGCCTCCCACTTAAGTAGCTCCTTAAAACATGTCTAAGGCCTGCCAGATTAGTGTGTCGTGTTTATCTCCCCTGAGGCGGAAGCCGGAGGTTAGGCTGCCTGTAAACATTTAAAACATTTTAGTAAATTCTGTTGCGCCTCATTACTACTATTTTGTTTAGTTAAACTTTTAATAAGGAACCTATCTGCCCCTTGTAGAACTTGAACCCTGCTCCCCGCGATTAAGGCTCTGACGCGTCTGAGACAGGGCCGGCAGACATTTTGGGGGGGAAACGAGGTGAGCGCACTAGTTGTTGGGCTACCTCCTGCCCTCAGTATTTAAAGTGGGCTATTTCAGGGGTGTCAAAAAACCAGGTCTTGTTGTCCGCCACAATCCGTAACCTGGCCGGGAACAGCATTGAATATGGAATCTCTCTCGCCCGCAACTCTCTTTTCACGTCCATGAACGTTCTGCAGCGGCGCGCTACCTCCGCCGTATAGTCCGGAAAGAAGGCCAGCGTGGAGTTCTGAATTTTGACAGGAGGGGACACCCGTGCCGCTTGCAGAATGGCGTCTCTGTCTCGAAAGTTGAACAGTCTCGCTAAAATGGGTCTTGGAGCCGCTCCAGGCTTTGGTCGGCCTCTCGGAACTCGGTGTGCTCTCTCAACCGAGAAGAAGGTGGAGAGACCCTTCAGTTGGAGCTCTTTCTTGATGAGGTCTTCCACGAAGAGATCCGTCGCTCTAGTACCTTCGGTTTCCAGAACCCCTATGATCCTGATGTTGTTTCTCCTGGAGCGCCCTTCCTGATCGTCCAGCCTCTCCTTCAGCGCTTTATTCTCAGCCTTCATGCGCTCCATTGCCGCCTGCAGCTCCGAGACATCCTCCACTAAAGAATTTGTGACCACCTCCATCGAGCTCACCTTTTCAGACTTTTTGTGGAAGTCCGCTCTTATCAGGGTGATCTCAGTGGAAATCGTGCCAACCGTCGCCTGTACCTGCGTCAATGCCCGCATAACGTCATCCAATGTCGCCTTTTTCCCTCCTGCTCCGAGGGCTGATTTTCCGGCAGGCGCCTTCCCGTCACCGGGGGATGAAGTGCCTTTGTCAATCCGGGTCTGCGTCGTGCCAACTTTTGATCCCCTGCCCGCCATGGTGCCTTCACAGTGTCGCACGACGTTCACGATTGTCCTGTGCACCCAGGTGTTTTTTCCGTACAGGAGGTCACTGAAGGAACCCCCAATGAACTTATGCTTCTTCTGTTAGCTGCTGCTCGCTCACCTGTCTCGCAGATGGCTGTGTCCACAACAATGTGCCTACTGCACCAATCAGACCATTGGCTCAGTTTGTCCTGCGGTGCATTGTGGTACAATAAATGTCTTGTCTGGGCCGGTAGATGTTCCCCCTTCACTGCTGTGTTAGGCCCACGGGTAGCTCTTCTCTTTCAAGGGGGCACCCTGCCCAGAACGTGCTACTGCCCCACACTATTGGCTACATTCTATCCCCCATAACTAGGGGTGGTTTGGTATTTCTGGCACTCCCTATGTTGCCCACTGACAGTGGCTGTCTTCTGCTACTACTTCTCACAGCCCTTCTCCATCTGAGCGCGTGCGGGACTCCCGATTGGTCACCAGGAGTTGTGCCTCTTCTGGTCTAAGCGCTGTTGAGGTCCTCGTGGCCAGTCACCGGCAGGCGGATGTGTCTCAGCACACCAGATGCCCCTCGTTGTTGCTGGTGCCTGTTGCCCACTTCTGTGGCGCCACCACTGTCCGTTTCTGTGCCCCAGGTCAGCGTGTACCTCGATGCGGCCGCCATGCCCCAGCACTTATTCCCAGGTCGCTCCTTGCTCAGACCTAATAGAGAGCCCGGGGGCCCTCCGTATTCATCAAGAATTGCGCCCCCGCAGGTTAAGGCGCCGGTGATGCTGTCCCGGCGATCATTCACAGGCACGGCAGGCTCTGTCTTATTATGCCTAGTGTCCCTCGCTTTTGCCGGTACCTGCTATCCTCCGCTCAAACACCGCCGTCTGACTCTGCGTCCCGGACAGCGCGGGTCTCTTATGTGGCTGCCGTGTCCAGCGCCTGCTCCCGGGTCTTAGCCTGCTCCGATATATGATCGAGCCCTTGGGTCCATAGCTCTCACCAGTCTTCCGGCGTGTTTGGCATACTCCGCCTGGCCTCCATTAGTGTGTACTACTTTTGAGCTCACTCGCCCAGTCCTCTCAACTTCGGGGCATGCATGGGTTAGTAGGGTGAAGCAGCCCCCGGCCGGGTATTGCTCGGCTGATCGGAGCCGGTGCCTGAGGCAGTTGTTAGCTCAGCTAGTGATCCCGAGGGGATGTCGTCCGCCTCGGTGCCTCAGTGATTGTCCACCTCCTCTCTGGTGATTAGAGACGCTGCATCTCCTGGCCGGCCGGTGCCCTTCAAAATGGCGGTGATGCCTACTGTTGGCTGCTTCTGCAATTTCTGCCCGCAGTCCGGCTCCTACGAAGGGAAGTCGCATCTTCTGTATAGCGGTGCAAACGTGTCCACATTAGCCGCTTGTGCCGATGTACTTGGCTTGTCACCTGTCCGGTCGCCGCGATCTCCACTCAGCGGCCACCGGGCATTTCCGGTGAGTCGTATCCACGCAGTTTGCACTTCCGGTTGGGTTCGTCACGGACGTTAGTCCCCGGATCCTTTGTCTCCCACAGGCCGCTGAGGTGAACGGCAGTATCTTCTTCACCCGATCACGTCTCGCAGTCGGAGTTTCGGCCGCTGGTGCTGTCCGGTCCTAGGCTTCGAGACCCTCCGAAAGAGACCTGGGTATGGTCGGATAAGTTCACGGATCTAAGGAGAGGCCGCTCTACTCGCGGAGCTCGTCTCCTAAGCTGCCGCCATCATCGGCTGCTAGCCACGCCCGCTGCCTGTAAACTTTTAAAACATTTTTGTAAATTCTGTTGCGCCTCATTACTACTATTTTGTTTCGTTAAACTTTTAATAAGGAACCTATCTGCTCCTTGTAGGACTTGAACCCTGCTCCCTGTGCAGAGCGATTAAGACTCTGACGCGGTCTGAGACAGGGCCGGCAGACATTTTGGGGGGGAAGCGAGGTGAGCGCACTAGTTGTTGGGTTACCTCCTGTTCCCCTCCACCCCATAAAATGGATGCTGGTCTCCGTCCGCGCAGCAGGCGGGCACAGCGGGCGTGCCGGCAGCGAGCCGAAGGTGTGCCAGAGGTAAGCCTGTCTGGGCCCGTCCGGGCCAGAACGGGCCCAGGGGCCAGTTCCCTTACAACTACGGGACCAGAGAGACCCATGATAAGGTACAACTGGGATCAACTCTTGAAAGTAAGAGAGGGGAGAAGCCCTAACTGTAATCTGCTATTCACTCATCAGAAGGGCCATAAGCCATGCACTGGGTGTAATTATGAATTTATCCCTGATACGGGAGTTCCTGATGCGTGCTCGTATTCACTGACACTACTTAACTGTAGATCGATAGATAAGCACGCGCTGGAGATTTCCCTGCTCTTGGAGGAAAGAGACCTAGAGGTTCTATTCCTTACTGAGACATGGACTAATGACAGCTCAGACCCCAGTGTTGTACGAGCCCTGCCTCCAAATTATGCAATCGTGAGACAAGACCGTACAGATGGGCGGGGGGGGATTGCAATAGTATATAAAAATTCTGTGGGTTGTAGATGTGAGAAGGTCACCATCGCAGGTTCGGAGAGTATGACATTTTCAATGACACTGTCTCCAACGTGCACATGCTCGGAGCTCTTGGTCTATAGGCCTCCGGGGGCACTTGGGCAATTCCGTGAAGAGCTCTTGAGCAGTGCTATTAATCTCTCCTGCAATGCTTCCAACTTTACTATGCTGGGAGACTTCAATATACATTTAGATGAAGCTGACACCCCGGCTTGTCAGAGCCTGACGACAGCGCTAGAGGTGGTCCAATTTAAACACATTATTAAAGGTCCCACACATAAAGCGGGACACACACTTGATCACTGCTATACCAACCTAAGTATGTTGAAGTTTGAAAACTCGACGATGGTTCCTTGGTCTGACCATGCTCTCTTGTCCTTCTCCCTTACCTACTAAGAACAGCCAGACCAGGCTACCCTTTCTAAAAAAATAAGTTGAGTTTGGTCTAAACTGCCAATGGACAAATGGACTGTTAATCTTAGGAAAACCATGCCGAAGCTAGCAATGATTCCCTAGAAGCAAATGCTCGCTTTAATCAGTGGTTGGAGGTATCACTAGACCTGGCCCTCCCTAAAGCCGAATTCTCTCATCATAGGGGGGGCGAATAAAAAAGCTTGGTATACCCCAGAGCTTAGAGTCCTTAAACAGCTATGTAAGCACAAGGAGAGGAGGTGGAGGAAAGACTACTGTGAAGATAGTAAAAACATCTATAGGTTAGCTTTACGCAACTATAAACGGGCTATTCAAGTTACCCAGTCCAATTACTATCAAGAGAAAATTACTTCCGCCGCTAGTTCCTCTAGGGAATTTTTTTAATTTTTAAGTCCCTAGTCACTCCCTCTACTCCCACTAACGACCCGCTTCTGGCTTACCCTCGCTGCAGGGAGTTAGCAAACGTTTTTGCTTCAAAGGTAGTAAACATTTACTCGTCATTTCAGGTGACCCCTGTAGGTCCACTCCTTCCCCCTGCCAAGACCAGATCCTGCTCAAGGAATTCATTCCCCTCGACTGTGCGAAGGTTCAGTTACTCTTGGGGAATCTGAAATCAGGCTCACCAATCGATGTCGCTCCACCAACCGTTCTTAATTTGGTCTCAGACACGGTGGCCCTGGTGATACAAGATGTGATTAATACCTCCTTGGAAGCTGGGTTAGTTCCACCCGCGTAGAAACAGGCAAGAGTAAGGGCGTTATTAAAGAAACCCAATCTTAACCCTGATGATTGGGCTAACTACCGCCCTATCTCTTTGTTGCCTACTATTAGTAAGATTGCCGAAAAATACGTTAACTCCCTGTTATCCACCTTCATCGAAAGTAACAATCTACTACATCCCACCAAGACTGGGTTTAGGTGCAAACAGGGCACGGAAACTGCCCTTATTGCAGTAGTGGAGGAAACAAGGAAGATTGTAGATGGAGGGAACTGTGTTGCCATACTATTATTAGACCTCAGTGCGGCCTTTGATACCGTTAACCATACTATTCTGACTCAAAGATTGAGTAATATAGGTATCACTGGGACTGCACTGAGGTGGCTTCAGTCCTTCCTCTCCGATCGGACCTTTTCAGTGTTCGAGGATGATGCTGTATCTCCCCCAATGCATCTACAATGCGGTGTTCCCTAGGGTTCATCCCTCAGCCCGACCTTATTTAACATCTATATGTGACCACTGGCTGATGTGGTGTTACCCTGGGGGGTGCAACTGGTGACTTATGCTGATGATACTCAGCTCATCATCACTCTGTCCGGGCAGGAGTCGACTTACAACGACCTGTCCTCCTGTCTCAGCAGAGTTTATGAGTGGATGAATGAGTCCTTCTTGAAATTAAATGGAGCAAAAACCGAGGTTATGATGCTGGGACATAATACTCTGTAGAGGGATGGTGGCCGGATATTCTGGGCCAGCCCCCGCTCCCAAAAGAATAAATTAAGAGTCTGGGAGTTTGGCTGGACCCAGCTCTCAATTTTCTGGTACAGGCTCGGAAGGTAGCAGGGACCTGCGATGCCCTGATCAGATCACTTAGGAAAATCATGGGGCTACTTCTGTTTGAGGCTAGGCGGATACTAGTACAGGCGTTGATTTTACCACGCCTGGACTATTCCAACGCAATCTACCTAGGGGCCCCAAAGGGGACACTTACGATCTTACAGACCGTCCAGAATTGTGCAGCCCGGATGTTATTGGACATCCCACGAAGAGCCTCAGCAAACCAGCGCTTCGGCAACTCCACTGGTTGCCTGTACAACAAAGGATTGAATTCAAGGCCATGACTATTGTTCATAAAGCCCTGTCTAATTCAGGACTAGACCTCCTCTTACCTCTGTTCCGCCCTTATCAAACATGCGGGACCCTAAGATCCAGTAATAAGAATCTACTGGTAATCCCAAGGATTAGGAGAATCCGTATGGGCGGTAGGCGCTTTGCGTTACAGGCTGCAAAACTCTGGAACAACCTCCCTGATGCTATTCGTCTAGAGGAGAACCACCTCAGGTTTAGGAAAATGTTGAAAACACTTCTGTTCCTCTAATACATCAGAGATGAATGGACCACTTAAGCGCTGGGATGCCTCCGGGTAACCATGCGCTATACAAATGTGTAGTCATTCATTCATTCTTTCATTCATTCATTGTAGCCTGTCGATAGCTTTAAACTGTCAATTCAACTAGGCAATATAATCGCATTGCCAAGCCTATAATTTCATTTTTATTATATATAAATTTCCCATAAGGTGGGCCCTAGGCAACCCTTAGGGCGGGGTGCATTGTATTTAAAAAGTTGAACATGCACTTTCAAGTTTTACAAGTCCAGGTTGTGAAAAATTCACACATTTGATTATTACTATGTTTTCACATATTTCACTACTGTGAGGCCTTTCTCTCCCTTAGGATAACATTGGGTTACCCTATTACATTTAAAATGTGCTAACATTTGATTGGGAACAGGTATGATAGTCATGTTTGGTGCATAAAGAATCATAATTTAAAAACCCCATAAATGGTAAAGTTGAATTTTAACTCACAATTTTGACAATTCCACTTTTAGAAAGTTGCCATGTTCATGTATTAACCATTTGGTCCCTGCAGCCTTTACGGGGACTCATGGATGGGCCATTTCAACCAGGATAGGGGGACGGAGCTGTGCACAGCCCACTTGCACTTCAAAAGACTGTGCCTCAGCTCTCACAGAAAGATCTACACACTAGCCTATTGTCCATGTGGACAGACTGGGACCAGGGAAGGGAAGAAAGGAATTTCCCGACACGTCTATGGGGGGAAGGGATGCCTCCAGAAGTGTCTCCCACTCCAAAGGGAACACCAGCTATTAAAATTGGACCCTCTTTAGCTCACTTCTGGACATACAGAAGGACTCTCAAAGGACTGCCTGCTGAGGTTGCTTGCTGTCTACTTTAGAGTATTGTCTTGTTGCACCAAGAAGGAATTCCCGGCTGCCTCAAGCCTGCTTGTGCCCTCATAGGACTGCCCTGCTGCTTGAGACATGCTTTTCTACTCTAACCCATGACTTCCAGACTCACTTCAAGGGCTAGTCAGCTGGCCTCCTGATCAGAGCCTCAAGGGCAAAAAAGGCTCCAAGTGTCTTGAAACCACACCTGGACCTAGACTAAATGAGTCCTGTCCCTGCAAGTGGTGCCTCTCCAGTCCTAAACCCTTCGAAGTGGTGCTAAATGTGCCTTGATAACCCAAATCCAATACATGGTACTTGGGAAGTTTTCTCTCAAAAAGTGCTATGAGAACCGGGAAAAGACTAGGTCATCAATGCTGGCGGATCTGCCCACGGTGCATCGCCAGTTAGGGTGACTTTGTGGCAGCTCCCACTATGTTCTTCTCTGCAGGAGCAAATCCTGTTCAGTGACTCCTCGCAAAAGGGGTATCCGGCCTTGTGTAGCCCTCATGGGCTACAGCCTGGAGCTTCATGCCGCTGTAATTATTTACAACTTCTGAAAAAGAGACTAAGTCTGGAGGTAGAAATCTTCACCGTGACTTTATCTAGCCCCTCCTCAATGAAGACGCCTTCTCCTTGGACACCGCCTGCTGTCTTGGCCTGCTGAACATTTACCTTCTCAGACATTATTCTTTAAAATTTCTTCTAAATCCAAAGGAAAGCAGAGATTGGGCCAAATCCACTTTGTGTATCCGGTCGGTCATAACTTAAAATTTTGCCCCAATCTGGCAGGACAAAATTCATAACACTGGTTCTACTGATTTTTGTTGTTTCGGTGTAAAATAATTTATGAAAATGTACTCTATTTTTCTAAATTGCTGTGGGATTTTTCTTGCGCTCTGTTTTCACTTCATTACTGTTTAGGTGCTGCATAAATGAGCCACGCATTACCTCTAAGTTAAGCCTGGCTGCTTTTGTGCTGAGTTAACACATGGTTAAGCACAGGTTAATGTAGCGACTTTTTGTCCTTGACCCTAACGAGGATTATGACTGTTGCTTGAGAAGGGCTCACACCAACCTCAACCAACAGCCCAATTTCTCAGTCATGTTTGTGATGTTAAAACATTTTGTAGAACATGCAATTACTGACAAGATATCCTGTTGGATTATCCTTTAATCTTAATATGCGAATGTTTGGGAGTCTGGTCAGTAAACAGGCTGTAGGTGAACATACATTTCTGGAGGACATGTGAACAGTCATCAGGTCCTTGATGAATGAAGACACCATACGACAAACAGGTCTGTAACAAATACACATTGTCTTAAATGTTATCCTTTTTTCAACTGGGAACCTGTGTAGGTTACTGAGGTGATACAATGTGGCAAATTTAACATTACCCTGACTACCATCTTTTGAGTAATCTGGATTTTTTATTGAATATTTTGGAAGTGCCAAACACAATATGTTTCAGTAATCTCAGCAAGACTTAATTGTTGCACTGATTACTGTGAAGTTGTGAACGGCAGCAATGGGAGTATGGCAGTCTCCCAACTCAGAGGGCCACCATGTATGGGTCCAGTTTATTGGGATACTTCTAGAATAGGAACATCTTGGAGTTGAACTTCAAGCAGTTCTTTTTCATCCAAAAAGCTACTTCTGTCATAGAGCCAATAAAACTAGACTGTGTTAGGATGGACTCACCATTCATGTTCCGAATGATATTGAGTGTCATCTGTGTTGGTCATAAGATCCAGGCTAATGGTCTGATTAACTGGACTATAGGGACCAGTTAGACATTAAACAGAGTTAGGAGAGCACATAGCTGTTGATTTTCTATGAAGCCAGAGATAGTAAAAGTGAGATGTTGTATTCTTTGACCCTCAATGATATCACATATTTGACCCTTTGCCGCTTAGTCCCTCTTTATCCATTGATTTTCCTTCAAAGACTGGTGAAAGGATAAGGAATGAAATTAAAGGTTTATCTTATCATTAAGTGCCCTCTTTACCTTCTCTTCTTACTTTTACCTTCACAACAGACCCCTTCCCCATCACGCTTTACCCAGGGACAGAAGGAAATCAGCAGCCCCCTCACCGACATCCTCAACTCATCCATCCCCACCGCCACCTTCCCTGATGCCTGAAAACACGTGAAATAAAAAAAACCCTCCTGAAGAACACCTCTGCCTACCCCAGTGAGCTCAAGAATTCTGGCCCGATCTCACTGCTCCCCTTCCCAGGCCAAAGTCCTGGAAAAGCCATCAACTGCCAGCTCACAGACCGCCTGGAAGAACACAACCTTTCGACCCCACCCAGTCTGGCTTCCCCTACAACCACAGCACCGAGACCACGTTAATAGCGGCAGTCAACCAAATCAGATCCATCCATGACTGTGGCAAGACCGTAGCCCTGATCCTCCTCGACCTCTCTGTGACCTTTGACACAGTCTCTCACCACACCCTCATCACTAGACTCCACCGCATTGGCATCAGAGGAAATGCCCTCAAGTGGTGGCAACAGAGGAAATCCCCTCAAGTGGTCCACCTAGTTCCTTACAGGACGCAACAGAAAATCCGCCTACCATCTTTTCCCTCCAAACCCCAGAGCCTCATCTACAGAGGATCCTCCCTCAGCCCCACACTTTTCAACACCTACATGACTCCACTGGCCGACATCGCACACACCCACAGATTCAACGTCATTTCATATACTGACAATACCCATCCAGTCCTATCTTTCATGGAAGACACGCCACAGCCAGAATCAACTTCCAGAACGCCATGACCAACGTTGCTGACTGTATGAGATCCAGGTACCTGAAGTTGCCCACGGACAAGATGGAAATGCTCATCTTTGGAAATAACACCTTCCCAAAGGATGACATGTGGTGGCCCTCTGCCCTCGGACCCTCACTTACACCTACTAGCCACACCGCAACCTCAACATCATCCTGGACAGTGATCTCTCCATGAAGCACCAGGTCAATACAGTAGCCTCCTCCTGCTTCTACACCCTCTGCATTCTTCATAAGATCTTTAGATGGATCCCTACCAGTACCAGAAAAACTGTGACTCAAGCCCTTGTCACGAACTGACTGAACTATGGAAACGCTGTACATGCCAGAACAACCTACCATCTCCTCAAATGACTACAGACTATACAGAACACAGTAGCCAGACTTGTCCTTGACCTCCCCAAATGATCCAGCATCACCCCCACCTCAGAAATGTCCACTGGCTCTGAGTCCAGAAAAGATGCCTACAAGGCCCACCATGACGCCGGACCCTACTACATGAACCACCGCCTGAATTTCCACTAGCCCACGAGACACCTTTGCTCTGCCTCCCTCGCACACATCCTCTGCATCTGGCAGAACCACAAGAGAGGTTGTTCCTTCTCATACCTCACCGCCAAGTCCTAGAACAACTTCCCACTCCACCTATGAACCTCCCCTTCACTCGCCGACCTCAGGAAGGGACTCACGACTTGGCTTTTTACCTAAGGCTTCTCTCTCCTCAGCAGCTAGATACCCCATGTTGTGATAAGTCATGCTATACAAATACAGATTGATTGATTGATGACAAATGAAACCAGAGCTAGCAATGGCAGTGCAATGAATACCAGTAAGCAGCAGCTGATATCCCTGGTTACCCCAAGTTGGCATCCATTATTGGGGAAAATACAGAACAAAATATGTCTACAACATATTCAAAATAGAAAAATTATAAAATAATCAAGCCTATATGTATCAATGTGCAGAACGTACCAGCCCCCTGGACGCCTACAAGTTATGAACCCCCACATACATATAGTATGTTTTTGATGTAACTAGCAGGGGGCCGCATTTGGGCATACGGGCTAGACATATAGATGGCTGTAGAACATTGGTGGGAGGATCTTATGGTCCAGCTATCAGGATTGGTTGTGAAAAAAGACCTGCGTCTTCTACACCTCATGACGAGACCAAGGTAGGCAAGTCCACCACCAGGGTTATAGACTCAGCTCTCACCCCTTCTAAACAAAAAACAGCCATAAACTTAGATTTTTCTCTTCTCTTGATTTAGGGCTTTGACGTAACGATTTGGCTTTAGCACAAGGATAATTCTGGCGCAAATTCTCACCTCATTTGAACCACACCGAAACCTACATTGATACTTGATTGGTACAGTTTCTACAGGCCATGCACCCTAAATCTGGCAGAAAGCCACCTTAGAGGGTCACTCCCACAAATCTAACTGATATTGATGTAGAAACTGAAATTCATGTATATGTGTCTGAATGACCATTAGCAACTACTGGAACACAGTGTAATTATGGACCTTGTAGTATGCTCATAGTATTTGTGTGCCAGTTTTATAGAAATGAAAGATTGTATTCGTAGGCTGGTAATGTTTGTGGGGGGCTGGGTAGGGAATTATTTTAGGTCGTCTTTATGCTGGATTTTATAATTAAGTCATACAAATGCTAATAAAGAAAATGTCTCAATGTGCAGGCAAATCCGTCTTCAACAAAACACCAATCTTTACAATATTTCACCCCTTAGCTGTCTATAGAAAGTGTCACTGGGGACCGTTTGGTGGTTAAATCTAGCTCACTGCAATATGGTTTTAAAATCTAGCTCTCTGCAATCTAATAATCAGTTCAATATATATCGATCATGTAGCCAAAATTAACATGTATGCATAATTGCAAATAATACATGGGTCAAATGATCTCCGAGATTTTGAATGTTCCCCACATTTTCAATCAAAAATGTTTCTTGCTACTTTCAATTCCTTTGGTCAACTGCCAACCCTTTTGACTGTGTGCCACAACTTGCACAATTTCCATAAATGCCGAGCTACAAGTTAATAATCCTATAATGTTTAGCCAATTATGACGTTTTCACCGTGTTCCCTTATGACAACGTTTGGATCTTCAATAAACTCCAAGGCTTGCTTCATCATTTTTCTAGTTTGTAATCACTATCGTAGCATATTTTCCAAAATATACCATACAATATTTTTGATTGGCAATATATCAATTTAGCCTGTGTTGTCCTGTACATAACTGTATCACACAATCACCCTTACTGATATAGTTTGATTTGCCCATCACATGAATGTGCACATTTTTAACTGTTCTCAAATCCCTTGTTCTTTAAATCTTGAATATTCTGCCTTTTCTTCTACACACATACAGGCAGCTGTTTAAATAGAACTTAATTTCAGGTTCATGTATTGAAAAATACCAAGTTAGGCAAGAAGACATTTTCGATTGCCACATTCTGACTCCAGTGTGTCCTTAACTGTGTACTTAGAAGAAAGTCTTCCTGGTTCTTTTCTTCATAAAGGAATCCAAGAAGCATGACTCATGCAATGAAAGCCTGAATTTTCCTTCTAATGGACTCAGTCAGTCAGTCAAGATAACTTTATTTGATTCTTAAGAATAATAAAAGTTTACATGTGTACATATTATAATTCTTAATAAAATAGGATTTCAACACAAATATCATCCTCCAGCAACATTCGAACTCCCCCTGCTAGAATATCATAATTAGTCAAATTAATTCATCACATTAGTATGCCACACTAAGTATGAAATACATAATGCTATAAAATCATTTAAAAGCTTAGTTTCATATTATGATTCATACCGTTTCCTAATTGATAAGGCAGTTCGAGTAAAGTTAATCATAGCAATACAAATAGCAGCAGTGGATAAGAACAGGTTCTAATATACGCGGAACAGGTTTGATAAAACGTGCCATTTGGTCTTTATAGTGATTGCAGCACTATACAAAGTGCATTGTGCTTTGTTGGGCTAAATTGTAGTTAGTCACCCACACCAACTCGCCTGTTTAGGGAAAGCCACAAGAAAGTGCAATGTGCAGAGTCTAAATTTGGTGATAAGGAAACGTGAATGAACTTGAAGAGTAAAAGGCAGATAAAATTGCGGATGGTTTGGGCGTCCATCTACGCAATTGCATGCTTCACAATCCTGACTGGATATACTTAATTCAGCATAATAGGCATTTTTTATCGTCAATTTCATATTAGGTTGAATACAGTCTGGATTATCATAATAGTGCCTTAACCCAATCTTATAAAGATTTTCTTTGACATATCGCAGCCAGAGAATCGCAAGAGCCTTTTCAAGGGACATACGGTCTCTAAGAACACTCATTCCCTTAAAATTGACTCATTTTTGTACCCTCTCAAAAATTATACATGAAACTTAAATCTCGGACTGGCTTTAGTGGCAATATATCCCACCACACATATTCATGAGTCATGATCTCCAAAACACACGGTCCTAAAAGTAGTTCCATATGATACTTTCATTGTGTGTGTGTGTGTGTGTGTGGGTGGGTGTGTGCGTGCGTGTGTGCGTGTTTGTGTGTATGTGTACACGTGTACGTACTATAATATGGAAACTAAAATGAGAATGAACCAGGTGGTGGTTACATATAATTCTGACAATACTGTAGAGTTGTTTTAACATATTTTTAGTTAGAGGAATAGGGAGCTAATGAGATTGTCTAGAACTATACAATATTGTTGGTCTGATATTGGAATGGGAATTAAAAAACAAGTCTTGAGCATAAAAGGTCAGTAACGTAGTCCCACTACCACAGCTCCATCCTATTTTTTAGTTGTAGCCCTGCTTTTCAAAACAGTTGTTGCGTAATAACATATATAGAATAGCTGTTAGGACTGAGCATTGTAACATGTTTCTGGTCTGACCAATTATTTTAAGATCCCTTATTTTCTCCAGCCAACTTCTGTGCTTATTTAAACAGCTGAGTTGGGGGATTTCCAGGAGGAGGCCGCCAGGAAGCATTTGGAGAAGAATCAATATTTACCCAATCAGGAGTATATCGATAACAAGATTATAATGTTTTACCAGAGGCACATGTAAGTGTTTGACTCTTCTGATATTCTTAGTGACACACAAATTTTGCATGTTAATGTAAACAATGGCATTTGGTTCCTACCATACTGTGTTATTGGTCAAAGGTGAAGAATTGGGTAACGTGCATCTCCCATTCCATCACACGAGTTTACAGAATCACAGCCATAACTTTAAAATGACCCAGCTATTCCCCAATACACATTGTACTTGATTGTGTTTGTACTCAACCCAGCATTGTCTCTGAGTATTGTTTCTGCTGAGCCAAGAGATATTAATAAAAAGCATAAGAAAGGGGCAACGAGATAGTTTTATGCTGATTTCAATTTGTAGGGTGGTGAGGAGTACAGTTGTTTTGTGCTGAATTTGTGTTGCTTTATTGCTTAATGTTGTTGAGTTGTCCTGTAGATTTTTTGTTCTATCATTTTTTTAAATGTTTTTCGATGTGTTCTTACCTGCTGTGCTTTTGTTGTATCGTTTTGTTTTGTGTTCTGATATTGTGTTGTGCTCAGCAAATTGCTTTATATACGTTGCCAAATGGAGCTACATTTCCAGGCAAAGGCCGCACGATCCTTTAAAGGTACAGTGACAAATCACCAGTTACCACCATCAAAGGTGATATCATTCTGCTGCTCCAGCCCTTCAACTGGTCAAGACTGCAATCAGCACAGGAACGTTGTCTAACAATTAGTACTTCCATTACTCACATTATGTGCTATGTCCCCCAATTCAGATAAAAATGTACTCCACAACTGTACTCGTGTTCAGATCCATCCCGTCTCACCCCATTATCACAGGTGTAGTACTGTAGAGAATCACCTTAAGAAATGTGTGTCCTGGAACACCACACCTGCAGTGGATGGTGCATAAGAGGTAGGTCACGTTACCTTTTGCTTAATCCTTGCATTGCTCTTCTTTACAGAAACGTAATTCACTACCTTCTCCACCCCTCCTAATGCCTGATAATTATTGAAGGTAACATGTTGTTCACACCAATAACTCCGGCCAGAAATGCTCTGTCATTTAATACTCTCTTTTTGGCTGTTACCAGTTGATTACATGTCTTTTAATTTCCCTCCCTGTATCTTTCATACCTTTGCAACACGTGCTCTATTAATTATTTTCACACAATCCTTCTTGGGGACATCACTGACCATTGAGGCCATCTCTCAAGTCTTACCACATCCTAACTTGCTGATCTATTTGAAAATCAGTCTCCAATACGGCTAATGGAATAGTACCGATCAACTTTCCAATATGTAGAGACACTGCGTTTCTCCGTTGTCCTCTAACCCCACTGTAATCAAACTGTTTCTGAAATTTGTAATTGCCAACATTTGAAAGATAAGAGCTAATGTTGATATACCTAATTCATCTTCAACAGATACCTTTCTGAGACTGTCAAAAATGTAGCATTTTAGCCAACCACTGATAAACTGCTCTTCACCCATCCAGACAGCTCACACGTCAAAAGCCACCAAGGCGACTGTTCTGTTGCGTTTGGACCAGCAGGACAGCCTTTGTGGAAGCTTGAAAAGAACCATTCCAAGGTGGGCATTCGCTGCGATTACGTGCAACGTAACAATCATCCTGGCGTTGTACAAAACTGACACTTCAACAGGGACAAAGTTTGGGAAAAGTCTATAGCCAAGAGACACAATAACCAGGCGGTTTTATGATTATCTAAAGTTCATAGTTAGCATAAACAAGATAAAAAGTCCAACTGTATGCAAAACCAATAAGCATTAAGTATTTAAGATATGATTTTATTACTATATGATGTATATATTATTTCTTTGAAGGTGCAAGTATTTATATATTTTCTTTTTTTTTCTTCTTTTCTGTTTTCTTCTGTTTTGTTTTCTTTTCTTATGATTATTTTTTGATATACAACATTCAGTTAAAATTACATTAGAGAACAGGGACATACTGAGAAATAAAAGCAGCCCTGATAAAAATGTTCAAACCATTCCCACTCCCATCCTCCTATCTCATCTCTCTCCTCTTTCCTCTCGCACCACTCAGGCCCCACTGTGCCTGCAGTGATTACCGGTCTCCAACGCCTCTAGCCTACTGGGTAAATGCCTGGTGGAAAAAGTGGGCACTCAAGGCCTGAACTCCAAGACAGCTAGATGGCACTATTGGCTCTACCAGTGCTAAAGACACAGTTAAAAAAGCATTGGCAAAGTCAACATGCGGGCGGTAGCCACACTCCACATGGAGGCGGCATAGACACAGCGGGCGGTGGGGGATGATGCAGGAAAGCACCTACAAGAACCAGTAAAGCCTCCCACAGGAGAAGACATTGGCCTCTAAAAGCTACTCTGTGCTCCACCCATGCAACCTGCAAGAAATGCCTTGGCCTTATAAAGCAGCTGAAGCAACCAAACTCAACTCTTTAAAACTACATGAAAGCCAGTGGCTGACTTGAGTTCACCAAAAGCCATGCTCTGCATGTATATATTATAATATATTAGTAAAATGAGATCTCTGACGGGCAGCTGATGGCTCTTGAAGAGAAATGCCTGCTGCAGCTTTGTGCATGCAATGCATAAGTGCAGGGCCGGCTTTAGGGCAGTGTGACCAGTGTGGCGGCAATGAGCTCTGACGTGCGTAGGGGGCGCTGACATCGAGGAGGGGCTGGGCGCCTGTATTTAATAATAACTTATGATTGGAGAGATGAAGTGCACTTTTGCCCGGGGTTAGTGAGAGAATTTGTGGAGGTGGTCATTGGGTGTGGGGATTGGATGCAGAAGGAAACACCAAAGCAAAGGAGAGACTAAAATTCTCCTGTGAGTAGGTTGCCACCTTCCTCTGAAAAATATACTAGACATTTGTTTACTATTTGCAATTCTGGAAAGGCCAACAGCTGGTAAGTGAAAAAGAATTCTTGTAAAAGTTTCAGTGTTCTTTGTACCATGGCAATTATCCCTGTTTAATAATCAGTTACATGTTATCTAGACAACTATCAAACACGTTTAAGTGACGGCTTCAGATGTTTGCTGGTTTGGTTTTTATGTTTAATTCTCAAAAGGCAAAAAATACAGAATTTCACACCTTTTTCCCACTTATTTGCAGAGACTTAAACAGGTCAAACCGGTAGAAAAAAGGCCAAGAGCTAAACATTCCTGTGGGCTGCTCCAGGATGTTATTGACAATGTTTCAAGTCACAAAAGCTAATGGCTGTAAAAGGGTGACTGGAAACATTTTAGAATAGCTATAGAATACAATTTGTTTGCTGTAATCTTGAAACCAGTGCAGGTTAAACCTAACAATAGACTACAAATTCAAAAAATGTAGGAAAGGTAATTCCGCGTGAACCCTCTCTCAAGATTTTCATAACCTACAGGAACCTCTCAAATCCATTATTTCTGCTTACAGAGGACTTCTCTGATGTTTAGCCGAATCAAAACAAGATACAAAGGTTTTGAGTTTCAGCTATGCTAGACAGTTTTTTGTTTAAGGTTTTGCCTAATGGATTTTATAGTGCTACTATTGGACAAGTCATGGGGAAAATATTCTGAATAATAAGGCTTTTCTGTATTTTGTTATTCATACCATTGATAAGCGGACTAAATTTAAATTGGTGTGCAAAATTGTAATCAGGGCATCATCATCCACTTCCACAACTTAGGGCCTTATTGGGATGTCGGGCGGATGTGACTGTTGCGGAATTGAGACCGACGACCTCCGGTCGGCTGTACCCACCGCAGCATTACAATGCGACAGGACATGGTGTTTGTCGCATACTCCCATTTCTCTATGGAGATTGTGCTGCAGCTACACAAGCTCCCATTGAGAAATGGGAGAATCTGTTCATCCCTGCCCCTCGTGGCAATCACCTCAAGGTCAATTAATTGAAGTGATCCTTCCCCTATGATTAATTGAGATTGAATAAAGGAAACTGAATGGATCAGAACTTCCTCCTCCCCCACATGATTGATAAATCACCTCAAGGCCACGTGGTGCAGGGATTTACAGGGGGGACCATAAGTGCCCCCTCAGGCACCAACCAACAGCCGCAGGGGAAGGGGGCCCTGCTAGTGGCCCCCAAAGTTGCTTTCTGACAGGCTTTTCAAGTTGGCAAGCACGACTTGAAAAGCCTGTCGGAAACCGACATCGTAATCCATGCGGCGGAAACTCTATCTATAGGGATTACAGTCAGGCTTCCGATTGGCCAACGGGCTCCTTGAACCCGTCGGAATCCAGCCAGAATGACTGGTCGGTTTCACTTTCGGGCTGCCTTCACCGTAATGCTAAATACCAAGAAAGGGGTTTTGGCTCCTATCAGTAAGGCTGAGCCCAATTATCAATAAACAACATACAAATTGCAAATACTGATTTATCTTCACTATGTTACATTCACTGGGATACAAGAAACCATTCAATGTAGCCCAAAGGTTAGTAATCCTTACGCCTTATTTTTTTTAGAGGAAAGGTTTTTCTTTTGATTACTTTTTTTTCACTTATACAAAATTCTTTACAATGTTACAACCATCACAACACATAAAGAAAAAATCCATTACAATTACACACAAAGGGATAACATGCAATGAATGATGTCACCTAATAAACAAGAACTGTAATTCAACAATATATTAAACATTTAAGACACACAACAAACACAGACCCAGACAGGTGAATTTCTATTTACAAGGTTTCAACCTTCTATTCAGGGCTGAAAACAAACACTGTATGCAATTAAGAAGGAGGAAATTCTGAACTGTTTTGGTACAAACAATAGTTCAATTGCCAACCAATGTAATCTTTAAGAGAAACAGTAACGGGTTTATATTTTATGGACACTGTTTGAAAAGAAAATGGTCAACGTGTTTCGAACCCCTCATTTAATCTTGGGGTTCTCCTCAGGACCACAAAAAACTGCCACAGAAAAGGAAGGAGGAGAGAGTTAAACTCTTATTCTTTCAGAAAACCGTAAACCTATTTAATCTAGACCCTTACATAAACAACTGTTTCAATGAGATAGTTGAAAAATAATTACCTATCTCTTTGTGAGATCAGCTGGTCTCTACCAGTGCCACTAGGTGCCACACAATTATTTTTTGTCTACAGAATTAAACAAACAAAAGGGGGAAAAAGAAGAAAAAGAGGGAAAGAATGAATCAGTCTTTTCCTGTTATTCAGTGAATTAGTCAAAGGAAGGAGACTAACATGTAGCGTCAGACTTACTTGATGAAATCAATCCTGGTTGTGAAGGAAAACTATTCAGTGACTCCAGGTAAAAGGACTCTGTTGGAAACAATGTATGCATAGAGAATATCGTTAATGTCTAGATGGCGTTTGTTGATTTCGCGTTTGTGGTAAATTTGGTTGAGAACATACCTGTTTCTGATTAATACGCAGAGACTAAACCGCTATGGGTATGCCATGAGTAAATCTGCGCAAAAAAAGGAAACAAAGTTTACAATCCAATCTCTTTTGTTCCTGTCTCAGATTAGTAGGTTCTGCCTGTTTTGCGACTGACATTTTTAACAACAAAGCTTTTAAGAACAAAGCAAGTCTAGTCCGTCCGATTGCTTAAACAAGTCCCAATTGTGAAAGTGCACTCAGGTCTGCTTTTCTCGTACCTGGACTGGCGTGTCTCTCGTGTGTTCTCAACGTCTTCTTCATTTTAGGATCACTGGCAGCTGCACTCGAGCTGACCATTTACTTCCGATGTTGTTCACATGACCGTTACGTCACGCTTAATGACGCGAGTAGTTTTGGAACCTGTAGTTCGTAGTTTAGATGTTCAGCGTAAAACGCAATCCAATTTGGAATTTAAAATGGATACGCATTTGGTGCCTAAACTGATTATAAGGCAAAGTGAAACTAATTTAAAGGCATATGTCATTCCATTTTGTGGATCAAAATCCTTTTGATTAAATGATTTCACTTGTACCGTATCTTGAGGTACGAAAATCCACCAGCAAGGTTGGGACAATCTATGGTGATATGGGGCCCGATTCACAGAACTAACTTAAGACAAAATCCTAAACTTACTACTTTTGGTATTCACAGAAGTTAGGATTTTGTCTTATGTCTGTCTTAAGTCTGTCTTAAGACAAACTTAAGACAAAATCCTAACTTCTGTGAATACCAAAAGTAGTAAGTTTAGGATTTTTTCTTAAGTTAGTTCTGTGAATCGGGCCCATGGACTTTTCACGGTGCTTTGTTTTCTCAAAAAGGCGGTTCATTGTTTTGCAGCAATATGTTTGTCAACGACTTATTATGTAGAGATTCCTACTCCATTACAATACCATTCGGAGAACAATGATTTTGGACATTGGCTCTTATAGTTGATACATTTCTGAGAGCTCGTACAGACCATCTACCGCCGTATTAAATTTGACAATTAACATGGCCTCTCTCTGTATCAATTTGCATCTATCTCTGCCACAAGGGTCTGGATCTATCTTTGAAATTACAGTCCATGAGAGATCTTTTTCTGCATGATTATGAGTGACCAATTTTTAACTAACGGTGCAGCATGCACTTTTTTTCGAATCCTTTATTTATGTTGTATAATCCTTTGGCGGACTACTTTGAATGGTTTCTTGTATCCCAGTGAAAGTAGCATAGTGAAGATAAATCGGTATTGGCAATTTGGATGCACCATAATGCGGCGGTCGAAAGTGAAATCAGTGATGAGACTCGGAAAGCCTCCAACTTGCATTCTAAGGCTTTCTGAGTCTCATCGTAATGAGGCCCTTAATGTAGCACCGTAATTGTTATTTTTTTCCTTCTTCTGATTGAAAAAACTGATGCTATAGATACTGTGCTGCACTGCTAAAGAGTGTCTTATAACTAAACAACTTCTAAAACAAGAAAGTGTGGTGACCACACTTCTAAAAATTGTTGCCAAATAAACATGAACAGAATTGCAACAAGGCAATAACATTATAAAATGTCTATATTGCTGTGGTGTGGCAACTCATTGCTGCAACTCATATGCTGCTACAAAAATGGCTAACGATGGCATAGAAATGGGTACAACTTTTCTGTCCTTTAAAAAAATTTAATGGACCACAAATAAAGAAGTACATGCAATTAACAAAACACGGTTCCAAATGGGTAGCAGCATGGGCTTTTTTCCCTCCACTTCCTCCTTCATTATTGTGGACAACGTATCCCTATGTATGGGGTGCTCCTGCTGTAATACGTTGTAACAGTTGGGATAGTTCTGTGCTCATATCTATGGATGCCTTGTTTTGTTACTTTTGTAGATGTAGCCGTGTCCAAGAATGTAACAATATTATTAAGTAATATGCAGTGAAACAATATTTGTGCTCACATGATTAAATAATCTTGTGGGTGCTTGTATTTAAAAACATTGTAACCAAAGAAGATGCCAATACTGATGCTTATTCAAATTCGAATTGTCTCAAAAATGTATAGCTCATACACATTTGAAAGCTCATTAGTAGCTTTTTATTCACGTTATTTTGAAATATCTTGTAACAAAATTTCATACACAATTGTACTTTTTCAAAGAACAACACAAAAATAGATACAAAAATGATTTGGGGGACAATGGGACTGATAAATAATCACACAATCACTCGTACATACAATCACCTGTTCCACATACTCCTCACACTCAATTTACAAATTGCACACACACACACCACGGGAAAAGGGAATAAACCTATGGAGTAGTACACGGTCTGCCAAACTGAAAGTCAATACAATACTTTTTGTTGGATATATCACAAATGTCAAATATCTCTAAGTAAACAATTTCAAACATGTCGTTCTCCTTTATATTTAAATTCTGTGTAACAAAAACCCACTCTTTATAGCACACACTATTTTGGCAGCACCAACGGTCTACGCGTTTCAAATCCCTGGAGTCATTGGGATTCTCTTCAGGACCATAGATATCTGTAAAAATAAGAAGAATGAAAATGGTATCCTATTCTTTCAGGAATAAACACCAAGCACTGACCACTGTAAAGAAGAGGAAAAAATTGTACCAGGACTTGTGAGAATGCCAAAGCAAATTGCATCCAAACTGCAGACTGTATCTTCCTCAGTCTATTTATATCTTGACCATTAAAAAATCTTACCTAAAACAACCTTGCCCACTGTTTGTAATTATCAGAGCTTGAAAGTTCACTCGAGGATGTGCACCTGTTGACACCACACCTGACAAACCAAAGAATGAATAATTTATATAGAGCCCTGATTGTGTATATACACAGAGAACTGAACTTCAAAGAACCGTTAAAATCACCAGTTAAATTAACCGTCATTCTCTTACCTCCTATCGCCTTTCGGCGAGGAGTCTTTGAACAGGGTTCCTCCTACTTGGAGCGTCAGTTGTTTGTCACCGTCCTGTAAAATATAAAGCGCACTACATAAGCACCTTAGCCCTGTTGGCAGCGTGCTTGATGGATGGCGAAGGTCGGGGAGTTGCAAGACCGCATTAGACCAATAAAGCGAGCCCCAAGAGTCTCTTACCGGGTATGAATCCAATGTTTCACGGAGCACAGCTCCCTCTGCTTCCAGCCTTTACAGATGCAACCAAGGGCGTTAATGAATGACGTAGTTCATGAACCACGGGCGAGTATTCATCTTCTATTCTTTTATAATAATTCATATCTCCAGCAAAACGATTGACCTGATTCACTCGGGAGCCCTCACATCCATGAATTATAAGGTGGATCATGAGGAAACTAGTAAAAAATCATGAAAAGTGGCGAAGGGTAACTATGGATCTGTCCTAACGTCTTCTGGGAAATGTAGTTTGGTTGACACGCTCCTCGATCAGTGGAATGTAGAAGTCATAGATTTTAAACACGTTTGGTCCTTTGTTGTAATTAGGCCTGCGCGTTCTAAAAGAATTAAAGGAAGTTCCAAGATATCTATTGTGGTTAACTATTTGCAATATATGATTGCCTTAAGTGTCTAATGAGAGGAGTGCAGTTTGTTGGTATGAACTCCACTATTAAGCTAAAAATTATTGGGTAAAAAATTGGGCAACAAATTATTAGGCAAAAAATTGTCCATGGTTGATTGTATAGTATTGAAGATGGTTGCCCGTTGGGGCTCAGCTTGCTATAAAATAGATGGAAACTGCTATTTGCATCAATGTCTCTGGTAATGTCATCCTCTTTCAATATATGGGGGTATATCGCTCTGCGGACATGAACTTATAGTTTATAGATTTCTGAAATCTCGTTTAAACCTGACACGGCCGTGTCGAATTTTACAATTAGCAGTGCCTCGCTTTTTGCCAGTTTCAAGTCCAGGCTGCTACCTCTCATATCTCTTTCTACCTTTAAAATGACTGTCCATCTTAGGTCATTTATTTTGTGTGCCTTCTTTCTCCAATGATTTACAAGTGGGGCAGTCTCGACATTTGTTTTTATTCGAGATTTATGTTGGGAAATTCTCTGTCTGATTTCTTGATTGGTTTTCCCAATGTAGAGTAACCCACAGGGGCATGTAACCCCATAAGTTACATATTTTGTTTTACAGTTGCTGAAAGAGTCGTGTTTCCAGGAGATTCCCTGATGTTGAAATAAAGAGCCTTCAACTGTAAGTTTGCAACAAACACATGAGCCGCATTTGTGGTGGCCTACAATGGGTGATAATCCCATAAGTTGTCTTAGTGTCGGATTTGGGGTTTGATGGATTGCTGATCTGACAATATGGGTTGCGACACAACTTTCTTTTTTGAATGCAAAAAGCGGTTGCGATGAAAAACGTGTGTCCAGATTTTTTATTAAATGCCAATTTTGAGTGATAACTTTTTTCAATTTATTCAAAGTTGGGCAAAATGTTGTCACACAATCTTGGCGTTCATTCATAGTTTTAGTTCGTCGCTCCAAGAGAGACTCTCTTGCGTCCAGCGAGCACGCTTCATTGCATTTTTGACCAGTTTCCTTGGATATCCGCGGTCTCGTAATTTTTCAGAAAGTTTACTGGCATGGAAGCTGAAGTCATCTTTATGGAAACAGTTTCTTCGGTTTCTTAAAAACTGCCCATACGGGAGGTTATCACGCAAACTTCTTGATGGTTACTGGAATATAGCAAAGCTTTATTCCTATCGGTAGGTGTGACACATAGGGTTGTTATTAAACCACTTTCCATCGGATATACTTCAACATCTAGAAAAGAGATCTTATTGGCTGAATGTTGAATGCTAAATTTTATGTCTTTAGTTCTTGCATTTAACCATTCATAGAAGAGCATAAGTTGTTCCTCTCCTCCCGTCCAAACCATAAAAACTTCATCAATAAAACGCAGCCATGTAGTAATGTGCTGCGAAAATGGGTTGTTATTATGAACAAATGAATCCTCATACATTGACATAAAAAGTACTGCCAATTCTGGGGCATAGGGACACCCCATGGTGACTCCTTTTACTTGGTAAAAGAAATTGCTTCCAAATGTAAAATAGTTCTTTTTGAGGGCGAAGGCTGCCAAATCGATCATAAATTGGGTTGGCACTTGAACTGGTCTTGGTCTTGTTTCCAAAAAATGGGAAAGCACTGCCACTGCTTCATCCTGTGGAAATTGGGTATATGAAGTTGTTACATCTAATGTTACCAACAGGTCTTTATTCTGATCACATACCACTGATTCCAATTTGTTTATAAAGTCCGTAGTATCTCGTAGATACGAGATGACATCATTCATAAACTCCATTAAGAAATGGTCTACGTATTTAGAGATTGGCTCCAGTAGAGATTCACACCCTCAGACTATTGGCCTACCGGGTGGATTTTTTTCACATTTGTGCACCTTTGGCAGTATATAAAATACTGGTGTTCTCGGGTGTAGAAAATTGTATTCCTTGGGCCCAAGGAAACCTTGTTCAAATCCTTCTTGTATAATCAAAAACAATTGATTTTGGAGTTTAGGTGTTGGATCTTTGGCATTTTTTCTATAGCAAATCGGGTCGTTTAGTTGGTTCATTACTTCTGTCGTGTAGGCTGGTTCCCCACACAACTATCGAACCCCCTTTATCTGCTTGCTTGATTACCACTCTAGGGTCATTTTTTATGTGGTCAACGCTTCTCTCCGTTCTTTCGTAATATTATGTTTTACATAATTGCTCTTTTTATCCATCTCTGAGATAGCCGATAAAACTGTTTTTTCAAACGTTATAACCTCTTCTGGTATTTTGTTTCCTGGTGGGCAGAAAAATTATTTGTTACGTAGACCTGTAATCTCGGGTGGTGTATCATTTTGATTGTTCATTAAAAATGTTGTTAATCTAATTTTGCGACTAAATTCGGTTTTTAATTTGACAAAATCAGTTCTTTTAGATGGAACGAATGATAACCCTATTATGAGAACACTTTCCTCTGCCACGGTTAACACTCTATTTGATGAATTAAAAATGGGGGAAACCTCTAGTTTGTGTAATGATGTTTCCTCGTGGTCATTTCCCATGGTTGGTTGTATCTCACTTTGCCCCTTGTTCTGGGATGGCCTCTTCCTAAAAAAGTATTGGATGAGGAACCCCACCAGTTGGTTCCATTTTCGGTTCCGGTTTAGACGACTGTCGCTATTATCTGTTTCTCCTCCAGATGATGAAGAGGTATCCGAGAAAGAAAGAAATTGATTGCGCGTTATTGTTTGATTATTCTTAATTTCTAATTCCAATGATGCAATTTCATCTAGTTCCTTTTGTGAAATTCTCAAGGCCGTCTCCACAGTGAGGACCATTAGGTCTCTACTGCATTTTGTTTCTATCAAACTGAAGCCTTTCTTAAAAGTAGAATCATCCATGAAGAGTACCGGAATGTTACGGATCTGAAGGCCTCCTGGGATGGTGCCTTCTCTCAAGTGTTGCAAAAAAAAAAATAACTAAACAACTTCTAAGACAGGAAAGTGTGGTGACTTCTAAAAATTGTTGCCAAATATGAACATGAACAGAATTGCAACAAGGCAATAACATTATAAAATTTCTATATTGCTGTAGTGAGGTTCCAAATGAGGAGCAGCATGTGCTTTTTTCCCTCAAGTTCCTCCTTCATTATTTTGGACAACGTATCACTATGTATGGGGTGCTCCTGCTGTAATACGTTGTAACAGTTGGGATAGTTCTGTGCTCATATCTATGGATGCCTTGTTTTGTTACTTTTGTAGATGTAGCCGTGTCCAGGAATGTAACAATATTATTAAGTAATATGCAGTGAAACAATATTTGTGCTCCCACGATTAAATAATCTTGTGGGTGCTTGTATTTAAAAACAAGCACTAGCTGCCCACAATTATCTTTCAAAGCAATCACTACCAAAAAAATAGGGTAGACTTGAATAGTGAATGCACTCATGCAGTCAAACACAACTTCCACCCACACACAGACCTAGATGATAAGTACAAATATGCAGAAAAAACAAAATAGCTATGCACATCCATGCTCCAATAAACAAACATGCTCAAGAAACAAAAATGATGTGGAGGAACAAGTATCCTAAAGATTTATTATAGGGTACATTTCATTAATACTATACGCTGGTTCAATATCCCATCTAATTCGTAATAGGATCCATCAGTAAGTATTTTACACCTCCAACTGGACTATATTTATAGTTGTCTTTTTTGAGTAGGAGTATGGTTGGGAATTAATAGGTAACCACTTTTTGCTGACTTGTTTCCGGCACTCGATGGTCAGATGCACTTAAAATCTTCACGGTCTCTGAATCTTTCTTGGTTTGTTGATTTGGGGAACTTGGCATGTACACATGTGGTGTTTTCGTTTTTCTTTCTGGGTTTGATGCCTTTCAGATTGATTTCTTGTCATCAGACTCACTTGTGTTCTTCAAGTGCACGTAGAGGTATTTTCAGCATAGCTTTGCTTCTCATCCGTTAGGTTTTAGAAATCTAGTAATTTGATTCATATATTGTAAAATTGAATTTAGGTTGTTCCTTGTACCCCAGTCCTGATGAGGCCCAAGTAACAGGGTGAAACTTGTTGACTACTGGACAAGGAAGTATCTGTAGAATAATAAATACAATGGAATAACGGGCATGCACACGAAAAAGTTTGTCTGAAGTGGATAGGATCCCTATAATGTGCAAAAGATTACCTCACAGTGGACCACAGTGTATTTTAGGAACTGACACTTCTTTTCTAATATTTGGGGTTCAGGAAAAGAATATTTTTGTCTTGTGTAATTTTGTATGTTTTGTAAATGTATTTTGTATATATTTTTGTTGGATTTTGTTGATCAAGGCCGACATATAAAAAGATTATTGGTCCTAATCAGATATGAAATGAAAAGAAATAAATCGTGGTTATATCCTGGAATGAGTGATGGACGAAATTTATTGAAATTGATGTGAATTAGATGGGGTATTGAACCAGCGTATAGGGGTAATGAAATGTACACTATAACAAATATTTAGGATTACTTGGGCAAACCCCTTGTATATTTGATGTGATCCAATAAACAAACAGGCAGCTTTGGACGAAGTTCTGCATGCATCCTCACTCACAGGACTCTTGACATGCAGTCACCACTACACACTGAACAAGAGACGTGCTTTGATACATTATGATGGTGCATGTATAGCATTCTCTGCTGCTTTAAGCTCCTCTCAAAGTACTATATTTGACAGGAGAGTCGAAAGGAGGGAACAAGAGAAAGGAACTAGGGAGGAAGTCCTGTAAAAGGAATGATCCTTCCCTAAACAGAGTGGTTCTTGACAGACAACTTTGCACATCTGGTTGGAGGAAGCCGGAAAGCAAAACTGCCATCTGGCAACAAGAGGAAGACGCAAGAGAGGGTGGAAGTTGTAAGTGATGGGAGTGGGGTCAATGTAAGGAACAGGGCCTGTTGATGAGATAGTAATGATAGACTGGTAAAAAGATTGTAGTTTAGGTCAGTGTGGTTCAATTAGCTATTTTTACAAACTTCCACTTAGAGGTCGACCCACACAGACAACAATACCGGATTCTGAACCAAGCAGCAACACAGACAAGATCAGCCAGCACAGGTGCCCGACAGAGGGCTATCGGACTAAAAGAAGAAAGGATGTTTGCAAGTAGCCACACTTCCTCATAATGTTTACTTATTAAATAAAATGTAAGGTGAGAGAGGGAAGATTTGTTTCAATGCCTAATCAATTCTTGACCTTTCCTTTGAGAAATACTTTAAGTTCAAGAAAATGATGTTATCATGCATGAGGCAAGTTAGCTATGCATATTCGTATTTCCATATTACTGAGCCAAAACACGGCTTGCCTCCCTAGCTAAACCAATTGCAAAGAAAATATAGAGATGACTCCTGCCCTTCCGATTTCTTGCGTAAGCCTTCCCTGTTATGCAGGCAACTAGAAGGGCAGCATGGTGTCATAGTACAAGTGTGAAAGCAGACAGTAATCTTAAGAGGAGGGGGGTCAGTGAAGATCCAACTGAAAGTCTCCTGCCTGTATATAGGTAATCAGGCTGACCAGAATGTACAACGAGGATTATAAAAACAAAGAACTTGGTCAGACTAAGATATTGATTTATAGAAATGCTATAAAAAAGGATTTCCTAAATATAGTGATACTCTGTCCCCACCTCCAGCATTCTAACCAATGAATTAAGAAATGCCTTCTTGGAAGAAGCCCCAACTGGGGGGAAACCTCCAGGATCGGGTCACTCATGTTGCATTGCTAATTCCACCAATGATGGTCGTGATTCTATAATCCCAACTACTACAAATGTTAAATTCATATGGATTCTTCACAGTATTATTAGATGTATTTCATAGCCTAATTGCTATTACGCATGCAATAAACAGGTCTGTCAATGTAAGAAATTACATGTCCATATACAAAGCGCATTTGGAAGTAGGATGTCATTGTTCAACATTCCTAGGACTCTTTATAGGGTGCCCATTGTAATCAGGGTGCAGAAATTAGGTCATGTGTCACTTTGTTCTGCACATTTGAAACCATTACACAGGGGATCACCTATGTGATAAGAAAACCTTTGTTATAGATAATCAATGCAAAATTCTTCTAGGAATGTTATCCTTAT
Source organism: Lissotriton vulgaris (assembly GCF_964263255.1). NCBI lineage: Eukaryota > Metazoa > Chordata > Amphibia > Caudata > Salamandridae > Lissotriton > Lissotriton vulgaris. The sequence goes on from NC_141691.1 coordinate 338,477,122, forward strand.
TTCCTGAATGGCAACTCTGCCCTGAAGTAAGTGAAAAATGTGTTTAGTATTAGATTGGGTGAATGTGAATTCCAAAATTTCTTATCACCTCACAAAGAGTGCTGCTTTAGAGTTTATTCTGATATTTTTTTATCAATAGGTCTATAATCTTTGTTGCACAGTGAGTAAGTATCCATAGTGACGGTGAGGTTTTTATGCCAGGTAGTTCTAAATGATATGAGGATGGTGTCCTACGTTTCCTTCTAATCAAGTAAGACCGTGCATTTGGACAACATATGCGTCAAAATATGGGGACTGAGCCCACACACATAATCAGAATATGTTGGCGCAATTCCTGGCTGGCTCGCAGTGTGCCATTTGGACCCCTAAACCTGAGAGGATACCGGATGGTGTCTACAACCTAAGAACATGACTACTCTGACTCCCCAAGGAATTTATGAAAACAGATCTACCCTTAGGCTGCCCAAAAGGAGACACAAGAAATACATAAATTGGCCTTTCATATATGTATTGAAGCAATTGGATTCTTGTGTAGAATATATGAGCTACAATTATTAGAAGAAGGAAACAAAGCATTGTTACCAGTATTACAAGAATGGTGAAGAAGATGAATAATTCAACTATTATAACTTTGCAGTGATTATATGAATATATTAATAAGTATCATAATGATAACCCTTCTTAACACTGACTACACCCTAGAGAGCGTAGTAAGAAGTGCATTCTGCCAGATCTCTTGGAGCAGCCTAACTACCCATTTACATGCATTTGTCATATATCTAATGTATCTGTCTGATGTAGAACAGGCCTCTGTCCATTGCACGACAGTGATAGAAGTCAGCAGGGCTGGCAATCAGTTACAGGTGAACCTCCAGGATAATGCATGGATGTGCTCATCTGAAGAGTCAAAGCTCAGAAGCAGTTTATATAATCAGAACCAGTTCCAATCGCACTGTGTCTGAGGTCCTTTGTTAATTTTATTATTTGTCTTGCCGATTCAGAGCAGTCTCTAAACGAACAACAACATACAAGAGAGCATGCTCAGTGTACTTTATCCTTGAGCAGAATGTATAATGGTGTAATGAAATGCTTACAAAGAAATGTGCGTTGCAAGCAGAACACTTTCTGAGTGATTTATCGTGTTCGTGCAAAGTGTGTTAAAAGTCACCATCTAAAAAGATGTCAAGTTTAAATGTAAACTTGTTAAGTGGACGCTAGTGTGCACAGGCCTGTTGAACCTAACAACAGTGGCTTTACAAGTTAGATAAGCTTCTTAAAGAAGAAGTGAGACTCAATGGGGAAGAAGCTTTAAATATAAAAAAAAATCAGGGTGGGTAATTATGCAACTAAACCATTATGGGCATGTTCTGTTGCTGTCTGAATGGCTTTCATGGACAGTGGTGACTCCCCCGCGAAGGCGGAGGAGCGGCGCCCCACTGAGCAGGTCACAGAGGAAAAAATAAAACGATAATAACTCGTTGCTATTATCATATTATTTTCCCCTTGCTCAGCTGGGTAGTGGCGGGGCTGTTCTACTCACAGAGCAGGGCATGGGAGGAGTGGTCTGCCCACTCCAAGTGTGCAGGATGCTTTGGCCGGCTGTCTCGGGCCGGTCAAACTGTCATGCGCACTTTACATGTTCTCCATGCAGGGTGCATTACAGCCTACATGGAGAATATGCCCAGCCACCCGTTCTATGGCTGAGAGCGATTCACAGTGCTTAGACCAGTCACAACACTACATTGCAGCGTTGTGATTCGCTATCGGGAGGCTGGGAGCCGGGTGATTTCCTACCGCCATTGTTTTTGCATTATATAATAGCCACCACTGTTCATGAACATGAATCCACTCTTTGAGAGGCCTCTCTGTAGTGAATGCACATAGTCAAATATTGAGGGTCAAATGTTTGCATTAATTTGATTGTGATTTTCCATCTTCTGCTGAGTGCATGGTGGAATTATACTACTTTCACTACAATCAAGATGTTGAACACATTGTGGCAATGCGTTATCTAGGATTTAGCACAAACCCAAGAGATGTTGTCTTGGAAATCATAGCGCCTGTTATATCTTTTGCTGGGGGTATTCAAAGCCTGCTTATATGAAGGAGCATGTAAGTGGAAGCTTATCATATCAAAAAATAGAAATGTTAATGGGAGTTGTAGCCACACGGTCCTTGTGCATCTCGTATAGTCACACATGAGAACTGAAATACCTCTTCTTTTTGCATAGGCATTTGATCACATTAATAAAGACAGCTGATTAGCTAGAGGAGGAACAGCTGGTTCCTGGAGCAGAAAAAACTGTGAGGAAACATTAACAACCTCTCTAGTGTTCTCCTAAACTAGGCAACCAAACTCCAACTCATGAGCTCATTTAACTGGGGCCATGCTCTTAAGAGAAGCTGTCTGTAACCCGGTGTTAGTCCCTCTGATACAGGGGTCGGCATAACTCGAATAATTAGTGTAGCATAAGCACGTGGAATGATCTAAAAATTCTACAAGATTACAAGTAATAATGTGAGAAGAGTAATTCTGCATTTTGCACTAACTCTTAGTGCAAAAATTGCCCTTAGCTTCAAAAATGAGTGCGAGAATGCATTTTGCACTAAGAAACAGTGCTAAATGCAACAGAACCCAAATATCTAGCATAAATTTCCTCTTGGGATAGAATTGTCCCCCAACGTACTCCTGGCATTTAACACTATTTTCTTAGCACAGAATGCACCCTCCTGTTCAAAATGGACACGAGGATGCATTTTGCACTAAAAAATAGCGCTAAATGCAACAGACCACAAATAGCAAGCACAAGTGGCCGCTCATGCTTGCTAAATGTGCTCTTATGGTACAGAGTTTTTTTCCACCAAATAATTATTAATTATGGGAATAGGCATAATCAAGGCTTTTTTCAGCAATTCCACATCAAAGAGTAACTCAGAATTACCAAATGTACTCCTATTACTCCAGAGTAATTGAAATTCCACCTAGGTATAAAGGAGACTACACAGACTTGTCAATAGTGAGACTAGCCTCTCCTCTCAACCACTGTCCAAGTACCCTTCGAGGCCGAAAATGTTGACCATTCAAGCAGATTTGAAAGATTTCAAAAGGAAACTGTTCAGTAGCAAATTGCAATCTGCTACTTGTTTTCTTATATTTTCATGTTGAGTTTCTCAGCACAAGGAGCTTGAACAAGTAAGGGACAGAATGCATAACATGCCTCTGCATAACATAGTTTTGTGGTTCAAAAACTAAAATAAGCCAGATGATGATGCTCTCTTCTGGGCCCCCCCTCTCCAAAACATTCCACAAGGACGTTTACCGAACATTAAGGCCTTTACAGTGTCTATAGGGGGTTGTGGGAGCCCCAAGTAATTTGAATCATCTTTATCTAATTCAATCCAGTGTTCAACAGCTGGTGGGTGGGAGCTAAACAGCTTTTATGTGTTCATGAGTAAATGCGCACAATTGGATGTTGTTTTTATGTCCAAAGTGTGTTTGCCTGATTTCTAGGCAATTCCATGTGGGTTTTGTTTAAAGGAGGTGTACATAGACTGTCTTATAACATGTTTTTTTCCTGGTTATTTCAGCCGCTGCTTGTGAGGTTGGAAAAGGAGGAGGTTTTGTTCACACCCAGTACATTTTGTGTTTTCTGGCCAAGAAGGCGAAATACATGGAGAAAAGATATAGAATTGGTGATTACTGTTTACCCCACGGATTAATACGTGGACATTTTTTCCCGTACATTTTCTGATACATTTTGGCAGATTTTCCTGGAGAATTATATCAGCGGAAAATAGTAAGGGGGAATGATAATTACAGCCCATAGTAAACACCATAGCCCAGTGTGAATAGCTCATACAGCAGTTACTGGATACCTTGGGATTCTGCTCTTCCAGACCGAAATGTTCCTCCAAGCACAGTCTCTGAAAATATGACACTAAACAAAGGGTCACTGTAGGTTAATGCCGCCTGAATTTAAGGATTTACTTTACAAACATATGTTTTTTCCTCTCACAGTGGAAAAACTCCAGCTGAATCTGACATTCAACTACTGGACATTGCAAGAAAACTGGAAATGTATGGGATAAGGCCCCACCCAGCCAGTGATGGGGAAGGCATGCATATCAATCTAGCTGTTTCACACATGGGTGTTTTAGTACTTCAGGTAAAGTGTTTTGTTTTGCTGTGTTTAAATTCTCCAATATGTTTTCAGAAACAAAATGTCCTTCACCTATTTTTATCTCCTCAGTTTGTAAATATACAGCATCCAGCAATAATAAATCTGATAATAGCGGTTGACCTTTTGGACGAAAACGTGTTAAAATCCTTATTGCATTTCAACCTAATTCTAACAATTTCTGTATTTTTCCTCCAAGTAAGTACAATTGCCCCCTTATTTTTGACAGTACATCCCTTTCAGTCAAAGGTTTGAACCTGACAAATTGCTGTATATTTTGTGGTTTCCTTAAATCTATCTGCCAGTCTCTATGCCGAAACCCTTAGTGGGGGCATAGCTTCTTGTATCAAAGAGTGTACTAATATTTCCTTCCCTTTGGTCATAATTTCTTCAAACCTGCAGTATGCCATTCTGACATAGAATTGAAAAAATGTTTTTAGGAGTGCTACATTTGTTATATTTGGGCAATTTCCAACCTCCCAGCCCAGCCAAGTGTTACAAATGGTAAATGGCAGACAGGTCCAGACCATAGTGGCAGAGACTATTTGTTTACAAAATCGACAGTCTTTCTTCTGCCCCTTATGACTGACACAATTCAAGTTACCTGCATGTATGGATTGCCTTAAGCAGGGAAAACATGTTGAAGACGTCAGATTCTAATGGATGACTGATGGACATAGTTTATGTTGCTTTCACCCGTTTATTTTGGATTCTGATTAGGAGGTATTTTGGTCTTTGGAGCAGCAGGGTCAACTAATGGTCACCAATCTGCATGTGCTGTGCGCTGAAAATGAACAAGCATTGGCAAAGTCAATAGGTCCGCCGGCCTTTTGGCAAGTTTTGTTTTGTTTTGTCATGGCTTTCGCTAAACTTTATTGTTCAGGAAGTTTCTGGGTGTTTGCCAATCTAAAAAAAGTAGCTTTGCCTAACTGCAGAAAATGTTTGGGGTCTCAAAAAAGAACACCAGGGTGCTCTCTGGCACGGAAGGGAACTGATTTGTGAACAGATGTGCTCATTGTGAAAGGGAAGCATGTCGTAACTCATAGTGGTCAGCTAGTGGCTGATGCAGTGCCCCATGATGCATGCTTGAGTAGGGTGGAGAAAAATGTGAATGGCACAACCACAGACAGATGGATGAGTGAGGCTGGAATACCTATAAGTAACTATGCCATGTGCATAATTCTAGTAAATTCAAAAGGTCTTGGCTAAAACAGATCTAAAAAAGCCAATTGTTCTGCCATTGGCTGCCAGCCTCTTGCCTTTGAGCAATAAAGCAAGGAGGAAGGAAGGAAAAGGCAAGAAGGAAAAAAAAAGTAAAAAGGAATAAATGCAGGAATGATGGAAAGAACGCAAGAAAGAAGAAGAGAGAAAAAGAGAAAGAAAGAAGAAAAGATTGAATGAACGAAATAAATAAGGAAAAAGAAGAAAAGTAAGCAAGAAAGAATGACAGGAGAGAGAGACTCAAAGGAGAAATAAAGAGATTACGGAAAAAGAAAGCTGGAAAGAAAAGATTGAAAAGAAAGAAGGAAAGACAATAGGAAATAGAGGAGAAAGAAAGAACAAACAAAAGAAAGACAGAGAGAAAGACAGTAAGAAAGAAGGCAAGAAAGACTGAAAGGAAAGAAAGAAAGAAGGAAAGGTAGAAATAAAGAAGGAAATTTGGAAAGGAAAAAGGAAATATTGAAAGAAAGAAGGAAAAAGAAAAAAGGAGGGACTGAAAATGAAATAAGGAAAAAAACTGGAAAAAAGCAAGAGAGAAGGGAAAGAAAGGAAGAGAGACGGATAGAACGAAAACAAGCAAAAAGGAATGAAAGAAAGGATAGAGAGACAGGGAGGAACTAAAGAAAGCAAGAGGGAAGGAACAAACAAGAAAAGAAAGATAGGAAGAAAAAAGAAAACTTCAAAAGGAAATTGCAACTGCATTGGCAGGAGACAGGAACTGATAAAGCATAGAATGTGGCCTGTTTTGATATCTGGTCTTAAGATCCTACTTTCACTCAAAACAAAATGGCAAAACAAAAGTAATTATAAAGTAAAAACAAAAATGCTGGCAGTGAAGGGAACATCCTTGTATGTGGATGTGCTCCTTGTGAAAGAATAAAATGCAGTAAATTAAAGTGAAGTTAACCCGTGGCTTAAGTAGGCTGACCCATTGCCCAATGCTCTATGCTGTTAGTGGACAGAAGCAACATGTGAATGACACAGCAACAGCCCAATGACTAAAGATAGGTGTCAGAAAGGTGTTTTAAGCAACTACATTACATATAATTTTAGAAAAATCAAAAGGTCTTGGGTGAGATGTGCTACAGTGTGTAGTATATTCTTAAGGGGGCCAGTGTGGAGTCTGGGAAGGAATGGAGCATGGCATTGCCTCCAGATGCAAGAGTACAAGGGCTTGAATAGCATCCTGAGGTAACTTTCTGAAATAAGTGATTTTACTTTCTTTTGCAATGTGTTCTGTGAGGGTGGGATTGGTGTTCAGGATGAATCCAAGTAACTTGACATTTGATGAAAGTTGCAGTTCAAAGCTGTTCTTGGCAAATAACAGAATTTCTGTCTTGGTTGGGTTGAGTTGCAGGTAGGCACTATAGGTCTGCATGAGGTGCAAATAGTGTTTGAGGTGTTGGATGTGTAAAGCAGAGGAGACCTTCTAGTAAAGCTGTGTGTCATGAGGATTTTGGTGAATCTTGATGCTGTTTTCTATGAAAAGAGCACCAAGCGACTTCATGGAGAAATTGATGATGACAGGTGATAGGGATCTTCTGGGACCTGGAAGTGCCCACGAGAACAAACTGTTGCTGGTTTGAAAGGTAGGAGAAGAATCAGTGAAGGATGTTGCCAGAGAAACCCATTCAAGACTCCAGGGTGTGTATGAGGGTGGGATAGTCAACTGTTTTAAAGGCAGGAAAATGGAACAGCAATGTCTGCAGGCAGGGGTCATCTTCGTCTGTGATCAGGATGGCATAGTTTACAATGTGCACGGTAGTGGTCTCCATACTGCAGCATTATCTTAAGGCAGACTGCACCAATAAATCAAAAGAAATATTTACAATCGTCACTGAGCTATCCAACCCTGAAACAGTTCAAATAAGCTCCATCCCAGTCTCTCTATAACTCTTTGAATACCTGTTCCATTGATAAAATCGTTAGTATTAATGCCAGTATCCCTATTAACCATTCCCGCGATGCTTTACCAACAACCTTGAGAAACCCCCTCTCCCTGCATCAATTCTCCTCAATCAGCAGAGAAACCTTCTTGAAATTACTGATCAGAGTTAAGTCTTGATCCCCTGCTGACAGCTGGCCCACTCATATTTTAAGAGAAGCTTTTACTGCAAACCCTGACCCTGCTCTCTATCTTTTGAGCAATTTATTAATATAGGGATGCGTCCCTACAGCCTTTAAAAAATCATTCATAGTTCTCCTTATTGAAAAATCGGGGGCTGACTCCCTGATCCCTCTGAACTATTGCCCCATATCTCTGCTCCCCTTCTTGGTCAAGGTATTGGAATGGAAACTCATATGGCAAACTGCCTCTGTTCATTAATTAAACAGTCTCATTTCCTTGACTCCCACTGAGCAGGTTTTTGTCCCTCTCATTCAACGGAGGCAGTAATACTGACTGTGTTAGATGAACTAAGAAAGGAATCTGACAAGGGTACCACTCAGGCCTTGGTGCTTCTAGATCTATCCGCAGCATTTTATACGGTTGACCAAGGAATTCTGGTGTACCGTGTCAGGAACGCAGGAATTCAGGGTCTGGCTCTCAGATGGATTACGTCCTTCCTGGAGGGCCGATCCCAGTCTGTCCGCCTCTCCCACTTCACATCACCTAATGTCAAATTAACTTGCAGTGTGCCACAGGGATCTTCATTATCCCCGCACCTGTTCAATCTGTATTTACTCCCTCTGATTCTGTCCCTAGGAGACAGAAATGTGTGCACGTTTAATTGTCCAGATGACCTGCAACTTATCTTTCCCAAAGACAACACGTCTGATTCTATTCTCATATTCCAGACCACTATGCTACACATACACAATTGGATGAATAATAACCACCTCAAGCCAAATCCGTTTAAAACTGAACTGATCTTGATAGGTGGTGCCCATAACCCTTATACCCTAATTTCTGGCAATTTGAGCTGAGCTCGCCTCCAGTACCATCTTCTTCCGCCAAGAGTCTTGGGGTTACTATCAACTGTGACCTCTCCATGTAGTCCCAGATTGGGATGGTAGTTTCAACCTGCTTCTTCCAGCTTTGGAAGATAAAGAAAATCAGCGGACTCCTCACTAAGGAAGTGCTGGTTCAGGCTGTTTTATCTTTGGTCATTTCCCACACTGATTATACCAACTCACTTTATTTCGGCTTTCCGGCATATTTAACCAAAAGACTGCAGCTGGTGCAGAATCAGGCTGCCAGACTGATTTTCCATCAGCCCAAATGGCTACACCCTTCCCCTCTAATGAGGAAGATACGCTTGCTCCCCGGAACACAACATTGTGCTTTCAAAATCTGGTGTTTCATCTTCAAATCTCTGCATGGCTCCTGTCCGAAAACAAATTCCAACCTTATTCAAAGATATAGACCTGCTCGCAATCTGCGCTCAACGCACCTGAACCTCCTGGTCACACCAACCTACAAACTGAAGAGACTAGGCGGTTATATATTTGGGGTTTTAGCCAACCATTTTTGAAATGACCTTCCCCCTAGCATTAGATCCTGTACAGACTTCCAGATCTTCAGGAGACCTCTTAAGAACTGGCTGTTTAATCAAGCATATGAATAACCTACATGGCTCCAGACTACTCCTATATTTAGCGCCAAGAAACCGACTGGCGAACATGCGCTCGACAAATAATTTTAACATAACATAGCAGACTGGTAGTCATGCAAGAGATGGTTATCATTGATGTGATCTTGGAGTTGAACATAGAATGCTTTTTCAGTGAGCCTGCAGGTGAATGGAAAGTGCTTTACATGAGGACAGTTACATCAGTTACAAGTTACACTTTGTTAAAAAAGATACATCAGTTACAAGTTACATCTGTTGGTTAGGGTGTGTGGAAGGGTAAAGGAGGTAATGTAAAAGGGTAACAAGCAGGGAGATATGGCGGAGAGAAGGAGGAAAAGTCTGCCCAATGTGCGGCTGGGTAGGCGATGGCCGAGGGGGAAGTCCACAGCCCATCTCCTCTTTAGCTAACAGGTAGCTCCACCGGGTAAAGGCCAAAACGGTTGGTGGCAAGATTCACAGGTTCAATGTCATGATGGGTGAGTCGGATGGGTGGTGGAGGGTGATGGGCCAGTAGTTGGCTAGGCCACCAGGAGCCTCTGTACTTTTCTTTAGGAGTGGGAAAATCTACCCTGTCTTGAGAGCTTCTGAGAAGATGTCTTGAGTAAGGTAGGCCTTGACAATGGTGAGTAGGAGTGAGAGAGTATCCCCAGAGAGAGCTTTGAAGAAGAACCAGGGTAGGATATTATCTTCATAAGAAGTGGCATTGAGGGAGTGGAGTATGTTGGTGTGATCAGTGAGACATAGGGCTTTGACGTCTGACCATTGCAGGATTCTACAGGAAGGAGTAGGCATAACAGATAAAGCAGGTTTGGTGTTGTCAATATGTTATCAGATTTTCTTTATTTTTTCACTGAAGAAGAGACTGATGACATTGTACATTTCTATGGGGTGAGCAATACACAGGTTTAGTAGGGAGTTGACACAATTCTTGATTGTCTTGAAAAACGTTCTGCCCTTTGGCAGCTTCATTGAAGGTGTTGGAGTTCACAAAACCAATTGATTTACATTAATCTTTAAGCTCCCGTTGTTTCGTATGGAAGAGGTTTTGTATATTAGTAACTCCTGATTCCTAAATCAATTGTTATCATATTTGTGTCATTTTATTAATAAAATAGTTCTTTCTGGATACAGGCGCTATTACGGCTGCCGGCAAAAAATGGCTGCAAGAGAGAGGCCTAGTAGATCTCTGGAGAGCTAAGCACCCCTACACAACACAATTTACCTTTTATTCCCACGTGCACCGCACCTACGCCAGGCTAGACTAATATCTAGGCTCCTCTGAACTGCTCGCATCCCTTAGCGACGTTTGCATTGTACCTGCGGCCCTCTCGGATCATGATGCGGTTGAGCTCAAGGTCCCCAGGTCCACCCGCCCCCCCCCCCCTAGGTCGTGGCGGTTGTGCAAAACCCTCTTACAGCGGCCGGAAGTTACTAAGCAACTCCACAAGTGCATTGCTGACTATTTGGCCATTATTGATACTCCGGAGACGTCTGTATCGGCCTTATGGGGAGCCCTGAAACCAGTGGCCCGAGGTGAACTTATTGCAATAGCGGCGGCGGAGGCCAAGGTCCTCAAGGCAAAGATGGACGATCTCACCGCTCAGGTCTCTGAGCTGGAGCGGGTTCATGCCGCACTGGCGTCCCCCTGGTCTGGAGGCTACTAAAAGCGGCCAGGGCCCAGTTGGCCAGCCTAGATACCGACAGGGCGGAATTTGCTGCTCTTTGCCTCGTCATACCTACTATGTTGGGGGTAATAAAACCGGCGGCCTACTTGCCAGCGCCCTGAAAGTGCCCTGAAAGCTAAAACCCAACGCTCAAAAATCTCCAACAGCGCGAATGAAGCAGGGGTAGATATCACTGGGGAAGCCCAGATCGCAGAGGAGTTTCGGACTTTTTATGCCTCTTTATATAGGGCCGACACTGTCTCATCCGAAGACGCAGATGCCTATTTGGAATCAGCAGAGATTACCGCGCTATCCCAAACGAGCGCGGATGCCCTAGACCCCCCATCCGCCTGGATGAGGTGCTAGCTGCTATATCTAGACTTCGTCCCCTCAAATCTCCAGGGCCAGACGGCTTTTCGGACGGTTTTTACAAAACCTTCAGCCAGCTATTAGCCCCTGTTCTCACCCGGCTCTTCAACTCCTTCGACGGCCCAAGCTCCATCCCCCCGGATATGCTAGCGGCGAGATAGTGCTACTGCCTAAGCCGGGTAAGAAGCCCACGCACTGCTCTGCATTCCGCCCTATCTCCTTACTTAACCTAGACTTGAAACTCTTTACGGGGGTTCTGGCAGCGCGCCTCGGACCATGCCTGCCTGGGATCTTGGAGCCCGACCAGTCTGGCTTTGACCCGAATCGCCAATGTAGCGATAACGCCAAACGGATCCTCCACTTGGTTGATAAGGCCCATTTCCAAGATTTGGACTCTGTGTTGTTGGCCATCGACGCTGAAAAAGCGTTTGATCACGCTGATTGGACCTACCTACAACGAGTCCTGAGACGCTTTCGGCTGGGGGCACGCTTTCGGTCCTGGATCGCGAGACGTTACCACCGTCCTCAGGCTCGGGTCCGCCTGGGTGGTTACGATCAAACCCTTTTGAGATTCAGCGAGGTACGAGGCAGGGGTGCCCCCTCTCCCCTCTCCTGTTCGCTTTGTACGCAGAACCCCTCGGGCAAAAGATCTGTGACAACCCTGATATCCATGGCATCACCTTCAGTCACGAACCTCATGCAATTGGCCTTTATGCCGACCACATCATAGCCGCTCTTGATCGTCCGGCCTGTTCCGTCCCTGCCTTTCTGGGGGAGCTGGAGTCCTTTGGAGCCGTCTCCGGTTTCACAATCAACAGGGGGAAGTCCCTGATACTGCCTCTGGGCAGGAATGCCCATCCACGGATGACAGTGCCCACATACGGAGGAGGCTTACAATCGACCACACATCTACCATACCTGGGTGTTACTCTCACCCCCTCCATGGAGTCGACGATGACTCTTAACTACACGGCCCTCACCTCCCAGATCCGAACTGATCTCGCGCGGTCGTCCAAGCAAGCTCTTTCCTTGCTGGGGCGTGTTGCTGCAGTAAAGAGGTCAGCTTTACCCAAGATCTTGTACATCTTTCAGACCCTCCAGGTATTACTCCTGGTTGGCGCCATTGCGAACCTACAAGCCGCTTTTCACCATTTCCTTTGGGAGGGGAAGAGGCCACGCCTACACAAACGGCGGGCGTACCGGAGCATGGATGAGGGGGGCCTTGGGAGCCCCAACCTTATGCAATATTTTCAAGCCTCTCAGCTTCGTTATCTGGTGGAATGGTATAGGCCGGAATCCGAGAAGCGGCGGTAATTCCAAGACAGGGCGATGGCCCAGACATCCCTTTGGAAAGTTCCGTTCCTCCTCCGGCAGCAAAGACCGCAATACCTCCTGAGGTCACCCATCACTCGCACCATTATGCAGGTCTGGGACGCGGTCACCGTCAACAGAGGGCTTACGCCCTTCCCCTCCCCGCTCACCCCCCTTCTGGACAACCTGGAATTCCCGCCGGGCACCAACCCTCACGCCTTCCTGCAATGGCGCGGCACTAGCTGTCGTTCTGCCGGCCACCTTTTTGACCTGCAGGGCTTTCTCCCCCTCTCCGATATAACGCAGGGATATGACGTAGTCTCCCTCCACCTGTTCCAATATTTTCAACTTCGGCACTGGCTCACGCACCCGGACCATGCCCCACTGGTTGGTAGACGTATGACAGACTTCGAGAAATGGCTGGTGACAAAAGACTCGGATAAGGATCTTATTTCGGACCTCTACAAAATGCTCGCACCCCCAGCCACGCCGGGTAAACCAGCGGGTCAAAAACGCTGGGAAGCTAAATTGGGGAGGACCCTGACGCCCAGAGAATGGAGTTACATATATTACAGGGCCTCACACACTACGCGCAACGCCGCAGGTAGAGAGGCAGCAGTGAAACTGGCCATGTACTGGCATCTCACTCCGGTCCAGCTCAATAAGGGAAATCCATCCCGTAGCGCGCTGTGCTGGAGGGGATGCGGAGAACGGGGCACCTTGACTCATCTCCTCTGGGACCGCTGTGCGATACAGGACTACTGGAAGGCGGTCCTGGACGACATCAACTCCACCTTTGATACAGAAATCCCGAGATTCCAAGCTTACACCATCCTGGGCCTACCTAACGCACTCACCTTTCCCCTGAAATCTCCCCGGGGTCGTCAAATGGGGATCGCCATGCAAGCTGCAACACAACATATTCTCTCACTCTGGGGCTCGACCACTAGGCCTACTCATACGGGGGGGCTACACAAACTCTGGTTTACCCTGGGGATGGAACGCATTCAGGCCACCCTTACACATACAACAGCTGCGCTCCAGAAGATTTGGCTACCGCTGCTGTCCCTCTTAAGTAAAGAATTTAATGAGATCACTTGCCCCAGGTATCTTCTCATACTGCGACTTACTGAGACTGCACATCATCCTCCATGATTGTGTGTACCATTGCAGTAACCTTTATGTGGATGCTTCTAGATTTGTTTCACTAGTATGGCACACTGGTTGGGGTGGTAGGGGTGGGGGGGAGTTGGGGGTAGGGGTGGGTTTTTGGTTCTTGCTTCTACAGCTGTGTTCCTTCACTACACCTACAATTTGCAGCCCTGGCATCAACTCTCTGATTCGGCATATGTACATAGCCTACTGCTTGACTTACAGAGAAGACGTGCCTGTCTGTCTCGCTCGCCTTATATGCCTGCTATCCTTCTACTGTATTATGATGCCTGTTTTTGCTCTAAAAATCAATAAAACATATTTAAAATTAAAATAGTTCTTTCTTACTAAGTTGGTTGTGAATTTTTAAAGATTTTTTTTATTGCTATGGTGTGCTGCTGTTGTTTCAGATTTAGCACATGTTGTTTCTCTGCAGATGACCTTCCTTCTTGTGCCAAGCTTCCATAGTGAGTGAGGTATTCCTCACAGAAGCAAGTTTAGTTAATAGAATTAAGATTGTTTTAGCTTTGTGGGAGCTCAGCCACAGGGATCATCAAGCCGGCAGTCTTTCTCTCCCATAGTTTAACAATATGATCGCAGTCGTGCTTGTGCCCTGTGCTGGGATTTGTACTGCCATTTCATTTGCCCTAAAAACGGAAGTCTTGGAACTTTGAGCCCGTGTGCTCCACCATCACCCAGATTACCTTGCTCTGAAGCCGGAACTCTGTTCGAGCCCGTGTGCTCCATCCCAAGGTTTGTCTGTAGCTGAGGGAGTCGAGGTGAGCAGCGGGAGCGGGACTGCGAGGCCCAGAGGTGCTTGCGCCAGGTAATCGCGCGCACCTGGTGCCTCTTCCCGCCCCCTCCTCCCTGAAGGCTCTTAACGACTCGCGGCCCCCGCTCCGCGGGAGCCGCTCGCAGTCGTGCTTGTGCCCTGTGCTGGGATTTGTACTGCCATTTCATTTGCCCTAAAAACGGAAGTCTTGGAACTTTGAGCCCGTGTGCTCCACCATCACCCGGATTACCTTGCTCTGAAGCCGGAACTCTGTTCGAGCCCGTGTGCTCCATCCCAGGGTTTGTCTGTAGCTGAGGGAGTCGAGGTGAGCAGCGGGAGCGGGACTGCGAGGCCCAGAGGTGCTTGCGCCAGGTAATCGCGCGCACCTGGTGCCTCTTCCCGCCCCCTCCTCCCTGAAGGCTCTTAACGACTCGCGACTCCCGCTCTGCGGGAGCCGCTCGCAGTCGTGCTTGTGCCCTGTGCTGGGATTTGTACTGCCATTTCATTTGCCCTAAAAACGGAAGTCTTGGAACTTTGAGCCTGTGTGCTCCACCATCACCCGGATTACCTTGCTCTGAAGCCGGAACTCTGTTCGAGCCCGTGTGCTCCATCCCAGGGTTTGTCTGTAGCTGAGGGAGTCGAGGTGAGCAGCGGGAGCGGGACTGCGAGGCCCAGAGGTGCTTGCGCCAGGTAATTGCGCGCACCTGGTGCCTCTTCCCGCACCCTTCCTCCTCCTACTTAGCCCAGCCTCCTGACGCGAACGCGGGACGCGCGCGGACGGAAGAGCGGGCGAAGAACGGGCAAAGAGCGGGCCGTTTGAGGCCGTTTGAGGCCGTTCGAGAACGTTAGAGACTGGACTGGGCCACTCCATTTACATCAGGTATCTTCTTAATACTTACCTTCGAACACTTTAATTCATTGCCCCCTCCTTAGGCGTCCTTGAGCCATACTGCCCACTATGAGCAAAATGGAGACAAGGAGCAAAGCTAGCCTGGCAGCTAATGGCCCCATAACAACTGCCCCAAATCAAGGCAAAATAGATAACTATTTCCTGAAGGCAGGTTCCCTCTTGATAGATGATATCACCCTCCTGGAAAGACGAATCTCGCAGGAAATAGAATGGGTCAGGAGGTCATCGATGGGGGTTATAGCGATGGCGAAAACTCCTGAAGATAGGCGGACCATAGATAGCTCACAGCTTGGTGCCTGTGGTGGGGTACAGCGAACCACTAGCATAGATCTCTCTGAAGGAACACTAAGCGATCTAGATGATATGAGCCTTCTTTCACTCCCTCTAACACAAATCACTCAACCACCAAATACAACAGAAGCGGGGGAGGATACTGATCTAACCATCCAAAGCCATATCTCTCCGAGGGAAGAACTTGCTACAACAGCTGATACCCCAAATTTAGTAGGGTCACCTAGTGTAGATCGGGGGTTAAGGGAGGGCGCCATACAAAAAAGGAAAACGGGGAAACCGAGCATCAAGGAAAGGAAGGCAAAAAAATCGAAGCAAAAGGCAGGGTCAATACAGAACAAAGCTAGCACTGATTATACTACCCAGGACAGAACCTTACCTGTGATATCAATTGACCCTTCCCAGGAACCGCCCAGTGACACAGTCACTGACCTGCCACCCCCTCCATTGAACACAATTCTGAGTCAGCTGAAGAGGACATAACATTAGCTGACATAGGTCACCTCCTTAAGTCAATTATAAGCCCTCTGGAAGCTCGCTTGATCAAAATGGAGGCGAGATTAATTAATATTGAGAAAACTGCCTTACAGTTTATGGATGGGTGGAAACCGGGGGCCCCTCGCCCCACATCCTCCAAGATTGATCCAAAACATAACACCAATTTGGATCTCCCTAAACTTGTAAAAGCCAATGAGGCAGCAATAACAACTGCAGTGGGTGCTAAAAATACCAAATCACACAGCAACCAACCATTAAAACCAAAAGCTAAATCAGCAATCCCAGCGACTTCTGGAGGCATCTCCAACAAACAACCCCCTATTACGCAACAACAACCATCTTTAGCGAACGATAACACGCAGCCCAATCCACAACACAAAAGTCCCCCCAAACCCCCTTTGAATACTAATCAAAATGTACCTGATTTGAATAATCCAACGGTAAAACCACCAAGAACAGTCACTGTCAATCTCCCACCTGAGGTAGCTCCATATACCGTCATTCTTGTTGGGGTACCCGAATTAAAATCAGACTCAAATGAGACAGGGGAGTCATTAAAAAATAAAGTAATTAATTGGCTCTCAACACATAGACCGCTTCCCAGAGGTATGACCAGCGATGTCCGCATGGTAAGAAGAGTCTCGTGGGTAGGTAGGAGACCTAAAACAATCAGTGGTGACTGTATACTAGTGAGTTTTAAAGAACCAGGAACAGTCTCATTCATTTGTAGTTCTTTTCTGGAGGATGAAGGGAGTATCATTCACCCAGTCCCTCTTTCGTTTTTCTATCCAGCGAACGACCATGTAAACAATGTACAGAGGAGAGGACACCATCAGAACTTACTGGGAAATTGGGAGGGTAACCAGGGAAGGAGGAGAATCCCCCTTAATCAACTACGAATACCCCCTATTCATCCATCCATATATAGTGATTCCCAGGGATGGGAAACTGTACAGAGAAGAGGAATGGGAAGGGGTGGATTTGATAGAGAGGAGCCATGGCCCCCTAGATTTTATCAGCCACCATTGCTACCACTGTCTAACCGTTATGACTGTCTTGAATTGGTGGACTGACAGTTGGCCTCTGTAGAAGGGGCAAAAGAGAGTCTATCAGGGTTCGACCAAGGAAACTATGTTTCCTCTAATCCCAGGGAGGAGAAATCCATTACTGGGACTCCAGACCTACCCTATGAGTTAAACAAAAGGGAAATTATCCCAGAAGGCCCATCAATGGATGAAGGGCTAATGGACAGTGCTCTACGGCCAGACCATACAAGCCAAAGGGCTAGCCAATTTGGCTCGAAGACCGCCCCACAAACTTTAAAACTGCTTTTGTGGAATGTGGCAGGCCTGACCAACAAAATAGACTCGGATTCTTGGGCTGAGTTAATACATCCAAAAAGTGTTTGTCTCTTTCAAGAGACCTGGACAAGGGATGAGACTTCCTCTAGGGGTTTTCAGATTTTTTCGATCCCCGCTCTCTGGGGTGGGAGAGGCCGACCATCTGGAGGTCTAGCAACCTGGGTGGCCTCAGACCTAGGATGTTTAGCCTCAAGATATCCAGTAGATTCGGAAGATATACTGGCTGTCTTACTTGAATGGCCAGGTCCCTTTAAATTACTAGTTATAAACATCTACTCCAGGCCAGTTCAAATAGCGGCCATTTCCAAAACCATAGAGACACTGTCGTCCCTTCTAGAAACCATCCCTGGGGATATGTCCTACCTAATAGGGGGGGACTTCAATTCACATTTTGAGCCACTACCTGGTCTACTTGATGGACCCTCCCTAGAGGAGGATTCAAGTTGGCAGGTCCCTCAGACTGAAGCACCCCCTCCCAGAGCATGGACACCTCTCGCAGTCCAAATAAACACATTAAATCTCACCTATGGTTTGAGAGCCTGTAACGGCCGCACTAGGTCTGACATCCCGTCTAAATGTACATTTAATAAAGTAGGGAGGCAATCCAGATTAGATTACTTCCTGGTTCAAATGCAGGCATGGAAAAGAGTGGTGAATTTCAAAATAATAGCCAGGCATGACAGTGACCACAATGCCTTGGAATTGGAGTACGCTATCCCTTCTCCATGGGAGACTGTGCCATGTGATCAGGAATTGAAAGGAGGACACCTCTTGGAGAATAATAGGAGGCGGATAAGATGGGAAAAGCTCGCCTCCAGTGGAGAGAAGCTAGCCTCCCTTTATGCTGGGATTATCCCTATCCTCGAGGAGGCTTTTGACCTATGGAATCTAGACTCCCTAAAAGATACCAGCGAGGATTTAGCTCAAGTACATGTACACCTAATCAAGAAGCTCGAAGCTGACCTTTTCAACACAGGGCGACCAAGAGCTCAGGGTCCAACCAAAAATACCTGGTATAATAGCACTTGTAGATCGGCAAAGCGAGACCTCCTAACCAGCATAAAAGAAGGAGGCTCCAGGGAGGAGATCCGCTCTAAAAGGAGTGCTTATAAATCACTTATAGCTAATGCTAAAATAGAGTGGGACGTACAGCATTGGGAGAATCTATCGGAGTCCCTAGCCGAAAGGGACTCCCGTAGATTCTGGAGAATAATTAACCATGGGAGTGGATCTCCCCTCGGCAATTGAACCAAACATAGCTGCAAATGTCTGGCAAGATCACTTCCAACAGCTATATACCCCTGAAAATGAGGAGTTAGTAACAACAACACCTATTATTCAGAACACATATACTTCTGTCCCTTTCACCATAAAAGACATTAGGGCGGCAATAGCAGGGCTCTCCTCCGGAAAGGCCCTGGGCCTGGATGGGGTCCCGGGCGACCTTTTCAAACAGGAACCTGGGATTTGGGCACCCTACTTGATGGTTTTATTCAATGCAGTGCTGGGGGGGATGAAATTACCGGATACTTGGCTGGGAGCAGAGGTGGTCCCGATATTGAAAAAGGGGTCGCCCCTGCTCCCCGCCAACTATCGCCCAATCAGCCTCATTGATGTAACCCAAAAGTTGTTTGGCAGATTAATTCTGGATAGGCTCCAAAGCTGGATGGAGGAGACTGATATTTTAAGCCCTCTTCAGGCGGGATTTAGGAAGGGAGTATCAACAGTGGACCAAATACTTAGATTAAATATCCTCTATTGGAAGACGGCTCTTCTAGAAGGTGGGTCACTGTATGCGGTCTTTGTAGACCTCCGTGCCGCCTTTGATTTGGTCCCCCGGCCAAGTTATGGGCGGTACTGGCGGATCTGGGTGTCCCTGGAGATATTCTCCAGATTCTAATCAGGCTACACACAGACAACTACGCCCGTGTAAGATATGGAAAGGGCGGTAGGCTGACAGATAGGTTCCCTGTACAACGAGGGGTAAGGCAGGGATGTGTGTTGGCGCCGACCCTGTTCTGTCTATTTACGAACGGGGTGATAGAGAATTTGAGCAGGATCCCCAATATCGATGCGCCACAATTAAACAACAGCAGGGTGCCTGCGATTATGTTCGCGGACAACACCCTGCTGTTGTCAAAAACACCAATGGGGCTACAGAGGGTCTTGAATGGGTTCTTGGAGTTTTGTAATCAAAGGGGATTAGAAATAAACCCCTCCAAGACCAAATTCATGATTCTCAGCCATAAACCCAAAAGCTGCCCAAACCCCCGCCTGGGATCTACATCCCTAGAAAGAGTCCTTGTAATTGAGTACCTTGGCATAACCCTAAATCAGAATCTAACCTGGTTGCCACACAAAACAAAGGCAACCACAAAATTAATTCAGAGGGCTGGTGCCATTACAAGAATTGCCAAAACATCCTATCTTCGTCCACTGGCACCTGCAATACACATTTACAAAGCCCAAGCGCGAGGCGGCATCACCTATGGGGCCGAGTTATGGAGACATACACCGCTACAGACCATACAGGTCGCAGAAAACAACTTTATTAGACAATTAGTGGCCCTCCCACCGAGTAGTCCCCTTCTCCCTCTAAGAATGGACTTGGCACTGCGTCCAATCACTGAAGAACTGGGCCTCAAACCTTTGACATACTGGAGACGCCTCTGGAGCAGCCAGGATCTGGGTCATTACAGAAGCGAACTACAGGAGCTTCTTAGGTCAATACATGTGTCCAAAATCCCCTGGCTGAAGTACATTAGGGACATGTGTACGACTCTCGGAGTCCCAGAGCTATGGAGTAATCCGGAAGTAATGTCCACAAGGCTTCCGAGGAAAGAACTTTCCAAACTGTTTTATAGCTTTATGCATCAGAGATCTCTGAGTCTAATCCGGGAAGGCTCTCTAACTGACACATTTATCAAAGCAAAAGACTCTTATAGCCCTGAGTATGTCTTAGACGCTATGTCCCCCGTGCATGTAAGAAAGATCTTTCTGCAATGGAGATATGGCTCGCTTCCCTTGAGGTCCTTTACTAAATCTTGGAACGGTAACTTGGAGTTGGCTAACTGTCCAGCATGCAACTACAAGCTAGAAAGTGACCTACATGTTGTCCTGTTTTGCAGAGCCTACAGTAAAATCAGGAGCTACTGGCTGGTTCCCTATTTAAGGAATTTGGGCTTTCGAACTTATGCCCCAGCCTACAGAGTGCTTAAAACAGACTTAACAGCTCCAACTGTGTTTGTCATGGCAAAATTTTTGACGGCAATGTGGAGATCACGTGCAAGAATTATAAGGGACTCTAATGCGGCACGATCTATTAGTTCTTAATCCAAAATGTACTCATTTTTTTAGACTGTAATCATGAACTTTCAAATTTCTAAATACTGAACTCATTTTTAAAGTTTTTATGGTGTGTTTTACTTGTATATCTTTTATGATCTCCAACGATCGAAATAAAGATTATTTGAATTGAATTGAATATGATTTCCAGCAATTAATTTGACATGGTGGACTCTAAATCACTACTTGATCACCTGTGGAAGTTCTAGAGACTTACCCATAAACAGGATCATATGTGTTCATTATTGGGAATCTCAGGAGGCATCACTCTCTTTTCATTTTCTTTCCTACAGCAATTCCATATAGTTTGTTTATGATTCATAATTTTTCAATATCTGGTTAAACTGAATTCTCTACTCATGATCCTGCTATTTGCAGTTTGGAGGTTTGTCTTTTAAGCCAATGCCACTACAACCCCAAATCAAGTCAGCATGAATTATTATAGGGTTGTTGTTTGCTGATAGATAGAAATCATCATATTAGCTGAACAATATTTGCTGATATTTTGTTTACACATGTTGTTTATAGCCTTTACTGCTTTACCTACTTCTGCTGTATTTAGCCTCACCCTCAGCTTGGCACTGCAAAGTGAGCATTCCCAATTGACTCATACAACTTATGGAAGTTTATGTTTCTTGTATCTTTTTTCATTCCTCTCATGAGAAGGATGCGCATCTGCTATCTAAGTATTGGTTTCTGTTCCAAACACTCTCACTTGAAACATACATTGAGAAAACTTATACCAAGTCTTGCTAATTGTGAAGCTGTTAGCATTAGCTGTTCCTATCTAATGGAGGGGATATGTTGCCTATTTGCAAAGCGGTATTTGCGTGTTTTGCTTACTAAATTTGTGCAGACCTAATGTAGGCATACAAGTAGTTTGTCCAATCTTTTACAATTAGATGGTTTAGCAGAGTTTACCTTTGTACAAGAGAGTTCTGGTCATCTTCTCTGTGTCTATGTTCCACACTAATTCGTACATTTAAGTTATATCCTCCTCTTTGTACAAATGCAGATTAATGCAATTTACCAGTGTAAGAAATGTTAGTATTACTTGAGGGAAATGGGAATAATCACAGTGCTTGTCAGGGTGAACCACTAAAGTGACTCAAACAACCTGTGCTTAACCTTCTGGTAGCTTGGCATAAAGTAGTCAGGCTTAACTTAGAGGCGGTTTGTAAAATATTTAACATTAATCAAGTGAAAATACAACACAAGAAAATTCCTAAACAGTTTTCGAAAAATAGAGTACATTTTAATATATAACTGGCACCTAAACAGCACAAATCCAATATGTAGAACCAGAGATATGAATTTCTAAATTTTGAATTAAAAATAGCATCAAAAAGCACAAAGCACCAGCTATAGGTAAATGGTTGCCCAGACCAGATCAAAGTCACACAGGCCGACCATCATGACATACAGGTCAGATACAGGCACCACGTGCTTAAACTTCTGACTTAGAAACTTTTACAGAGAAGAAGTGGTCATCAAACAAGTCGTTGGCGGGGAAAGCAAGATCCAAACTGGGGCTCGAAGTCTGCAGGCTGTTGAAGAGTTGGGTCCCAGTGCAGTCGTGGATGAAGGCGAGAAATCTCTGGGCAGCCAAAGTCCAAAGTCTGTGCCTGGAAATGCTTCAACATCAATCGCATGCAGCACTGTGTCAGTCCCAATGAAGCCTTCTATGCTCAGACTTAGAAATCTTTCTGGAAGTTGTATGTCCTTTGCGGAGCAAACCAGTACGCTGAGGAAAACCATTGATTCAAAGTCGATAGCTCTGGCTTCAATGGTGGTCCTGGCCTCCGATAGATCTTCAGGTAGGAAATTGGCAAAAAGTTTTTAAGTCCCACTTCATTCGGTTTGGGGACAGGAGGAGTATATTCTAACACAAGTCATGGGTCTAGTACCTGGGATACACCATTTGGGGGTTAGGACTTACTCCAACAGAGGCCAGCAGTAGGTGCCAAGGGAGGTTGTTATGATCTAGGTCATTCTTTCCCTTTTTTCTCCTCCTTTCCCGCCACCCCTCCTTGGCACCTTCCTTGCCTCCCCCTCCTTGCCCCTTTTTGGTTCCTCCCGAGCTGTGCTAAGAGAGTGGACAATAGAACGTTGAGAACGATCCTGAGGTGCTGGAGGGTTTGACACCTGGGAGAATTGTACTGGAATAAACGACTTACCTGCAACTTTCAACTGTGTTTTTTCGGAATCCTCTTTACAATCTGGTGATTAGGGAACCGCTGTGTAGGGGACAGCCGCAATTCTTCACCCCTGTTTCTACAGTGTTGACTCTCCTTTCCACTCCTGCTTCAAGATTGCCCAGTCAGTGTCTTCTGATGTGCCAACTTTCTATAATGAAAAATGTCTGCTATTACGGTGCTTGACGAGTGAGTAGGAATACAATTGATTTTCTCCTACTTTGGCTTTGTCTGTCAGCTTTTCTAGGGTGCTGCTCTCCGACCTGTCTGCGGAACCTTTCTCACGGGGGGTTCGCGACCTGGTGACACCGAGCTCTGTGGTGTCTGTTTTTGCCTGTGCGGTAAAATCTTCAGGGACGTCCTTCACATTTCAAATAGGGGTGCTGCCTTCTGATGTTACTCCTTCCCACTAGAGGATTTCGGGGGTGTTAGCACCGATCCCTGTGTTTGGTTTCACTTGTGAGAAGATTGTGTCTGGCGCATCTCCGTGGCCCAGAGAGAGCGATCTTTTATCCTCCGTTTCCTGGATCAACAGTTAACTAGTTCCTCATCATGCATTGCCCCACCCGCATTTGCCGCTTCTGTCAAGTCCTCTTTCGACGGCGACATTCTGTCAGTAACTCCTCAGAAATCAACATAGAAGAGATTTTCCTGGTCGTCATATCGAAGGAGATTTTCTTCATTGGTCACAGCGTCGTTACTGCAAATACCGGCTCAGTGTGGGATCTTCATTTATTTAACTGTGTTTTCAACGTGTCATCTGCATCCTGTCAGTTCTTCAAACAATCAATTACGCACCTTGTGATGAGCTATGTCCCTTCTCATCATGCTCTGATCTTTAATGTGAAAATGCAGGGGTGAGCTAAGTTTTTTTTCTTTGCTCCTGCTACTCGTAGATAGCTGGTTCTTTTAGCACTCCTTGGGGATCTGTATTGTTTTTTTATTCCTTGAGTGCCATTTGTTCTAAGAACTCTTTCAATCCATTCTATATTTTTTTCACACGTAACATCCCTGCATTTTCCAGAAGCCTCTAATACTCATTGGTGAGTTTCACGCTGATAGGCTCAGCTTTTTGTGCCTGCAGTTTACTACAGATTTCATTGAAAAGTACTTTGTTTTTTCATTTGTTTTATTTACTTTTAATAGTTTGATAGTCATCTTTTGACTTGACGTGGGGTATTCCTTTCAATGCATATTTTACCTATAAGTATAGTTTCTAATTGTATATTTTTTTTTACATTCTATTCCTTACCTAGCATATGGCTGAGATACCCGCCACCCCCTCTCAACACAATCCCCAAATGAGGGAAACCGGAAACAGTTCTTGAAGTTTTTGGAAGTGGGAGGGAGTGACCCTCCCGGCCGTATTTATTAAAACAAAAAATTAAAACATTTAAACATTAATGTACAATTTCATACCACATTGCGATGTTTGGCTAACCTTAACAGATTCTCTAATACAGAGGTTCTCCTAGCCGAACTAACATCCTACAAAACATTTACTTGAAATATTGAAATTGTACATCCTAACGTTTAAGGGCCAACGGCAAGGTCGTAACCGGTGTCAAGATCCCTAACCAGACATACCCCCCCCCACTTGGGAGGGGCGACAGCACTGAGGCGTACTCACGTGCAACTACTACCAATTTCCCTTGACTTGACGGGGGCACTTATCAACTCGACGCCAGTTAAAGGTCGTTCGAAGACTCGTGTGAGGTATCTAGAAGGTATCGTAGACCTCCCCCCAACCCCACACAACTTACCGCATCTGCCGTCGCAGATGTCACTGGCCCCGGGAAATTCCCTAGGAGGGGGCTGTAACCCCTCCTACACAGGAAGGGGCCTTGACCGCCTTTCCTCTTCTTTCGGCGACCCATCCTTAGAAGGGACCGCCTCCCCGTTGAGGGGCCAAAGGCCACCTCCCCCGAGCGCTCCCATCCGTGTTGGGTGACGCCCACTCATAGGGATCTTCCAATTAGTGCTCACCGATCATGACCTTACCGCCACAGGCCGGATAGTTGACCGGCTATCCGGACCCCCCACAAAACTCCTACCTAAAGGTCATGTTTCAAAGATTTTAACCATGCTAAGAAGTCTCTTAAGAGTAACTCATTCCCCACCCAAGACAAATGCACACCATCCCCCGAATACATACAGTCATCATTAATACAGCCATGAGAAATAGAATGCAATGTCCTGGAACGGAACAACCTACTCACTTTATTGTTAAGCTTTCTAACAGAATGATTCAAAGCAGGTATAGAGATAGCCCCCCGCCACACCCTTCGTGGAATCAAATGGGACCATGCAATCGTGCACCCCGGAACTCTCCTCGCCAACCAACTTACAGTGGAAAGCATTGCCTCCAGGAGTAGTCGTCTACCGATGGTGACCAAATCATTGCCCCCAACATGCACTATAACTATTGACGGCGGTGACCTTGTCCGCCCTAACAAACCCTCGAAAAATGATTGAAACTGGTCAATACAGAGACCGCCCCTTCCGTAGAAGGACATCCTGTACCCGTATTCCCCAGCTACGTGAATCATGTCACCTGCTTTGAATACGTCTGCGGCACGCCTCACGTATGAGTGGCCCACGACCCACACCTCCTTTTTCACAGTCGGTGATGTCTGACCGCTGGCCCGGTGTAGGGTCGACTGCATAGTCCGCCCCGCCTCGTAGGCTTGCGAAACTGAAAACCAAACAAAAACAAGAAGCGTGAGTACATTATTACAGCTTCACAACATGTGCAACCGCACGTATCTCTTATAACAATTGGAGGACCAACGCCCCACTTGTTTCACTTGCTCAACATTAAGACCCCTGGCTGTAGCTTCCGTAGCAGCCCCTATCCGAAAGGAATGGGTCCCAAACTCGCCCGGGTTAAAGCCCGCAGCGGCAATTGACATCGCAAGCACCCGCTGAAACTGAAATTTCGTCAGTGGGGTGGCGTCCGCGTGTCTTAACAAAGTCCCCCCCCATGATGCCACCCTTCGTGCTAGGTAATCCTCTAAACACTTTACCGGACATATGGAGGACCCAGGAATCCTGCGTATGATGACGCAGTCACCCATCCCATCTTGGTCAGTCTTGGACCTTACAAAGGAGACAGTCATTGTTTCTCCCCTGATCTGAACGTGTTCTTGGCACAAACCCCCCGCCACATCCAGTTTGTTCCTTGCAACTAGTTCGCTTACCCGCATTGCTCCGTGAAATGCTAGCGTAAAAGCGGCTCGGAACAGCACCGCCTCAAACTGAGATGAACATGTGGCAGGGAGTGTCGCCAACAACTGGGACAATCTATCCAAACCTATCGGGCGCCTTTCATCTACTCTGCGACCCTCAAGGCGTTGCCACCCACGCAGCGCTTTCTGTACAACGAAAGACGCTGTTGGGTCCTGGATAGCGTGTGCTCTGGCAACAAAGGAAATGGCAGCACGATGCCTCTGGGCCGTAGCCACCGATTTCCCAGCCCTCCGTAAGGACATCAGGAAATTCACTACCCATTCCTCGTGACCCCAAAGTCGCTCTTTATCACTCCCCAAAAAGGCTAAATAGGCCCGAAACGCCCCTTCATATGCCTTCCTCGTCCTTGGTGCTAGACTCTCTCCCACGAGGTGACGAAGTTCGGGGCACCGAGAGACCAGAGAGCTTCGGGAAAGGGTGCCGGCTCTGGGTCCGCTGAGGGAAGGAAACCCGAAAAAGCCTGCATTTGAAAACGAGACAGTGCGTCAGCCGCCTGATTCATCACCCCTGGAACGTGTTTTGCTCTGAATAGCACGTTCAATTGCATACACAGTAAAAAATTTCCTTAAGCAGTCTTAAAATCAGTTTACAATGTGCTGCCTGACTATTGATGCACTCGACCACGGTCATATTGTCAGACCAAAATATGACAGAGTGATCTTTGAACCCATCGGGCCATGCTCTCAAGGCCACCAAGATGGGAAACAGTTCGAGGAAAGCAATATTACTCGTCAGACCATTCTCATGCCACCATGTCGGCCATCTTTGTGCCGACCATTTCGTGCCGAAGATGGCGCCAAAACCTATGCTTCCTGCCGAATCTGTCCATAGCCCCAGCTCTTCAGAAGACACGGCTGGTTCATTCCAGACGATTCTACCATTGAAATCCGCCAAGAATGCTAACCAAATACGCATGTCCTGGCGGATCTCGGCCGATAGTCTCGTGCGATGATGGGCTTCTTTAAGGCCGACCATCGCTTGGGCAATTGAACGGGAAAAGGGGCGGGCCATTGGTATTACCCTCAAGGCAAAATTCAACTGTCCCACCACCTGCTGTAATTGTTGCAGCGTAACTTTCGAAGCATTTATACACATTTGCAGCGCAGCCCTGAACTTCAACACCTTCTCGGCTGGCAAACGGAAACACCCCTCAATGGAGTCCAACTCGATCCCCAGAAACTCGAGGCAAGTCGTAGGACCCACTGTTTTACCCGGCGCCAATGGCACACCAAACTGCTTCATCAACACACAAAATTCGGCCAAGGCCCGGCCACATTCAAGACCCCCGGCTGCCCCAAGAAACAGGAAATCATCAAGGTAGTGCATTACATCTTGGAAACCCGTTCTCTTTGTGAAGACCCATTGTAGAAAACTACTGAATTTCTCGAAATAAGCACAGGATATAGAACACCCCATTGGCATACACCTATCCATGTAATAACAACCCTGAAACATGAAACCTAGGAGACGCTGGTCGTCTGGGTGTACCGGGAGCAATCGGAACGCTGACTCGATATCTGACTTCGCCATCAGCGCCCCGGGCCCCAGGCGATTCAAAATGGCTACGGCCTCATCGAAGGATGCGTACCGCACCGAACACACTTCTGGATCGATTGCCTCATTTACGGAAAGACCTCGTGGAGCTGATAAATTATGAATCAGTCGGAACTCACCAGGGTCTTTCTTGGGGACTACCCCTAAGGGAGAACAAACAAAATTCTGGACCGGGGGTACACTAAACGGGCAAAAACAAACAAGAACGATTAAAACGCTCAAAATTGGCTCTTCGTTCCGTCTCGAGCTCACGTGCAGCGAGGAGGTGCAGCTTCAGAGCACAGGAACAAGAGGATGTCTTCTGGACTTGCGTCTCTTTTTATCCATCTTCAGGGCGGGCGTAAACCCGCCCCTGCCTGCCCCGAGGGCGTGGCCGGCTGCGTCAGTGTCTAGGCCAGCCCACTCTAGGGCGGGAAAAAGCGCGCCCCGGCTACGCCGCTTCGGGCATACCAGCCGAGACGCGCCTCCCGCCCAAAATGGCTTCCCGGGGGGATCGAGGCACTCTGCCATACGTTCGGGGGGACCGAGTGGTCGCCCCTTTCCACTATATCTTAACATGTCAATTGCAAATATGTCTCAAACACCCCCATTTTGAAATGAGAATGGGAAGCCAGAAATTCCATGGGACAGATGAGTTAAAATCTTACATTCACGTCTTATTGCTATGGGAGGTGAAACGTTTTCATCTGTAAGAAAACAACATATTCTTCTTCACAATCTTGGGACTTATGGGAGAAGAGTTTATGAAGACCTTGCAGATGGTGGAGAGGAGGGAGGTGAAGGCAATGATGATGTGTTCACCACAACTTTAAGGAAATTAAGTTCGATTTTCAAAGATAAGATCAATGAAGTTTTAGAGAGGCACAAGTCTTTTAAAAGAGTGCAATGTAAAAACAAAAAAGTTACATCATACATTGCTGCATTGAGGGGGCTTTCTGCTACTTGTGATTTTGGTGTGCTTACTTATTCTCTTATTAGAGATCAATTGGTTCGATGCACCAATGATCACAAGGTGCAAGACAGATTACTAACCCAGAATCCTGATTTAGAAGAAGCTGTAATTATAGCTTAAAGTATAGAACATACAGCATATTGTGTCAAAAAAATGAAAGTAGTAAAGAAAATACTAGAGATGAAAGACAAGTAAATGCGATCAAAGAAGATGATGAAGTTCTGAAGATTAATAATGCTCATGCCATAGCTAAGACTAAAACTAAGAAAGAGAATTTTAGATGTTACCGACGTGGAAACAGCAATCACCTGGCCAATTTCCCTATATGTCCAGTCAGAGGAGGTACCTGCAGAAAGTGCAACAAAATGGGTCACTTTTCAAAAGTGAATAATGCCAAAGAGGCAAAAAGTGATGTACCTGTCTTAAATGAAGAATATGGGGTGGGGTCTAAAGACAAAATTTTTTTTTTAAAGTGCATGACCAAGAGTTGGAAGAGAATATTAATTACCCAAAATGTGAAATACAGTTAGATAGGAAAAAATGTGGATGTTTTTGCTGACTCATGTTCTCCACATACCCCATTGATGAAAATATGTTTAATGCTTTGTTTAAGGTAAATGAATACTGTCTTGAAATGCCTGACATACACCCAGGGGGATATAATAAGGAACCTATTCCTTTGAAAGACATGGTAAAAAATGCGCATCACATTCAAGGATAGACACACATATGGCAAAGTCTACATTACGGAGAAGGGTAGTAACCTGTCAGGGTGGAAACACCAAAAGGACTTAGGCATAACACATGACCCCAATAACAAAGAACAGAAACTATTAGTGGACAGATCTTTGATTGGAGTTGGGGTATCCGAAGAATTTTCTGATGTTTTTACAGAGAGAGTAGGAGTTCTCAAAAACTATATGCATGAGCTAAAATTAAAAAATTATGCCATACTGGTTACACACAAAACCAGATCCATTCCTTTGCTTATGCATGAACCTTTGAGAAGAGAACTTGAAAAGTTAGAGAAACAAGGTATCAGCTATAGAAACCTCAGAATGGTTGGACCCCATTGTGATCACTTCAAAACAAAAAAAAATTGTGAAGACATCGTATGTGTATGGATCTGAGGAGCCTTAATGGTAACATATGGGTCGACAGGTACCCCCTTCCCAACATTAATGAAATGCTATCAGTTATCAATGGGGCTAAATTTATTTCTGTTTTGGACCTGACATCAGTGTACCATCAAGTGCCTTTACACCCAGAATCTTAATCATTAACAGCTTTAACCACTCCATGTTGGCACGTATAATTTTCTGAGGATGCCATTTGGGTTGACTTCGGCCACATCGGCCTTCCATACAATAATGCAACATATCCTGATGAGGGTAGACGAATCCTTATGTTTCCAGGACAATATTCTTATCTATGGTTCCAAGGAAAAAGAGCATGATTGTAATTTAAGAAAAGTGTGTATTAAACTCAGAGAAGCAGGTCTCACTATCAAGAAGAGCAAATGCAAGATAGGGGTGGCGTCGGTGGATTTCCTAGGTCACACACTCTCCAGTGAAGGCATGAAACCCAAAGTGGATCTGGTAGAATCAGTATTGGAAGCTCCTGTACCAATTATTATTATTATTAGGGAGATTTATAGAGCACCTGGTTACGCGCACCGGCGTGTCCCCGCGCTATGATAAGTGGAGTAAACAGTCTGAGCCGCCCTCAAGGTCGCCTACCTCCCGTATAAGTGAGTTTTAGGTTTTTTCCTGAAAATGGACTCTGAAGGCTCCAAACGTAACTCCATAGGCAAGGCATTCCATTGCTTGGCGGCCAGATATCTGAAAGATCTGCCCCCCATTCGGGCCTTCTTTATTTTTGGAACTTTCAGTAGCCCTGTACAGGAGGAGCGTAGATCACGCAAAGGCTCATAGCGAGTCACCAAATTCTGTAGCGGAGCAGGGGCTTTGCCGCTCAGGATGCAGTGACACGTGGAGAGAGCCTTAAACTCCACCCTTCTCCTGACAGGGAGCCAATGTAATGCCTGGAGCGCTGCTTTAGAGGGAGATCTCTTGGGGAACCTCAGGACTAAGCGAGCGGCTGCATTTTGCAGCACCTGGAGGCGGCCTATGGTCTTTGTAGAGAGGTGTGGCTCACTGGTTAGAGGCGGCAGACCCGGAGGCTGAGAACGGCCCGGGACCAGGGTTCGATTCCCGACGCGGCAGGGTCGCGGACCAGGGTCAGCGGACTGATAATTCTCGCCTCGGTGCCCACTTTGGGCAGTGATCACACTCGGTAACTCTGGGCATTAAGCTTGCCTCATCTCTACAACAGCCCCCCACAGACGCCGGGGATGCCTGGCTTCACCTTGGAGATACCCAGCAAGGGACCATCTCACAGGGAAAGCCAGGACGGGTTCCCCAGCGGTCATTCGCGCCAGGATACTCCGGTAGTAATTGAGCGCGCTACAAAACACCTTACATTTACATTTACATTACATTTCCCGTGGCCCCCAGATACAGCAAGTTGCCATAATCTAGGCGCGAGGTGACTAGGGCATGCACTAGCGTCCGGCGCGCTGTGATAGGTAGAAGGTCTAAGACCTTTCTTAAGGTTTTCAGGACACCGAAGCCTACCCCTGCCACCGACCAATCTGGGGGCCAAAGGCCAGGTCAACATCAAGCCACATTCCGAGATTCCTTGCTTCCTGGCAGGGGACTGGGGTTTCTCCCAGGCAGGGAGGCCACCATGCCGACGACCAAACAGATGGCCCTCCTCCCACCACGAGTACCTCGGTCTTGCTACCGTTTAGCTTCAAACAGTTGGCGGACATCCAGGTTGCCAGTTCTTGCATGCAAACTCTGAAAATGTCCGCCGCAAGACCAGGCATACGTGAGAGGGACATGACCAACTGCGTGTCGTCGGCATAGGACACTAGGCGCAGACCATGTCTTTCTACAATCGCCGCCAGCGGGGAGACATAAAGATTGAGAAAGGTTGGGCTCAGGGACGAGCCCTGAGGCTGGCCCTGGCCCAAACTAATCTCCCTAGAGTAGCGGTCTCCCAGACGGACTTGAAAGCATCTGTTTGCCAGGAAGGACTGGATCCATCCAAGCGCGGCTCCTGATACCCCTCCTTCATTTAGACACTGTAGCAAGATGGAGTGTTCTACAGTGTCGAATGCTGCGCTTAGGTCCAGAAGGATCAGGGCCATAGTCTGGCCCTCATCCACACCCTGTCGTAAAGCATCTACTGCCATAAGAAGTGCTGACTCCGTTGAGTGTCGAGGACGGAAGCCAAACTGAGAATCGTGGAGCAGGGAGGCCTCTTCCACAAAATTCATCAGTTGAAGGTTCACAGTTTTCTCCCCAACCTTCGCCATATATGGCAGGAGAGAGATGGGACGGAGATTTTCTAATTTTTCAAAGCTGATATTGGGCTTTTTCTGCAAAGGGAGTACCACCGCCCGTTTCCAGGCAATAGGTACAGTATGGGTCTCAAAAGAGATGTCAAGTAGATGACGGATGTATGGCTCTAATACATGCAGACTGCCCATCAACCGTTTGGGCGTAGTGGGGTCCCTAGAAGAGCCTGACTTTATAGATCCACAGATTTGGATGAGTGCCTCAGTCGACGGGGTAATGAATGTGGTCAGCCTTTGATCCCCCCTCACCTTGGCTGCCTCCTTGAGCTCAGGACTTTTGCTAGCTTGGCTAGGGAAGGTAAAGTAGATCTTTGCTACCTTGTTGGCGAAAAACTCTGCTATTGCCCAATATATATATCTATATGCCCTCTATCTATGCTATATATCCAATGCCCTCTTTAGCGGTCTTCCTAAATATCTCATCAACCGAATGCAGATTATTCAGAATGCGGCGGTCCGACTTTTATTCCATCTCCCGAGAAGAACTAGCGCTTCTGCTCATCTCCGAAAGCTCCATTGGCTTCCAGTGGCCCATCGTATTGTGTTCAAATCTCTGGTCCTGGCCTTCCGTGCCCTGCATCAACACGGACCACAATATTTGCACAAGAGGTTCACGTTTTATTCCCCTCGCCGTGCACTCCGATCAGCTAATCTCCTTCTGATGTTTACGCCAAAAATCAGATATGTGAGATTGGGTGGTCAATCTATTTCTGTCCAAGCAGCTCGATCCTGGAATGCCCTGCCGCTCTCTTTGCGTGCGTCAGCCACACTGGCAGAATTTAAGAAGGGGTTAAAAACTCACCTTTTTAATCTCAGTATCTAGTTGCTTCCCTTCTTCCTTGGTTTGGCTCTGTTCTAGTTTACATATCGCGCCAGGATACTCTGTAGTAGCAGAGCGCGTAATAAAATCTTTTATACATATACATACATACATATTCGATTGCAGCTATTCACCGAGCAAAGTTCTTCAGGGACTGCCATAGGCTTCCCTGCCGAGAGTGATTTATAAATTAAGAACAGTTCCTTCGTGGAATTTTCAGCTTTTTTAATCCTGATGTCAAAATACGTTGTCTTAGCCTTCCTAATCAATCTGTGGTAGATGCGTCTGCTAGCTGCGTAATCTGCTTTGGCCTGAATGTTGAAGGCTATCCTCCACTGTCTCTCTGCGCGTTTGCATGCGACCTTAGCCGCTCGCACATCCTCACTGTACCATGGCGCCGTTCTCTGAACACGGCCCCCGTTCTGGCCAAGCCGAGCGGGGCAACACGGTCCAAAGCCTCAGTGATACGCTGGTCAAAATTAGTGTTGACTTCCTCCACACCCTCCCCCCCTGGGTTGCCCTCTAAAACGAGTGCCTCATTAAACTTAGTTTGGGAGAAGGCAGCCCATCTCCGCCTAGGATGTTTTGGTACAGACTGCTCCAATGGCCTGGCTCCCTGAATGTGAATCAAAAAGGGAACGAGATGATGGTCCGACCAAGGGATGGATACGGGGGTCAGAGCCTCCACCTGTTCCCAACTGGCGAATATAGGGTCCAATAAGTGGCCCAGTTGATGAGTGGGATCATTAACTTTCTGCTCAAGCTGAAGTGCTTTCATCGCTTGACAGAGGTCCCTGGCCGCCTTGTCCGCAGGGTCATCTAGATGGAGGTTGAGATCACCCAACACCAAAAATGTGTCTGCGCGCAATGCGGCCTCTGTGATGCCTTCTATCAAGCTCTCGCCAAATCTCGCCGCCGTGCCAGGTGGCCTGTATATCAAGAGGCCCTTCACTGTGCAGCCTCCATTGACCAGAATTGAGAAAGCACCTGCTTCACTATCCTCAATCATGGTCTGCTCCATCTGGCACTGTAGTCCCTGTTTAGCTACGATGGCTATCCCTCCACCTCTCCCTAGTAATATATCTTGCCTCAGTAGGGAGTAGCCCTCTGGAATGGCTTCAATGATCTCTGGCGTGGAATCCGAGTCAAGCCATGTTTCCATGAGGAAGACTAGATCCCATTGCTTCTCAGTAAGGAGATCATGCATGTCTAGTTTGGAAAGGGGCGACCACTCGGTCCCCCCGAACGTATGGCAGAGTGCCTCGATCCCCCCGGGAAGCCATTTTGGGCGGGAGGCGCGTCTCGGCTGGTATGCCCGAAGCGGCGTAGCCGGGGCGCGCTTTTTCCCGCCCTTGAGTGGGCCGGCCTAGACACTGACGCCGCCGGCCACGCCCTCGGGGCAGGCAGGGGCGGGTTTACGCCCGCCCTGAAGATGGATAAAAGGAGACGCAAGACCAGAAGACATCCTCTTGTTCCTGTGCTCTGAAGCTGCACCTCCTCGCTGCACGTGAGCTCGAGACGGAACGAAGAGCCAATTTTGAGCGTTTTAATCGTTCTTGTTTGTTTTTCAGTTACTTTGTTGGAGAATGCCGAAGAAGGTTGGAAAGCGCATGAATACCGACCAGATGCTGCGTGTTCTCATGAAGGAGATGTCCGAGCTAAAGAAGCGGGTGGACAAGAATGAGGAAAGGGGTCCAAAACGTCCTTTGGCGGGAGCAGCCCCGGGAGGGAAAAACAAGAGGCCCAGGAGGGGGGCAGCGGGTGATGAGATCCCCGGTCCCAGTGCCCCGCTCGAGGCCCCAATTCCCGTGCCAGAGGAGGGGAATCCAATCACCCCCGTGTCCGAGGATGATATGCCGCCCGAGTTGGCAGCACAATTGGCAGCGTGGTTGGGAAAAGGTAACGAGGGTACCACGGCTGTCGAAGCGCAGGCGCTGATAAAGCAATTGCGTGAGAAACGGGAAGCAGCCAAGGTGCCCGTGCCGGCTGCAGCAGGGGACAAGACACCAGGGACGATTGCGACAACAGAGGCAGCGTCAGGTGCAGGTAAGCGGCCATTGCCGATCGCGAGGGATGAGTCAACACCCTCTCGGAGAGAAAAGTTGGGGCAACATGTTCCTTTGGCAATTAAGGAAAAGATTTGGGCGGGGGAGTATGTGAACATTTTTTCATTGCTTGTTGATCATTATGAGGTGGAGCATGTAAAGAGTCAGAAGGATCTCATGCATCCGAGTGTTTGGCGCGCAAAAATGGCCGCCTTTAAAGTGAATGAGAATATCGGCAATTGGGGCAATGCCTGGGGAATCTTTGCATCAATCTTGGGGGAACGTAGACCTGAGTTGCTTTCCGAGTTCCCAATCTACCAATCACGAATCATGGGGTACTCAACATCGCACCAGGGTAATCATTGGTTTTGTTACGATAATATGTTCAGAAAAGAAAAGGAGCATAATAAAAGTTTAACCTGGGATTGTTATGATGCCTTGACTTGGGATAAAATGAAAGAGTCAGGAATGTTGAAAATGCCGTTGGTAGGAAGTAATGTGGGCGAATCCTCCCGACAATATGCGGGGACGCCTTTTCGATCAGGTTCGGGTGCCGACGATCACTCGAAACCTACCGGCAATACAGGAAGAAAGGGTTTCTGTTTTAATTACAACAGAGGTAAATGTACGAGACCTCAGGGATCGTGTAAATTCAAACATGAATGTAGTGGTTGTGGGTCGTCCCATCCTGAGGCCTCGTGCAGAGCCAGAACGGGTGATAACGGGGGGGGAGGAGGTGCCAAACAGGTCTAATATAGTCCGAGGGGCGCCTTTACCCACTCCCATTGATACCCGGGCAATGATTCCTTGGCTCAGTGACTACCCGGATCGTACTTCTGCTGGGGTGCTGCGAAACGGTTTTTCGTATGGTTTCCGCATCCCGGTAGGGGACTTTCAGGGTGTGGAGAAGTGTAAAAATCAAAATTCCGTCTTGCAGCATACAACCGTAGTACAGGATAAGATCCGGAAAGAGGTGACTCGGGGTCGGGTCGCTGGCCCGTTTAGTGTACCCCCGGTCCAGAATTTTGTTTGTTCCCCCTTAGGGGTAGTCCCCAAGAAAGACCCTGGAGAGTTCCGACTAATTCATAATTTATCGGCTCCACGAGGTTGTTCCGTAAATGAGGCAATCGACCCAGAAGTGTGTTCGGTGCGGTACGCATCCTTTGATGAGGCCGTAGCCATTTTGAATCGCCTGGGGCCCGGGGCGCTGATGGCGAAGTCAGATATCGAGTCAGCGTTCCGATTGCTCCCGGTACACCCAGACGACCAGCGTCTCCTAGGTTTCATGTTTCAGGGTTGTTATTACATGGATAGGTGTATGCCAATGGGGTGTTCTATATCCTGTGCTTATTTCGAGAAATTCAGTAGTTTTCTACAATGGGTCTTCACAAAGAAAACGGGTTTCCAAGATGTAATGCACTACCTTGATGATTTCCTGTTTCTTGGGGCTGACGGGGGTTTTGAATGTGGCCGGGCCTTGGCCGAATTTTGTGTGTTGATGAACCAGTTTGGTGTGCCATTGGCGCCGGGTAAAACAGTGGGTCCTACGACTTGCCTCGAGTTTCTGGGGATCGAGTTGGACTCCATTGAGGGGTGTTTCCGTTTGCCAGCCGAGAAAGTGTTGAAGTTCAGGGCTGCGCTGCAACTGTGTATAAATGCATCAAAAGTTACGCTGCAACAATTACAGCAGGTGGTGGGACAGTTGAATTTTGCCCTGAGGGTAATACCAATGGCCCGCCCGTTTTCCCGTTCAATTGCCCAAGCGATGGTTGGCCTTAAAGAAGGCCATCATCGCACGAGACTATCAGCCGAGATCCGCCAGGACATGCGTATTTGGGTAGCATTTTTGGCGGATTTCAATGGTAGAATCGTCTGGAATAAACCAGCCGTGTCTTCTGAAGAGCTGGGGCTGTGGACAGATTCGGCGGGAAGCGTAGGTTTTGGCGCCATTTTCGGCAGAAAATGGTCGGCACAAAGTTGGCCGACATGGTGGCATGAGAATGGTCTGACGAGTAATATTGCTTTCCTCGAACTGTTTCCCATCTTGGTGGCCTTGAGAACATGGCCTGATGGGTTCAAGGATCACTCTGTCATATTTTGGTCTGACAATATGACCGTGGTCGAGTGCATCAATAGTCAGGCAGCACGTTGTAAACTGATCTTAAGGCTGCTTAAAGAAATTGTTTTACTGTGTATGCAATTGAACGTGCTATTCAGAGCAAAACACGTTCCAGGGGTGTTGAATCAGGCGGCTGACGCACTGTCTCGTTTTCAAATGCAGGCTTTTTCGGGTTTCCTTCCCTCAGCGGACCCGGAGCCGGCACCATTTCCCGAAGCTCTCTGGTCTCTCGGTGCCCCGAACTTCGTCACCTCGTGGGAGAGAGTCTAGCACCAAGGACGAGGAAGGCATACGAAGGGGCGTTTAGGGCCTATTTAGCCTTTTTGGGGACTGTTAGAGAGCGACTTTGGGGTCACGAGGAATGGGTAGTGAATTTCCTGTTGTCCTTACGTAGGGCTGGGAAATCGGTGGCTACGGCCCAGAGGCATCGTGCTGCCATTTCCTTTGTTGCCAGAGCACACGCTATCCAAGACCCTACAGCGTCTTTCGTTGTGCAGAAAGCGATGCGTGGGTGGCAACGCCTGGAGGGTCGCAGAGTGGATTTAAGGCGCCCGATAGGTTTGGATAGATTGTCCCAGTTGTTGGCTACACTCCCTGCCACGTGTTCATCTCAGTTTGAGGCGGTGCTGTTCCGAGCCGCTTTTACGCTAGCATTTCACGGTGCAATGCGGGTAAGTGAACTAGTTGCGAGGAACAAACTGGATGTGGCGGGGGGTTTGTGCCAGGAACACGTTCAGATCAGGGGAGAAACAATGACTGTCTCCTTTGTAAGGTCCAAGACGGACCAAGATGGGTTGGGTGACTGCGTCATCATACGCAGGATTCCTGGGTCCTCCATATGTCCGGTAAAGTGTTTAGAGGATTACCTAGCACGAAGGGTGGCATCATGGGGGGGGACTTTGTTAAGACACGCGGACGCCACCCCACTGACGAAATTTCAGTTTCAGCGGGTGCTTGCGATGTCAATTGCCGCTGCGGGCTTGAACCCGGGCGATTTTGGGACCCATTCCTTTCGGATAGGGGCTGCTACGGAAGCTACAGCCAGGGGTCTTAATGTTGAACAAGTGAAACGAGTGGGGCGTTGGTCCTCCAATTGTTATAAAAGATACGTGCGGTTGCACATGTTGTGAAGCTGTAATTATGTACTCTGTACTCACGCTTCTTGTTTTTGTTTGGTTTCAGTTACGCAAGCCTACGAGGCGGGGCGGACTACGCAGTCGACCTTACACCGGGCCAGCGGTCAGACATCACCGGCTGTGAAAAAGGAGGTGTGGGTCGTGGGCCACTCATACGTGAGGCGTGCCGCAGACGTATTCAAAGCAGGTGACTTGGTTCACGTAGCTGGGGAATACGGGTACAGGATGTCCTTCCATGGAAGGGGCGGTCTCTGTATTGACCAGTTTCAAACATTCTTTGAGGATTTGTTAGGGCGGACAAGGTCACCGCCGTCTATAGTTATAGTACATGTTGGGGGCAATGATTTGGTCACCATCGGTAGACGACTACTCCTGGAGGCAATGCTTTCCACTGTAAGTTGGTTGGCGAGGAGAGTTCCGGGGTGTACGATTGCATGGTCCCATTTGATTCCACGAAAGGTGTGGCGGGGGGCTATCTCTATACCTGCTTTGAATCATTCCGTTAGAAAGCTTAACAATAAAGTGAGTAGGTTGTTCCGTTCCAGGACATTGCATTCTATTTCCCATGGCTGTATTAATGATGACAGGATGTATTCGGGGGATGGTGTGCATTTGTCTTGGGTGGGGAATGAGTTATTCTTAGGAGACTTCTTAGCATGGTTAAAATCTTTGAAACATGACCTTTAGGTAGGAGTTTTTGTGGGGAGTCCGGATAGCCGGTCAACTATCCGGCCTTGTGGCGGTAAGGTCATGATCGGTGAGCACTAATTGGAAGATCCCTATGAGTGGGCGTCACCCAACACGGATGGGAGCGCTCGGGGGAGGTGGCCTTTGGCCCCTCAACGGGGAGGCGGTCCCTTCTAAGGATGGGTCGCCGAAAGAAGAGGAAAGGCGGTCAAGGCCCCTTCCTGTGTAGGAGGGGGTACAGCCCCCTCCTGGGGAATTTCCCGGGGCCAGTGACATCTGCGACGGCAGATGCGGTAAGTTGTGTGGGGTTGGGGGGAGGTCTACGATACCTTCTAGATACCTCACACGAGTTCGAACGACCTTTAAATGGCGTCGAGTTGATAAGTGCCCCCGTCAAGACAAGGGAAATTGTAGTAGTTGCACGTGAGTACGCCTCAGTGCGGTCGCCCCTACCAAGTGGGGGGGGGTATGTCTGGTTAGGGATCTTGACACCGGTTACGACCTTGCCGTTGGCCCTTAAACGTTAGGATGTACAATTTCAATGTTTCAAGTAAATGTTTTGTAGGATGTTAGATCGGCTAGGAGAACCTCTGTATTAGAGAATCTGTTAAAGTTAGCCAAACATCGCAATGTGGTATGAAATTGTACATTAATGTTTAACCGTTTTAATTTTTTGTTTTAATAAATACGGCCGGGAGGGTCACTCCCTCCCACTTCCAAAAAACTTCAAGAACTGTTTCCGGTTTCCCTCATTTGGGGATTGTGTTGAGAGGGGGTGGCGGGTATCTCAGCCATATGGAAAGGGGCGACCACTCGGTCCCCCCGAACGTATGGCAGAGTGCCTCGATCCCCCCGGGAAGCCATTTTGGGCGGGAGGCGCGTCTCGGCTGGTATGCCCGAAGCGGCGTAGCCGGGGCGCGCTTTTTCCCGCCCTTGAGTGGGCCGGCCTAGACACTGACGCCGCCGGCCACGCCCTCGGGGCAGGCAGGGGCGGGTTTACGCCCGCCCTGAAGATGGATAAAAGGAGACGCAAGACCAGAAGACATCCTCTTGTTCCTGTGCTCTGAAGCTGCACCTCCTCGCTGCACGTGAGCTCGAGACGGAACGAAGAGCCAATTTTGACCCACCCACCAGCCCCTGAGGACAGCTAGTTTGTTTTAATAAAGTTGATCAGTTATTCTATTTCGTTTTCAGGTTGTTTTGGTGTTATGTTGATATTTAGTGTGTAATAAAGATTGGTGTAATTTTCAGGTTGTGTGATTAAAGAATTTCGGATTTAAGGTCCATTTAGTACAGGTTTTTTCGGTCATAGTGGCCAATGTAGTTTCATTTAAGTAGCATTTGTCGTATTTATTTCGGTCAGACGGTAGGCGGTAAGGTCATGATCGGTGAGCACTAATTGGAAGATCCCTATGAGTGGGCGTCACCCAACACGGATGGGAGCGCTCGGGGGAGGTGGCCTTTGGCCCCTCAACGGGGAGGCGGTCCCTTCTAAGGATGGGTCGCCGAAAGAAGAGGAAAGGCGGTCAAGGCCCCTTCCTGTGTAGGAGGGGGTACAGCCCCCTCCTGGGGAATTTCCCGGGGCCAGTGACATCTGCGACGGCAGATGCGGTAAGTTGTGTGGGGTTGGGGGGAGGTCTACGATACCTTCTAGATACCTCACACGAGTTCGAACGACCTTTAAATGGCGTCGAGTTGATAAGTGCCCCCGTCAAGACAAGGGAAATTGTAGTAGTTGCACGTGAGTACGCCTCAGTGCGGTCGCCCCTACCAAGTGGGGGGGGGTATGTCTGGTTAGGGATCTTGACACCGGTTACGACCTTGCCGTTGGCCCTTAAACGTTAGGATGTACAATTTCAATGTTTCAAGTAAATGTTTTGTAGGATGTTAGATCGGCTAGGAGAACCTCTGTATTAGAGAATCTGTTAAAGTTAGCCAAACATCGCAATGTGGTATGAAATTGTACATTAATGTTTAACCGTTTTAATTTCTTGTTTTAATAAATACGGCCGGGAGGGTCACTCCCTCCCACTTCCAAAAAACTTCAAGAACTGTTTCCGGTTTCCCTCATTTGGGGATTGTGTTGAGAGGGGGTGGCGGGTATCTCAGCCATATGTGCTTACGTAGGGATCGAACGTTCAGTAAGCCGCAAACCAGATCGTGATGATCATTAATTGCCGCATTCCCCCGATTAAAGGTAAAATTACAGTGACTGCAGCCCGTGTTATCCTCGGCATTCATGCCATGCAGACATGAGCGGCGGCACTGGCTACAGAGGGACAATAAGTCATCTCTGTTCCAGCGTAGATGTGTCATCGGAGAGGCAGGGGGCATGGCCCTGGCCCGCGTCCGGCCGCGGACGGGCGCAGACGGGCTTAACTTAGGCGCAACTTCGGCGCACCTTCGTCCCGCCCGCTGCGCTCGTCTACTGCGCTGCCGATAGCACATCCGCCTTATATCCCCCCCAGCGTCCCAACAACTAGAGCGCTGCAGGTAGCTGCCGGAAGTAGCTGGCTCGGACCTTCCACGCCCTCTGCTCGAACGGTGCTAGTCACCGGCGTCAGAACGAGGCGGGAAGGAGGGACGAGTCCAGCGCTTCTTCGAACCGTTGCTGCAACTGCCTGCCTGCCTTCAGGTAAAACCTCATCAGAACAGAGTGCAGATTGCCCCCAACTACTAAAGATGAGATTAAATCATTTTCAGGTCTTGCAGAATATATGTCGAAATTTATAAAGAACTTTTCTGATGTAGTTCAACCCATACGAGATCTTTTAAAGAAGGAAGCTAAGTACATGGGGTTACCTGTTCATAACAGTGCATTCATGAATCTCAAAAGAGCAATAGCAACGGCACCTTGCATAGGCAACTTTGATTGTACAAAAGACACCCTACTCACCACTGATGCATGCCAGTAATAGAGGCATTGGAGCTACTCTCTCTCAGATGCAAAACGGTAAGGAGAAGATCATAGCGTTTGCTTACAGGACACTCAAAAAGGCAGAAATCAACTATTCTACCATAGTTAGTTAGTTTCAACTTTATTTCGGCTAATATAGCCATAAAAGCAGGAAGTACAAAAGAAAACATTTACAGACAAATATATACAGTGCCCTATACCGACAAATAATCACATGAACAGATTTACAATTAATAGAAAGGGGCAAATAGACAATTGATCCATAACAATAATTTTACAATACTGCATTAAAATCTAGATCTCACTTTATAATTTAAATAAAATAAAAAGTTATTTTCCATGATTTAGAAGCCAGATTAAAAACCAGAGTTTAAAACCTTTAAAAACCACATTTAAAAAGTGAACTCAGTGCAATCGATACTAACTTATGCTGGGTGGAGAAGACTACGGACTCCAACATTACGTTACAGCTTGTGTCCAAGCCGTTTCCTAATGAGGTAGACGTTAAATGAAAACCTACTTGTGCAAAACACTACCAGTTGTGAGGAATTATTAGACTTAATAATACGCTCTGCCTCTTTGTATGACCTAACGCCCATATTTTTGCAGAGGGGCCTGATCCAACGGTTCCTAGGTAACTTATAGACCAAACAAAAAAACAATAAATGGACATCGTCTTCCTTTACCTTTAAAAAGCAGATGGTACAAAGACCATTATAATTTTTACCCCCCCCCCATCTGCATGTATTAGCATTCAATCAATCAATCAATCAATGACACTTATAAAGCGCGCTACATACCCGTAGGGTCTCAAGGTGCTCCAGACTCAATTCGTCTGGAGCACCCCATATCTAAATTGCAGGTATAACGTTTTTGCTAATGGTGGTCCTATCTCGTCCATGAATGGTTCAAATACAGCATTATCCTTTACAATCAGAAATTTCTGAGTCAATGTGCCAATGGATGAACTATGAAGTAGCTCACCATTGACCTGAGACCAGTAAATGGACTTTAGGAGCTTTTTACACAAGGGTGTCATATTCTGGGGTTCATCCCAAAAATGGGACAACCGTAACCTGGTACACCAAAAGGAAATATGTTTTAACCAAGCGATTTTCTTATACTCATCAATCTCAGGGGCGTAACACAAGCCCCCGCAGCCCACGCAGTGCGGGGGGGCCACGCGCTCCGGGGGGCCCCTCACCCTCACAACACGTAAGATCTGCCGCACTGCACACTAAGCTAGGCTGTGACAAAAATGGTGCGCAGCGCGGGCCCCTGCCGGTGGCCCTGCGAGTTTGAAATGGTGCGGGGGCCCCGGCCGGGGCCCCTGCGAGTCTTTGAAATGGTGTGGGCGGGGGCCCCGGCCGGGGCCCCCGTCAGTGTCAGAGTGAGTCTTTCAAGTTCGAAATTGTAATGGTGCGCTCCGGGGCCCGCCGCCCGAGTCTTCGAAATGGTGCAGGTGTAGCAAATTTCCAAAATTATCTTGTTGTCGAGGGTGAACATCCAACACCACATGCCACTGGGGAACACGGAAGTTGGGTCGCACACCATAAAAGAATTTGAATGCCTTTTAAGTACCGGCTGGGACAGGGGTGAATGAATGGTTACTCCCTCAGTTGACTTTCACTTTCTAATCCCGCCGCGCGTGTATGCGCGTTGGGGGCGGGCGGCGAGGGCTGGGCTGGCTGGTGAGTGACCAATGCCCTCATTACATTTGGCATAGCACATGCGCAATCGCCGGCGGCGCAAACAGGCAAATGCAAGGTGTGTGCGTGGCTTGTGGCATCAGGGGCACGCAATCTCATAGCCAAGCCATAGTCAAGAAGACGAAGAGAGAAGACAAAGCCAGGCCCGCCCACGCTCAGACAGGACTGTCTGAAAAGTAAGTCCGTCCCGTCACCTGCGGGGCCTTTATAATGTCATTGCCCGGCAGAGCAGACAGGACTGTCTGAACAAGTAAGTCCGACCGTCCCGTCACCTGTCCTGCGAGCGGGGCCTTTATAGTTTACATTGCCCGTGCCCGGCCCCGGCTGTCCAACACTGGATGTGTTCTTCTGTCTGCATGTGAGGCGGGGATCAAAAGGGGCACTCCGAAAACTGCATCGCCGGTACTCAAACATCACCCAGCACCCACCACACATCCTCACTTTATCATTCTTTTGTTTTTTCGTCCATTCATTTTCACACTCACATCCACGCTCAAATTACAAGAGGAGACTTTATCAAATAGTATACCAAAGTGTTTCTGCAAAATACACGTGCTTTCTTGTTGGTCCAAGCATTTACTGCTTTTCTGTGTTCTTGGTTCATTACCAGATTTCTATTGTCGGACTCTAAAAACACAATTATGATGCAGACATAGACAGTTACGCAGCGGGTTTCCGCAAACGCCACGATTAACAAGGTCTGAGGCTCTGGGTAATATAATGACACTTCCATCTGAATCTTTCTTGCCAGTCTCATTGCGCCGCTTCACAGTTCTTTCGTTTTTCAAGTGTGATGTAATTGTGCCAGTCATTTCTCAAAATGAGACACGAGACACTCTTCTGTCAATTGTATTCGGCGGTGCTACTGTAGAACAGTGAGCGGAGATTTGCACCATATTTAAATTGACTCTGCTTGAATGACTGAGCTCTTCCATCTAGCTAACGACGTGCTTTTCTGCTCTTTTGTAGTTCATTCTGAAGTGGCTTGCCCCTGTCCTGGCCAGCCTCCCTGGAAGACTTGTAACGAGAGGGGCGTTGTAAATAGAATGTTAGTAATTCTAGCCATTTAGAAAGCGCCAACACAAACTGGACTGCCTCTAGGAGCGAGGAAATTCTGGGTCTTGTGACCCAGTCGACACCTAGGGGCGTAGTTCGGCCTCTTGGTCACAAGTTCAAATCCCAGCGTGTCCACTCAGCCTTTCATCTTTCTGAGGTCGA
Organism: Lissotriton vulgaris; assembly: GCF_964263255.1. Lineage (NCBI taxonomy): Eukaryota > Metazoa > Chordata > Amphibia > Caudata > Salamandridae > Lissotriton > Lissotriton vulgaris. The sequence continues at coordinate 338,521,791 of NC_141691.1, forward strand.
TAAAAATTGTACTTTTGAGTTGGGTAACAATAAACATCTGCTATTGAGCGCCAAGACACACTCCTGGATGTGCATTACAGCCACTCATGTTATGTTAATAACGATGCCCCAATGATGCTCCCCTTGCTGACAGCCGGTGGTGCAGGTCAACCTGGAGCTGAGTGTTTTTGAGCCCGGGCCTTGCAGACTCTGGGTCCCTGCTTCATCTTCAACACAGGCTGAAGCACCTGGGCTTGGACTTGAGAGGCCTGGGAACAGCACCGGCCTCTCCCTGCCAGGGCATCAGTGCACGGAGGGCAGGGGAGGGGTGAGGTGAGGCGGCTCAGCGTGTTGGGCCTTCAAGAACCGAAAGATGAGGGAGTGCCCGCCGAGAGCCGCCTTTATTATGTCGATATGTTCTGAATGGGGTTAATGTACTATTTTAAAATAGGATCTTGCCGGCTAAACGCTGTAGCCGTCGGAGAGAGGTGCGTCACGCAGGTGCCTGGTGAGTGCTGGGAGGAAGGGTTTGTTAAATCCCTCTTCACCACTGAGGACTGCTATCTGCGCCCTTTCCTCGAAAACCCATGCACATTCTCCAAAGGTCATGAATGGACTACCAGTGTAAACACCAACCAGCCATTCTCTGGACCGTGGGCAATCAAGACCCCTTTTGGACTCGAGTGGGAGGTCCCAGAGTCAGCAGCGGTTGTAGGCAGCTCTCCTGTTTGTAGTGAGACTCTTCACTGAGGCTGGGCCTGGCTGAATATACCAATTGTAAATCAAGGTTATGTGTAATTTCACCAGGATTACGTCATTCCTGTAAATTATGTTCCATAATACCTGCATATGACATAATCTATGTGAATTACTGATTTCTTCAAATACAATGATTTTTTTCTCATACTGATTTCCGTTCCTGCAGCTAAGCAGCCTCTAAACATGATGGTACATTCAGATAACATCAACCCTAAATGACTCTACACGCTCGACTGCCCCTTGCGCTCTGGGTGTTGCGAGCCCTGGGGTGGCGCATCACTCACTGTCTGATTTGAAGACTGAAGTAAGTGTCACCACCTGCGGGGCCTTTATAATTTACATTGCCCGGCAGACAGGACTGTCTGAAGTCTAGACTGAACAAAGTTGTCTAAAATGTTCAACGTGTTCTCTACAGAGAGCTCTGGCCACCTCCATCGAATGTGGTGTGTGATTTCTTACACGTCTTCTACGTTTGTCGTGGCGTTAATGTATGTTTGAGATGTGACAGGTTACCTGTGATTCTGAGACACCCACGCGTATATAATGAGTTATTGCACCGTATCATATGCATACGATGAGTTTTCTATTTTGCTGTTTGCAGACTGCGACCGTAAGCACGTAGTATACAAGTAGGGCAAGGTTTATCAGCACTTTGAACTGCTGCAAAGTCACCAAACGTGAGGCAAACTGGCAGCAAATGTTGATTTGGGGTTTTCTTCCAGCACAAAAAAATGTTTTGCACTGGTAAAATATTAAGAAGTAACAAAAAGTAAACGTATGCTGTACTTTGTGATTCTTTACTTCCAGGGAGCGTCCATGACTGAACTAGTCCGTCCCGTCACCTGTCCTGACTGTCTCCTGCGGGGCCTTTATAATTTACATTGCCCGGCCGGCCCGGGCCCGGCCCGGGCCCGGCCCCTGTCCTGGCTAGCCTTGCTCTCTGGGTGTGCGTGTGCCGCTGTGGCCTGGGGTGGCCATCACTGTCTGAAGACACTGAAGTAAGTCCGTCCCGGCGTCACCTGGGGCCTTTATAATTTACATTGCCCGGCACACAGGACTGTCTGAAGTCGAGAGTAAGTCCGTCCCGGCACCTGTCCTGACTCCTGCGGGGCCTTTATAATTTACATTGTCCGGCCCCGGCCCCTGTCCTGGCTAGCCTTGCGCTCTCGCTCTGGGTGTGCCCTGGGGTGGCGCATCACTGTCTGAAGACACGGAAGTAAGTCCGTCCCGACGTCACCTGCGGGACCTTTATAATTTAAATTATCTGGCACGCCGCCCCGGCCCCTGTCCTGGCTAGCCTTGCGCTCTGGGTGTCCAGGGTGTGCCCTGGGTGGGGAGGCGCATCATCACAGGATGGGGTGTGCGTAGAGCTTTGAATGGGCATAGTGCGAACGGTGCAGGGGGGGGAATGTGGGAGCACAAGTGGGGTATATGGGCGTCCGTGAGGTGGTAGCAGCCCATAAGAGGAGAACGTTTGTTCGTGAGGTCAAAATAAAATGTGAAGGGAGGGGAGTGGAAGGCAGGGGGTGGGTGTGTGAACTGGAAGGTATCATTCCAAAGGACCAGGGGTTGGTAATAGTCAGGAGATGGTGAGTGGCACTGGCGCGCCACAGCGTTGGATGTCTGTGCGCCGGGTAAGGTGGGAGGTTGTGAGGTGGAGCGCTTGCATTAGGAGGACGTGTACCCCTGAAGTGTAAGGGGTAAGGGGCCTCTTTCAAAGTTTCAAGGTATTCTATATCAGACCCTTCATAGTTGTTCTTTGTTCTTCAGCCGTAGGCAGTTGATGAGACAATAGTATCACTCCTAGGCATTGTTCTGATTGCTGCCTTAGTTAAATAATCTGCTTTTGACAGGATTGTTGCAAATGGCATAGTGTGTATGTTGAGTGTTTCCCACTTTCTCACTAGACCTTACAGAAAGACAATATAGAGGCAATTTATTTAAATGTTGGAGGTTTCAAAGAAAAATATGCTAGATTTCTGCGTGGTAGGGCAAAGTGGTTAATGGTGTGCCGCGCCGCCGGGGGGAAGGCATAGTGGGCCGCGCTACGGGGGGGCCCCCTCCATGTGCTTTGCAGGGGGGCCCCCTCAAGTTTCGTTACGCCACTGATCAATCTGAATGATTTCTGTCAATCCACTTTTATAGTTACACAACTCCGGGCTTGTCCATAGCCTTACCCAATACAACAATGGCCTTAGGATTGCTTGGTAATCTGTCCGTTTAAGATCCAAATCCAGAAACACTGGGACTAGGGGAGTTCTAGTTGGTAATTTAAGCAACCTACGTATAAAATGATTTTCCTCCCGTTCAAAGTTGCTTTTAAAACAATGCCCCCAAACCTCAGCACTATAGAGTGCCGCTGACTGGGCCTTTGCCTTAAATACTTCAAGTGCCGGCGTAATCGCTTTAGAATGGCTAGCTCCATGCACTTTTAGGATGGGCATCGAATTTTGTTTGAAAGACAATCTACTTTTTACCAGATGCCCCTTCCATGAAAGGCTACTGTCCGACATAATGCCTAGATAGTTGAAACTCCCCACATACTCCAGTTTTTGGTTATTTAAGGCCAAATTCTTCCTAAAGGACTTTTGCGGGTTTATGGACATATATTTTGTTTTAGATTAATTTATTTCTAACCCCTTCTTTACACAGTAACCATAAAATGAATTCACCAGATTTTGGAGACCCTTCGGACTCTGTGAGATGAGAATTGTATCATCGGCAAAAAGTAGTGCCGTAATTGCCTCATCTCCTAGCTTTGGGGAGTCATGGTCACAGTCCCTTAAGTATGTAGGTATTTCATTAACATATAATGAGAAGAGCGTAGGCGCCAGTACACAGCCTTGGTGCACGCCTCGACTCACAGGTATGGGCTTAGAAACTTCACCTCTCTTCCCCCATCTGACTTTAGTATAATTCCCTGTGTGTAGTCTGATAAGTTCTTTAAGTAGCTCGCCGGGGACCACCATATTTCTTAGTGTGATCCACAGAGGATTCCGTGGAACGAGGTCGAAGGCGGCCCTCAAGTCAATAAACGCCACATACAAACTGCCCTTTCTTATATTAATGTGTTTCCAGCAGATGCACATGAACCTAAACACTTGATCCACCGTACTGATTTTTGATCTAAACCCTGATTGGTATTTAGTCAATATGTGATTCACTTCTATCCATTCTATAAGTCTATTTAAAATATGTCTGGCAAAAACCTTCTGTAAAAGATCAATTAAACTAATTGGGCGGTAATTGCCCGGATCATAACGGTCCCCTTTTTTAAAAATTGTTACAATTTCTGCCCCTTTCCAGCTATCGGGAATTGGTGTTCCAGCCACTATAGAGTTACATAAAAAATTAATATAAGGCCCCCATACTTCCACATCATGCTTTAATAGATCTCCGGGGATCTTATCTGGACCTGGGCTTTACCTGCTTTGATGGCCTGTAGTGCCTGCATGGTCTCCTCTATACTGAATCGTAAAGGCACAGTACTCAATTCTAAATTACTCTCTTTATTTTGTGTGGGCGTCCCCTCTTCATCGTGCGAATAAAGTTTAGTGAAATGATCACACCATGTTTTTTCGTCTAGGTAAATGTCCTTAGATGATCTACCCTTTCTATTGCCCTTTGATATTAAGCTCCAAAAGGTACCCTGATCTCTCAATTTGGCTGCTGTTAGTAGATCATCACGTAATGCATCATCCATGTTTTTTTCGCCTGGGTCAAGATTTTATTATATGCATGCCTGCTATCTTTAATAGACTGAGAGTTTTTGGTTTTACCAGCCTCAATCAAGTGGGACTTATCTAGACGACATTCTTTGTTGTACCAAGGGTTAGCTAGCTCTAAGTGACTTTCATGTGAGTTCTTATCCCTTTTGCAAATTTTACTCAAAAAGGGAGTTAGCGCATCTACCAATTGATAGTGTAGATCTAGAACACCCTGGCTACCCAGTAGGGGCTCCTGGCAAGATGCAATGGTATTAGAAAAGGTATTATAAATATTTTGCATCGTCGCATATTTAGCCAGGATGTAGGGCCATCTCAGAGCACGCCTATTATTGGATATCTGAGGTTCCCCAAGGGGACTATTTAGTGCAACCTCTTCAACTGGTTTAGATATAAAAGGTTGAGGGTTTAGCCATAGTTGGAGTGGAAGATGGTCACTCTCTGTCCTAATATCTATTTTGAAAGCAATGAGTAAATACCACAGGCTCAAAGAGACCAATATAAAGTCTATATGGGACTTACAGTTGCCTTTACAAAAAGTCGGGGCTGCTGGTCTATCAGACTGTAAGTGGCCATTACATGCCCTTAAGTCATGGCCCACGGTCAGCTGTAGAATTTGAGTTGCTGCTACAGTACATTTAACTGACCCACTAGAATCCAAATTTGGGATGTCATTTGCCATGTCCTGTTCCTCAAGTAAATTATCGACGCCCAACACTGGTTCATATTTGCAATTGAAGTCCCCTCCTACTACCACTGGGCATTTGGTCCTAGTGTATCTAAAAAGGAGTCCAGTAGCTCTACTTCCCTAGATTCCGTGTTTGATGGGTGTGGTCTATTATATATGTTTATTAAATATACAGTTTCTTTTTCCCTTGTCACCATCTTTAATCCCAATAAATCAGGGGAAGGAATTGACAGTAGAGTGACTTCTATTTCTAAATTGACTCTAACCCAGATCACCAGACCCCCAACGCTTTCCCTCTTACTGAGGGAATTGCGTCACAACAAAAAGTTTTATACTCGAGCCTATGCGGAGTTTCTAAGGCCCAAGTATCCTGGAGGAGGATGATATCATAATCCTCAATGTAGGTACACCAAACTAGGTCCCGAAGATTCCTAGCCAAGCCTGCTATGTTCCATGATATTAATCTTACAGGTAATTTTTCCTTGAGACTGGGTAAGGGTGCATCCAACACTATGTCTTGTTTAGGTTTTCCATCTAGAGGGGTAGTTTTAATACTTATTTCTTCCATTGGAGTATTTCCAGTAATGGTTCCCTCAGGCGCGGTACTATCGATACAGCATAAACTGACCTCTCCTAGACTACCAATGCTATCCCCAGCACAATTAGTAATCTGATCACTCACCGCTGCCATTAAATCAGAATCTGGTATAGGGCTATCATCGTAATTCAATGTGGGCACCACTATCTGTAATTGCCCAAACTATAGATTATTCATATTTGGCTTCCCTGCCTGAATATTTGAGGTTACCCCACACCAAGGCTACCAACCGACAAGAGTCAATCATTCTGATCCAACGTACTTAGTGCCTGATATCTATTATGAGTTGGTATCTCGAAGACTGGACATCTGCTAGAGTTAGGAGGCCTGGTTGTGGTATTATACTGGGGAACCTTGGCTAAATGGCTATAGAAGTAACCCAAGGGATGCACACCCACACTATTCTCACCCATTTTCAGGGATGCTGCTCTAAGTAGCACAGTCGCAACATGTTGAGGGTGCCTAAAATTAATAATGATACATTCACCCTTGCAAGTTTTCCTGGCATTACCAATCCAAGGTACCCGTCTAGTTGTTAGTATCTGGTCCAAATAATTTATCGGAAACCCACAGTTCTTGTTCAGCCAGGAAACAGTTTTGTGCTTAAGTGAATCGTGTGATTCCTGGTGGAACTTGGGCTCTGTAGAGTCTAAGGGTGGGACATTCAAAAGTACGACAACATATGGTTCACAATCTGGTGGGAGATTAGTTGGGCGTATTTTCCTCGTGGGACTGATGGCCCCACTATACTTGCTGGGACCACTTTGGTCTGTGTAGTCTGACCATCCGGTCGGCTCGTCTCCCTGACTTTAGCTGTGCTTACCCTCCCCACCAATGACTTCTGGACAACAATTTCAGGAAGATCGTCCCTTTCCCTCAGTTTTGGACTCTCATCGCTAGTTATCCGGGTTAGGAGACCTCCCAATCTAGACACTTCAGCCGTCAAGGCATCTATTTTTGCCACTAGAGGCTTAACAGCAATTTGTAATTTAGCCTCAAACATCTTAGCTATATGGTCCAAAAGATCAGAGTTCATGTTGATGCCACTATTAATAGTCATGGTCTCTTTGTGGCCAACAGTGCTCCTCTGCACTGTTTCAGGTGTTTTCTTGTGGTGTGTTCCTCCCCGCTTGGTCAGTGTTTTCCTACACTTCCTTACTGCTCTCTTAACTGGTGAGCGCCGTAGTGAAACATCCATGGAATCATCTGGTAAATCCTCGTCTAATACGTCCTGATCCACCACTAATACAACCGGGATTTCCACTGTAGGAATATCAATAGTAACATCAGTAATAGGAGGAGAGGCCAGATTCGAACCACTACTGTCACCAGGGGGAGTAGTAATTACCACTGGCAAATTTTCCCAACCCAGTGATTTCCTTCTATCATTATTGATTTTACTCACCATTTTGACTAAATAATTGTCCATGGTTGATTTGCTCTTAGCCATCGATATTAACTAAATATTAACCCCTAATGCACTAGTACCTTTCAAACATGGCTAGTTGGGGATAGGCACACAAGGACAAGATGTTATAACATTACAAGTACTTCCTGTCTAAAACTGTGAAACATAGGGTATGGTTAAGATTGTACTAAACAGTCATGGTGGTACTATGTCCAATGCTTACTTTTCGGGTACAGTAGTTATCAGGGGGGTGGCCCTGCCCTGCCTCGGTCTGCCCGGACTGCACAGACTGTCCGCCCTTTGTCCGGGCTTCGTCCGGTTCGTCCCGGGCGCGTTCCGCGATGCGGAAGAAGCCTGGTCGTATTTAGCGGCTCTGGGCGCGGAAGTGGCTGTGTGGGGGGGCGGGAAGACAAGCCGGGGATTCTAGGAGTGGTAGTCTTTGTCCCCCCACTCGGCGTCCGCGCGAAGGTGTGACAGCAGCGGCGGTGGGGGGAACAGCGACCCAGGCAGCAAGCGCTCACAGCGCGACTCCAAAGTGCAGCTTCTCGGCAGTGTGCGAGTCCCAGATATCAGCAAAAAGGCTTTTCAAATCAGCTGCAGTTCCACCTGATGATTCTGTGAGTTTCCCGAGGATCAGGCAGAGTCCACACACCTCACGACTGTGAGTGGCACTCCAATGTGGGTGCTCATACAGCTCTTAGTCCTCCGCTGGGTATCCTGGGTATCCTGTAGTAGTTCCAGAAAGAGCACTCTCACACCCCTACAAGACCCACAGTTGCAGTCACAATTATAGCCAATTATAGCGCAGTTTGCAATCTATTTCTTCGAGTCATAGATAACTCCTGCAAGGCTAGTTGTCTGAACAAATTATAAACTCCTTGGCATTGGCATTACAAATCAGCATGCCAGCAGTTCTCCAGCAGTTCCCCACTACTGCTTCGCCCTGTTAGCACTTTTTTACCAAGCGTTCACTTCTCAATAGCGCTTCTTGACAATGACTATGCCCCCCCCCCTTGTGGCTCCTGTGGTTTTCTGGAGTATTCAGGGGTCTGACAGGCCTTCAGGGGTATAGCCTCGGCCTATCAGCCTCGCAGCACCGGGGGGAGGATTGAATGCAAGAAACGCAACCGCTGGCCGGACAATGCCCACCGCCCACAGATACACACCAGTGCACCAGCGCTGCCTCAGGCCTCCTTTAACCTCCCCAAAGCCTGGCGCTCAGGGAATTGCGGGCGCTGTGCATGTTGGAGGCGCGTTGGAGGCACTAGAGGTGTTGGAGCTAAAGCTGCTCCCGGTGCTCACCGGTAATTCACTGGGGAAACCAGCTGCTCGCCTCGGCTCGGGTCGCCTCGGCTCTTCACCGGTGCGCGGATCGTTTGATGTGTGCTTCACAAGGTCCTGCTGGGGGTCCCGCACCTCGCCGACTCCTTCACCATCACCCCTTCAGCCGTTGCTCGAGGCTCGGGGCTCCGGGGGTCCGCTACCCAGCTGCCGCACACACAGCTCCGCTCCGCACAGCTCCTCCCACTTGTGTCGACTTCCGACTTCCTGTGTGTGTTTGTTTCCGTTGTACCATAAAAAAAGGAAGCTTTGTCCTGTTTTTGGGCAACTAATCATTTCAAATTCTTTTTATGGGGCATACCGTTCAAACTGAGAACAGACCACAAACCCCTTGTGTCTCTTTTTACATCTAAAGACATCGAAAAGATAACACTCAGGATTGGAAAATGGCTAGTTTCCTTGCAAAACTTCAATTTTAAAAGAGTATGTCCCAGGCAACAAAAATCAAGTGGCTGATTTTTTATCTCGTCTTCCAGTAGTTAAGTCGGAGGAAGAAGACATAGAAGATTTTGAGGTACTTCAAGTTACCATCCCTGCCATTCTTGAAGACGAGTGGAAGAAAGAGATGACGGAGGACACCACTCTTAAAGCTGTTGCTTGGAACATTGAGAGTGGTTGGCCAAAGAAATGTGGAGACCTTACATTTGAGTTACAACCTTATTGGAATGTAAGAGAAGAGTTGTCTATAATAGGTTCCAATTTATATAAATCTGATAAAATAATACCGCCGGAGAGTCTCAGAAAACGTATATGTGAACTAGCTCATGAAGGTCACCTGGGAAGGAACCTTACCAAAAGCAAGTTACGTTCAGTCTATTGGTTTCCAGGTATGGACACACATATTGAAGATCGGGTCCAAGGATGCCATGCATGTGCTATCAGTGACAAAACCAAATGTACTAGGAGAGTACCATTAGAACCGGTACAGTTACCGATCAAAACCTGGGAAACATTAGGTTTTGACATCATTGGGCCCCTACATATAGCTGGAGTGCAAGAAAGTTTTATTTTGGTACTTATCGACTACTTTTCCAAATGGATTCCCCTTAAGTTTGTGAACAAGATAGATACCAAAGCCATTAAACTTTTCCTGTCAGATAATTTTTCCAATGAAGGTATATCTCATACTCTCATCACTGATAATGGGGTTCAATTGATCTTGGAGGAGATGAATGAGTTCCTTGCTAGTTTGGCCATAAAACACATAACCACTCCATTGTACTGTCCCAGAGCCAATGGGTTGGTAGAACGTTGCAATAGGATGATCAAAGATGATTTACAACTAGCAATAGCATCCCATAAACCCATCATTCAGTCTGTTAAGGACATGATTTGGTCATATGCCATAACTCCTAACAGGGTCACGGGTTATTCCCCTTTTTGTCTCTTAAGAGGGTGCAAACCTGGTTCGAAACTTACACCAAATTGGTTATTTGAAGACAATTCCTTTGTTTGTGATAAGGAAAAAAGTCACGAAAAGATTAAGCACCACCAGGAGTTATACAAACATCAGTATGATCACAGATGTGGAACAAAAACACATGAATGGAAAGTAGGCCAACACGTTTTGGTCAGGAAACCTGATGTTAGTTCCAACAGGTATGATACATTTTATGGTGCTGTAAGGATAAGTGATGTTAAAAGAAAAGTTGTCACCATGGCAGATAGCAGAATGTGATGCATGGATAGGCTTGTTCTGTTTTCTGTACAAACGTGTCTCTAATTTTTGTTCCAATAAGTTGGATGTTAAAAGTAGTGAGAGAAATGTTAAATCTCCGAAGTGGCAGAAAGATTATGTTATGAATTAGCCTATATGTTCGCTTGTGGCATTTTCAATTTAGGAAGGGAGAGGTGTTATGATCTAGGTCATCATTTTCCTTTTTTTTCTCCCCCCCCCCCACCCCTCCTTGGTACCTTCCTTGCCTCCCCCTCCTTGCCCCTTTGTGGTTTCTCCTGAGCTGTGCTCAGAGAGTGGACACTAGAACGCTGAGAAGGATCCTGAGGTGCTGGAGGGTTTGACACCTGGGGGAATTGTATTGGAATAAACATCTTACCTGCAACTTTCAACTGTGTTTTTTCGGAGTCTTCTTTACAGAGGTCAAGTTGGAGCTGGTCAGGTGGGCAGGTGCATAGCAAGAGGCCTCTGTAATCTTGTTGTGTCCCCGTAGCTCAAACCGGTGGTCAGCCAGTCACCTGATCCTTGGCGTCACTTCTGGGGTCCTGTATTCAAAGTAAGCAGGCCCAATCTTCCTTCAGATTTCTGACAGAATGGCAGTCCTTCTTCTGATCTGCACAGGTCAAGGAAAGTTCTAAGTAGAGGTCTGAGAGTCCACTTTCACGCTCAGTGGCAGCCTGTGGGTGGAGAGCAAACCTTTTTTGACCTATAAACCAATTCTGGTCAGTTCATCTACTCTCACTGGGTTTGGTGCTTGCCTAACTAAAGGGACAAAGGGGAGGCAGGCATGGGTGTGAGCTTCATCTGCAAGTGGCATGGTAAGCATCCTTTGAAGCTCAGGAAGGAGCTGGGCACAGCCCCTCCAGGACATCTTGTCAAGGAAGGAGTCCATCCTTCTCACACCCAGAGCCCTTTGCCTACTCTATGAATACCCATCTCACCACAAGGAAGCCATCAGTGGTAAGATGATAGCTAGACAATGACAGGAAAGCCTTTTGCTTTCATACAGGAAAATTACAACTTTATGAAAGCGTCATTTCCAAAATAGTTTTATAAAACCCAGCCTGACTGGATTTTAATCTCCTATTAAATGATTCCTTGAACCATTTTACTAAGTATTTCTGAACAGAATTTAGCACTTATTAGAGGTCACAGTGTAAACCAATGTTAACCTAGGGGAGAGCTAGCCTTGCTAAAGTATAAGATGTCTTTGGAGTTTTTTCACTGCAAGGACATGTAAAATATTAAATATACATGGCCTACCTTTTACATGCCATGCACTCTGCCCCATGGACTACCTAATAAGTATTCAAAAGGAAGATTTTCACCTGGCAAAAAGATGTAATTTACCAGGTTGAAATAGCAATGTAAAACTGCACACCTAAGCTGCAAGCACCGGCCTGGAGACTTATTGTACAGTGCTACTTTAGTGGGTGGTACAATGAGTGCTGCTAGTACCATTTAATTTACAGGTCAAGGGTACATTTGGTATCATTTACTGGGGACACACAGGTAGATTACATGTGCCAATTAGGGGCTGACATATTCTAACATTTTTAGAAATGAGAGCTCAAATACTTGAACACTGGATAGCAGGAGTAAATTGTACAGACTCCTATGTCCAGCAAAAATTGGTTAAGCCCCAAAAAAAGACAACGATCTGGAGGAATACCACACAAGTGCTGGTCATTTCCAGCAAGCAGAACCTGTTTCATCATTTTAACATAATATTCTTTGTGCTAGAGATATCTTGGCCACTCCCATCGCCATAATTACATAGCATTTTGATTATGGCATTGGCTTCTACTATGGTATCTTGAATACTCAATTAAGCACGTGTAGTGCATACTGAATTTCATGGGTGTAGGAAGTGTGGGGGACGCGGGGGATATATCCCCCCCAGATTTTGGAGTGGGGGGGACACGGGGGACAAGGGAGGGGGGGGACAAAGGGACAAAAGAATTTCCCCTCACTCTCCTGTCTGTGGCAGGGCCATTTGCGCGTGAAAGCGCTACCTTATGGCCCTGCCCTTGACCTGCCTGGAGTCAAAGAGGCACCCGCCCTCTGCCCTTTGTTATTCTGCAGGAAGGCTAGGTGTTCTGGGAAGGGCAGAGAAGGGGAAAAAACTGTCTCTTTTCCTTCATAACCATTTCTGTCTCTGTCTCGCTCCTGCTTAAGTTTCAAGAGCTCTTCTGTACTCTCTCTTGCCTCTCCTTTTCTTTATTTGTTTCTCTGTGAAATGGATCCAAAATAGGCGGACACTTTGGCTGGATATTTCCACATTTACTGACCGTTTTATAAATCCAAAGAAAAACCTCAAGACTGGGAGAAAAAAAATTAAATACCTAAATCAAGCAATACAAAGTGGTCAGCAGACAGGCCAGATTATTATTTACATCCAGACATATTAAAACCACTTTACAGAGTTTGCCAGTGAAAGCGCTTTCTTTTTTTCTTCTTTCTTTGAACAACATTGTTTTCCCATGGTGGGGAAGTTCACCATTCCTAAAGGGACTGCAATACCTGGTTGATGGGTGAAGTGGAAATGTTTAATACAATCGTTTTCAACTGTTTTAATTATTTTAGCTTATAAAATGTGTACTGCGGCTCTGTGTTCGGGGATGCAATTTAAAAAAAAAATCAAACTGCTTACATTTTGAAAGGATATAAGCAATGGACATTGAAACAGGTCCCTTCCTGGTCCTGTAGCCATGTCCTGAATTTTTCAGGAAAAATCACTTACATTTCTGAATAATGAGTTTAAAACTATTATGGTAACCATGTTGTTCCTGAATACATTTCACATGATTTGCTTATTCTTGCATTCCTTCTGAGTGTTTGCTTTTTCCAGGGTGTTCATTTTTTTTCAGGCAGCATTTTACTGTTGTCTAGTGCATAATTTGAATTTAGTTGCAGCACAATTGAGTTGTAGCTGAAGGCAGTGCAAGTTTCTCTCAGTGGGGCACTATGGTCTTCAGTGTGGGAGAGGATGTGGCACTCTGGCCAGAGCTGCTGAATTTGGAACTGGCGCACCATTTTCAGCCTTCATGACCAGTCCACCAGACCGCACTCCTGACCGAGCTCATTCCGATGCTACACCTTAGAAGGACCGATAGACCTTAGAAGCCCTAGTGTCTTAGCACCCGCAGGTGGACCCTAACGGTGGCAAGTGTGAGTTAACCTTGAAGGCCTGTCCACCACAATCCATGCAGTTCACCTCCAGTCTTGCGAGCAGGCATACGAAGAAGCACACCCTAGATTGACAGTGACTGTCACTGAGGTCACAAGATCCTTGAGGCCAGTCCACCGCATCCATTGGTTAATCCATTGGCCTTTTTCAGCAGTAGTGGTGCAACTTACCAGGGGTTGGCAATGTAGGATTTGCATGCACACCAAACTTAGGGGGTGATTATAATGGAGGTGGAACCGCCACATCACCCCGTCAGTGGCGGTCCCACCGCCATCGGTGACTGCATCTACGCCAACCATATTACAATGACGGGTGGTTCCCTGGTGGTCGGAAAAACCAACCGCCACGCACCCGACTGGCTCCTTGAGCCCGCCAGTGCGGATGATGGGGTTGTGGTTCCTACAATGCTGGTGATACCTACCAGGCACCACAGTAAGGATTACGATACCCCTTACCCACCAGCCTATCCATGGCAGTTCACCCACCATGAAATTTTGATAGAAAGAGACATTGGAGGCCCATAGCGGGCCCCGTTCCCCCAGCCCCCAGACATGAGACCTGGGGGGCATCTAAGAAGTCCCCCTACATATCACTGCACCATGTGGCAGGCACTGCATTGTGCCTGCCACTTAGTGCAGTGATATATGTAACATGTTTTTACATTGCAGCAGATGATGCAGCCAGCAGCACCTGCTTCAATGTAAAAGATAGGCACGGCGAACGCCATAGTGGCGGTCGCATTGTAATGCCTGTCGTGGGGCCGCCACCTTGAAGGCCAGCGGTCCCATTCCCCGATTCGATGGCGGATGGACTGAAGTCCGCCTGCCTTCGTAATCAGCCCCTAAGTTTGCAAACTTCATGGTCTCTGCTTCATGCACAAACACTTTTAACATGTGCAGCCTTCTTTCGGGCCACTGGAGTTATGCAGCAATGGAGGCCAAAATTATGTTGCAGTGTTGACTAAATGATGAAACAATAAAAAGGATACAGTGTGATGCGGTGCATTTTATGATACTTTATTATTTTAACACATTTATACATACTAACGGCCTCTGCAAAGCTTTTTCCTCATAAGTACATGTGTAACATACAAATGCAGCAGAGGGAAAGGTGAGCAGTCAACCTTTGCAAAGGGCCCTGCACTTCACAAATCATAAGTCACATTTCTTTTAGTAATTTTTGATCCGTTTGAGCTACAAAATTGTTTTGGGTCAAATTGTTAGATTATGCAGCAGATGATGTATTATGTGGCAAATATGATACAGCCATAGTTAAGTTGAAAACATTTTTCCACTTAACTTAATTTTGCCCCAGCATTGTAGTTAATCAATTTATAAATTCCCCAAACGCAAAAGTCGAGTTTGGGCACAGTTTGCATTTTAAAAGCAGTCCTACAACTCAGGGCTACTTTTAAACTGACCTCAGGCTTCAGCAGTGCACACATGCAAACGCAGAAAAGGCTGCTGGCCTCTAAACTGCCATGCCTTATTATATTCTAGGGACTTAAAGGTAGTTCTAATCTCCCTGCCTTATTATGAACTAGGGCCTTATAGGAGAAGTCATGCCAATCATAGGGGTATCCTAATCCATAGTGCACCCTAGTGTATGTAGGTGTTTCACAGTATCTTTAAGTGTCTCTTTCAGAATAGCACTGGCCCTGTGCCTGTTCAGGCAGAGGCCAGGGTCAATCAGAGTCAGGTACCACCAGTACCAGTCAGCAAAACGTTGGGGAGGGCACAGGATGGCTTTGCAACACTAAAGAAGCACACACTCAGAATTTAAAACATAACACCATGGTTGGGGGGTTCTCTTTAATAATCAGAATTGATTTCTATCCTAATGAATTGTTTTATATCCTAAAGCCTACCTTTAGGATAAGGAAAGACTGGGGAAATCATAATGTTCTAATCTATACCTTGAAGTTTTCATGCAGCTCTTTCATGACGGTTAATAGCTCACTGTTCAATGTTAGGATTTTAACTCCAAATACCAAAATAATCTCTCAGACAAAAGCAGTAACTCAATGACCAATTTACATTATATGCATTTTGTGATCTGCGTGCTACACATTCTTTGCTACTCTGTCCCTCACCACCCCTTGTTGTAAATATTGTTGTCCACCCTAAGCGTGGAAGGGTATTCTCAGATGTGAGACCCTTGCTCATTGCACCATCAGGATTCAAGCAAACCGGGCCGAAGACGGCTGTAATGCCAGAAACCGGTCCCCGGGAGCTTGTTTCCTTCCCAGTGTAAGAATTGGCTTCTGTAGTTTGGTTTGCCCTGTTCCCATCATGCACTGGGACAGGAACAGACTAATTTGCATACAGCCAGGTTCTGAAACTGGGATGGTGCAGTGAGCTAAAAAACGGTGTTGGATCTAGCCCTGATCTCTTGACGGGGTGAGAGCTTTCTGCTTAATTCAGAGACTCTGTCCCTCACCACCCCTTGTTGTAAATATTTTTGTCCACCCTAAGCGTGGAAGGGTATTCTCAGATGTGAGACCCTTGCTCATTGCACCATCAGGATTCAAGCAAACCGGGCCGAAGACGGCTGTAATGCCAGAAACTGGTCCCCGGGAGCTTGTTTCCTTCCCAGTGTAAGAATTGGCTTCTGTAGTTTGGTTTGCCCTGTTCCCATCATGCACTGGGACAGGAACAGACTAATTTGCATACAGCCAGGTTCTGAAACTGGGATGGTGCAGTGAGCTAAAAAACGGTGTTGGATCTAGCCCTGATCTCTTGACGGGGTGAGAGCTTTCTGCTTAATTCAGAGACTCTGTCCCTCACCACCCCTTGTTGTAAATATTTTTGTCCACCCTAAGCGTGGAAGGGTATTCTCAGATGTGAGACCCTTGCTCATTGCACCATCAGGATTCAAGCAAACCGGGCCGAAGACGGCTGTAATGCCAGAAACCGGTCCCCGGGAGCTTGTTTCCTTCCCAGTGTAAGAATTGGCTTCTGTAGTTTGGTTTGCCCTGTTCCCATCATGCACTGGGACAGGAACAGACTAATTTGCATACAGCCAGGTTCTGAAACTGGGATGGTGCAGTGAGCTAAAAAACGGTGTTGGATCTAGCCCTGATCTCTTGACGGGGTGAGAGCTTTCTGCTTAATTCAGAGACTCTGTCCCTCACCACCCCTTGTTGTAAATATTTTTGTCCACCCTAAGCGTGGAAGGGTATTCTCAGATGTGAGACCCTTGCTCATTGCACCATCAGGATTCAAGCAAACCGGGCCGAAGACGGCTGTAATGCCAGAAACCGGTCCCCGGGAGTGTTTCCTTCCCAGTGTAAGAATTGGCTTCTGTAGTTTGGTTTGCCCTGTTCCCATCATGCACTGGGACAGGAACAGACTAATTTGCATACAGCCAGGTTCTGAAACTGGGATGGTGCAGTGAGCTAAAAAACGGTGTTGGATCTAGCCCTGATCTCTTGACGGGGTGAGAGCTTTCTGCTTAATTCAGAGACTCTGTCCCTCACCACCCCTTGTTGTAAATATTTTTGTCCACCCTAAGCGTGGAAGGGTATTCTCAGATGTGAGACCCTTGCTCATTGCACCATCAGGATTCAAGCAAACCGGGCCGAAGACGGCTGTAATGCCAGAAACCGGTCCCTGGGAGCTTGTTTCCTTCCCAGTGTAAGAATTGGCTTCTGTAGTTTGGTTTGCCCTGTTCCCATCATGCACTGGGACAGGAACAGACTAATTTGCATACAGCCAGGTTCTGAAACTGGGATGGTGCAGTGAGCTAAAAAACGGTGTTGGATCTAGCCCTGATCTCTTGACGGGGTGAGAGCTTTCTGCTTAATTCAGAGACTCTGTCCCTCACCACCCCTTGTTGTAAATATTTTTGTCCACCCTAAGCGTGGAAGGGTATTCTCAGATGTGAGACCCTTGCTCATTGCACCATCAGGATTCAAGCAAACCGGGCCGAAGACGGCTGTAATGCCAGAAACCGGTCCCCGGGAGCTTGTTTCCTTCCCAGTGTAAGAATTGGCTTCTGTAGTTTGGTTTGCCCTGTTCCCATCATGCACTGGGACAGGAACAGACTAATTTGCATACAGCCAGGTTCTGAAACTGGGATGGTGCAGTGAGCTAAAAAACGGTGTTGGATCTAGCCCTGATCTCTTGACGGGGTGAGAGCTTTCTGCTTAATTCAGAGACTCTGTCCCTCACCACCCCTTGTTGTAAATATTTTTGTCCACCCTAAGCGTGGAAGGGTATTCTCAGATGTGAGACCCTTGCTCATTGCACCATCAGGATTCAAGCAAACCGGGCCGAAGACGGCTGTAATGCCAGAAACCGGTCCCCGGGAGCTTGTTTCCTTCCCAGTGTAAGAATTGGCTTCTGTAGTTTGGTTTGCCCTGTTCCCATCATGCACTGGGACAGGAACAGACTAATTTGCATACAGCCAGGTTCTGAAACTGGGATGGTGCAGTGAGCTAAAAAACGGTGTTGGATCTAGCCCTGATCTCTTGACGGGGTGAGAGCTTTCTGCTTAATTCAGAGACTCTGTCCCTCACCACCCCTTGTTGTAAATATTTTTGTCCACCCTAAGCGTGGAAGGGTATTCTCAGATGTGAGACCCTTGCTCATTGCACCATCAGGATTCAAGCAAACCGGGCCGAAGACGGCTGTAATGCCAGAAACCGGTCCCCGGGAGCTTGTTTCCTTCCCAGTGTAAGAATTGGCTTCTGTAGTTTGGTTTGCCCTGTTCCCATCATGCACTGGGACAGGAACAGACTAATTTGCATACAGCCAGGTTCTGAAACTGGGATGGTGCAGTGAGCTAAAAAACGGTGTTGGATCTAGCCCTGATCTCTTGACGGGGTGAGAGCTTTCTGCTTAATTCAGAGACTCTGTCCCTCACCACCCCTTGTTGTAAATATTTTTGTCCACCCTAAGCGTGGAAGGGTATTCTCAGATGTGAGACCCTTGCTCATTGCACCATCAGGATTCAAGCAAACCGGGCCGAAGACGGCTGTAATGCCAGAAACCGGTCCCCGGGAGCTTGTTTCCTTCCCAGTGTAAGAATTGGCTTCTGTAGTTTGGTTTGCCCTGTTCCCATCATGCACTGGGACAGAAACAGACTAATTTGCATACAGCCAGGTTCTGAAACTGGGATGGTGCAGTGAGCTAAAAAACGGTGTTGGATCTAGCCCTGATCTCTTGACGGGGTGAGAGCTTTCTGCTTAATTCAGAGACTCTGTCCCTCACCACCCCTTGTTGTAAATATTTTTGTCCACCCTAAGCGTGGAAGGGTATTCTCAGATGTGAGACCCTTGCTCATTGCACCATCAGGATTCAAGCAAACCGGGCCGAAGACGGCTGTAATGCCAGAAACCGGTCCCCGGGAGCTTGTTTCCTTCCCAGTGTAAGAATTGGCTTCTGTAGTTTGGTTTGCCCTGTTCCCATCATGCACTGGGACAGGAACAGACTAATTTGCATACAGCCAGGTTCTGAAACTGGGATGGTGCAGTGAGCTAAAAAACGGTGTTGGATCTAGCCCTGATCTCTTGACGGGGTGAGAGCTTTCTGCTTAATTCAGAGACTCTGTCCCTCACCACCCCTTGTTGTAAATATTTTTGTCCACCCTAAGCGTGGAAGGGTATTCTCAGATGTGAGACCCTTGCTCATTGCACCATCAGGATTCAAGCAAACCGGGCCGAAGACGGCTGTAATGCCAGAAACCGGTCCCCGGGAGCTTGTTTCCTTCCCAATGTAAGAATTGGCTTCTGTAGTTTGGTTTGCCCTGTTCCCATCATGCACTGGGACAGGAACAGACTAATTTGCATACAGCCAGGTTCTGAAACTGGGATGGTGCAGTGAGCTAAAAAACGGTGTTGGATCTAGCCCTGATCTCTTGACGGGGTGAGAGCTTTCTGCTTAATTCAGAGACTCTGTCCCTCACCACCCCTTGTTGTAAATATTTTTGTCCACCCTAAGCGTGGAAGGGTATTCTCAGATGTGAGACCCTTGCTCATTGCACCATCAGGATTCAAGCAAACCGGGCCGAAGACGGCTGTAATGCCAGAAACCGGTCCCCGGGAGCTTGTTTCCTTCCCAGTGTAAGAATTGGCTTCTGTAGTTTGGTTTGCCCTGTTCCCATCATGCACTGGGACAGGAACAGACTAATTTGCATACAGCCAGGTTCTGAAACTGGGATGGTGCAGTGAGCTAAAAAACGGTGTTGGATCTAGCCCTGATCTCTTGACGGGGTGAGAGCTTTCTGCTTAATTCAGAGACTCTGTCCCTCACCACCCCTTGTTGTAAATATTTTTGTCCACCCTAAGCGTGGAAGGGTATTCTCAGATGTGAGACCCTTGCTCATTGCACCATCAGGATTCAAGCAAACCGGGCCGAAGACGGCTGTAATGCCAGAAACCGGTCCCCGGGAGCTTGTTTCCTTCCCAGTGTAAGAATTGGCTTCTGTAGTTTGGTTTGCCCTGTTCCCATCATGCACTGGGACAGGAACAGACTAATTTGCATACAGCCAGGTTCTGAAACTGGGATGGTGCAGTGAGCTAAAAAACGGTGTTGGATCTAGCCCTGATCTCTTGACGGGGTGAGAGCTTTCTGCTTAATTCAGAGACTCTGTCCCTCACCACCCCTTGTTGTAAATATTTTTGTCCACCCTAAGCGTGGAAGGGTATTCTCAGATGTGAGACCCTTGCTCATTGCACCATCAGGATTCAAGCAAACCGGGCCGAAGACGGCTGTAATGCCAGAAACCGGTCCCCGGGAGCTTGTTTCCTTCCCAGTGTAAGAATTGGCTTCTGTAGTTTGGTTTGCCCTGTTCCCATCATGCACTGGGACAGGAACAGACTAATTTGCATACAGCCAGGTTCTGAAACTGGGATGGTGCAGTGAGCTAAAAAACGGTGTTGGATCTAGCCCTGATCTCTTGACGGGGTGAGAGCTTTCTGCTTAATTCAGAGACTCTGTCCCTCACCACCCCTTGTTGTAAATATTTTTGTCCACCCTAAGCGTGGAAGGGTATTCTCAGATGTGAGACCCTTGCTCATTGCACCATCAGGATTCAAGCAAATCGGGCCGAAGACGGCTGTAATGCCAGAAACCGGTCCCCGGGAGCTTGTTTCCTTCCCAGTGTAAGAATTGGCTTCTGTAGTTTGGTTTGCCCTGTTCCCATCATGCACTGGGACAGGAACAGACTAATTTGCATACAGCCAGGTTCTGAAACTGGGATGGTGCAGTGAGCTAAAAAACGGTGTTGGATCTAGCCCTGATCTCTTGACGGGGTGAGAGCTTTCTGCTTAATTCAGAGACTCTGTCCCTCACCACCCCTTGTTGTAAATATTTTTGTCCACCCTAAGCGTGGAAGGGTATTCTCAGATGTGAGACCCTTGCTCATTGCACCATCAGGATTCAAGCAAACCGGGCCGAAGACGGCTGTAATGCCAGAAACCGGTCCCCGGGAGCTTGTTTCCTTCCCAGTGTAAGAATTGGCTTCTGCAGTTTGGTTTGCCCTGTTCCCATCATGCACTGGGACAGGAACAGACTAATTTGCATACAGCCAGGTTCTGAAACTGGGATGGTGCAGTGAGCTAAAAAACGGTGTTGGATCTAGCCCTGATCTCTTGACGGGGTGAGAGCTTTCTGCTTAATTCAGAGACTCTGTCCCTCACCACCCCTTGTTGTAAATATTTTTGTCCACCCTAAGCGTCGAAGGGTATTCTCAGATGTGAGACCCTTGCTCATTGCACCATCAGGATTCAAGCAAACCGGGCCGAAGACGGCTGTAATGCCAGAAACCGGTCCCCGGGAGCTTGTTTCCTTCCCAGTGTAAGAATTGGCTTCTGTAGTTTGGTTTGCCCTGTTCCCATCATGCACTGGGACAGGAACAGACTAATTTGCATACAGCCAGGTTCTGAAACTGGGATGGTGCAGTGAGCTAAAAAACGGTGTTGGATCTAGCCCTGATCTCTTGACGGGGTGAGAGCTTTCTGCTTAATTCAGAGACTCTGTCCCTCACCACCCCTTGTTGTAAATACACATTCTTTGCAGCAGGCATATTAATCCACTGTGTCTACCTTACCAAGAGTCAAAACTTCCACTAGACAAACCTCCGATCTCTCTAAATAAAGAACATTAATCACCAAAGTTATCTTCACATTTTTATTGGTGCCTGAAAATTGCTGGAGACCAGGATTGCAGCAGCAGGTACTTTTCAAATCATAATGCACTTGCAAACATGACGCCCCCACCCTAAGTCAGCGACCTATGTTTGCTTGGTGCAGCAAGATTCATATACAAGGTTAACATTTGGTCTGATTACTATATGAATGTAAATAACAGTAAAGCATACATGAAAACTGTGACAACATGCCTGCTTTTCTCAATATTTTACTTCGAAAGTATGCAATTGTATTTGTTTAACGGGCAGTGATTTGTATAGGGTCACTGAAAAGTCCCCCCCAGAATTTTTGTGTCTCCTACGCCCCTGCTGAATTTAGTTGATAGTTTATAGGCATCAAGTGTTTCAAAAATATTCTACCACCCCAGGCCAATTTCCAGTAGTCTCCAATAATGAAGTGTATTAGTATAAAGACATAATGTGTGAGACAGTTTTATAAAATTCTACTTAATTTTTACTAGGGAGAATTTCAACATTATATATTTTGTCTTGTTCACCACTGACAAAATACAACCAACACGGGCTTCGTTCCAGGTTGACTTTTATTGGAGGGGGTATTTTTAGGTGGCAGTGAATTGTATTTAAACACCCCATGTAAATCACTTTTTAAAAGAGAAAAAGAGAACAATTTGGGTCCGTTGCGTTTTGATTGTGAATCTCCTAAACCATGACAGCTTCGAGGAATGTCTTGCAACCTATTACAGGACCGGTCATTATCATAGCATCTTAAAAAAGGCTTCTGCTTCCTGTTGTGAAAGGTGTGTGTTTGCCTACTCCAGTAAAGTGTAACATTGAAGAGTGATGTCGAACTTCCGTCACCGGCCATGAATATCCACATTAACCTCAAACCCTAGCCTGACAGTATGTGTGTAGTCCCATAACAGATGCGACTGGGTAAAACAAATATAAAAAAAAAAATTAGGAAATTTTTTGTTTGTCATCACTTAAGCAGCCAATATTACTGTTACAAATAACTTGTACAGTGAGCACATTCATTAGAAATTCCACATGTATTTACACATTTGATAGGTCGAGCAGCATTCAGCTTCCACACTCTAAGCTCATCACGTTTTTCAACATAATTTCTGCCACAGTGTATCAGTTTCCCTTGACTGTATTTCACCCCCAGCTAGTGTACTGCATATTTTCATTCTCATGTCTTAATGCTGTAATGCATAAACCTATGCTCTCGCGTTCTGCTCAGGTCTTAACTGATTTTACTTTTTTAAAAATATTTGTTGATGATGATTTCATTTTATGTGCGTTGCATCGGTGCTTATTGTGTATTACATTGAAATGGTTTTAGTTAACCATGCTTTGGCATACCAGCATTCCCTGGTTAGAATGACTCTTTTTCTCTCAGCATCTACCGAGCAGACACTCCTCACTGGTCCAGTGTGGTCCAGTGTCAGGGGAGTCTGACTGTGTCTGAAATATCTGGTATAAAGCTGCTAATATATACAGTGCAGCACTTTGCGTCGCAAAAACGTCCATAGAAAGCATTATTAACTAACTGCATATATTTCTTTCTCGGTTAAACAGATTCAGTCATTGAGTATTTTTCATCACCGACATATATAGCGCTATGAAATGATTGTGCTTCTTCACAAAGATGGTTTCAAGCAACAGCGCAGTGTTGGAGATATGCATCTGGGGCCCTATTTATGAAGGCCCTGCGTCAGTTTTGCGCCGCCGGTGCGTCACTTTTTGTGACGCACCAGCGGTGTAAAAAATGCGCCTCGTTGCGCCATATTTAAAAAGTGACGCATCTAGGTAGATGCGTCACTTTTTAAACCCCTGCGCCACATTATACCTGCGTCAGGTATAATGTATGCAGAGGGGGCGTTCCCCCGCAAAAAACCTCGTAATAGTGACGCAGTGAAATCTATAAGATTTCACTGCGTCACTTTTAGGATGCTGTTGCGTCAAAATCTTGCGCCTGCCTCACAGCAGGCGTAAGACTGACGCAAGCCCTTTCACATGGGGCTTTCCCCATGTGAAAGGACGCATTGCTGGAGTTGCGTCACTTTTGTGACCCACTCCAGCAATGCGTCACTTTTGCGCCTACAGATACGTCAGAAATACTGACGTATCTGTAACTCCTTGCGACATGATGCGTCATACATTAAATATGACGCATCAGGAATGTCGTAAGGAGTGCGCAGTGAAAAGTGACGCATCGCTGTTTTCAAGCAGCGATGCGTCACTTTTCATAAATGAGGCCCCTGGCTTCTACAAATGGTCCATGACAATCTGCGGATCACATGGGATTGAGATGCAATCTCTAATTACCACCAAAAAAATTATGTGAACATTGATGGGCTTAAAGTTGTAGAAATAATTATTATTATGGAAATGAGCATCACACACATCTGCTGGCATATTTTCTATTCAGTCTTAGTTTGAAATCATTATCGGAGAGATAATAAGGGTTTTTATAAACCATACCACAATTTATAAAAACGTTTCAGTAGATGAAATAAAAAATATACAGTAGTTTACTGTTATGATTTTAACATACCACCATCCCGTTCAGATCAATTGCAATAGCAGACATATTCAGAAGAATCAGAAATGCCCCCATGGTTTTCAAGGTGAAAAAGTTACTCCTCACTCCCTCCCCCCACCCCTCAAAAGCAGTCTGCTAGAAGGTGGAACCGGAATAGGGTGGGGCCTACAGTAGATAAAGGCTTATATTGGGATAACAGCATATCACCCTGCGACTGAGATTCCCATCTATGGCAACCACTGTTAATAAATACTACATCTGACATGATAACATACACAAAGCTTAAATTATATTACCGTATGTATTTCAATATTTGGTGCAATGATCAGAATATATATTCAGATCCCATTCTGCTTCTAACAGTGCAATGGAAGGAGGGAATGCTAATGCATTCCATTTAATGATAGAAAGTGGCCAATGTTCTGATGTCAGGCCTCATTCTCTAGACTGTTCTTCAGGGCAGTAATTTTACTTCGCTGCCCTGTACACAATGTAATTTACTGGTTCATGCATAAGGCATTAGACAGTGTCACATTGTATGTGGTTTGCCTCCGTTTAGGGCTGCAGCCAAAATCTTCAAAACTTCACGTCCACCACAAATTCATCTTAGGCAGTGTGTCTGAACACCAGCAGCATATCTAGCAGACTCTTACCTCTTAATTAGCTGTGTTGCTAGTGTGTTTACTGATGGAAGACCATAAATTAATTAAAACACAATATTGTTATTTTCGGACCTACTTGCTAGGAATAGCGCAACATAGTTAGCAGTGATACTGGAGCTGTGGAACCTATGTAGCCCTGAAGGTCTGTGAAATTGTGCCTGGTTGTTAAATCACTGTGTCAAAAACAAATACATCAATTTGGAATCAAGCACTTTAGCTGCTAGTAGAAGACTGTTATCACTTGATTGCGTTGTCTGAAAACTCCTAAAGAAATCAAATGTATAGTTATGTACAACTTGTAGAGCCCCGCCTGATAATTTGTAGGATAATCACTGCATCAGCAATTGCATCATTATTATGTGGTTGTCACAAGGACCTAGTCAGGAGAATTTATAGAATTGGTCTGAGAAGAGTTCGTTGCATTGGTCCAAGGACCCTCTGTCCACCTTTTGCCCTAGAAGCACCTCACACTTCCCAGATCATTTTCATCATTGTGAGAGTACCTCACTGTGAGTTTCTGTGAAACCCCTTTGGAAAATTTTAAAATTCATCAGTACTAAGGCTGGTCGTAGTGCTCCACTAGACAAACTCTCAAACAGCAACATTGCAAGACAGTCAAACTGTCAAACTGTTCTCTTCATCCAGCCAAAGGATCAGATCATCTTGTCAACTTGTATTTGCTTCTTGTTTACAAAATAACATATTACGCCGCCATATTTTCACATCACACTGTTAAAGAAACTCTCTCTTGAACCCACTTCAATTTAGAGGACATTTATTAGGCAAATCAAAAAAGAAACCGCAACTTAGAGAGTACTGCAGGTACATACAGGCCTTCAAAAAATTTTATAAGAGCCGACATTCAAGATGCTGTGCTGGAAAATCCAGAATCCTCGTTTAGGGTGCCAAGCATGGAAACTAGGCTAAGTAGCTACGTCAGAGACAAGGCAGCCCAAGTTGGTATCTTTAACATGTTTATGCAAAATGGAAGCTGCAAAAGCAATACGGCGTCAGAAATTATAGCATTCTCAAAAGCAGTTATGTACACTTTAACATCACAGATTCCTTAATTTCATAAACTAATCTGACTCCTTTTACTGTACCTCAAATTAATCAAGTATTAGAAATCACACATTTTAAACTATTCTCTTTTTAAAAAACTACATTCTACATCCACTAATCTTTCAAGACAGGATTTGATGGCGTACGTAGAAGCCTGTTAGGTTTTCACATAGGCTACTGTAAATTTTTAACCATGAGTGAATTTAACAGGGAGATTAGCAAACCGCACTTACACATTCTCACTCCCATGCTGTTTTGCAACTCCGACATTGGGAAGGTTTCCATCCAGCCTTCTTCTAACCCTGCCTTCCTGATTCTTCTGTTGTTGTGCCACCATATACAGCTGAGTTTCACTGCTTCCACCACAAGAAGACATTGTACACAGACATATGGTAAACCAGGAGACGGAGTAAGATTATGTACGCCAACCGTGTTTAACATTGACACTAATATTGCAGCAACGATGCAGTTTAGGTAAAATATTTTACTTATTCTGCCGTAACATTCCTCTACTATTCCTACAATAATTCAGCTTAAACTATTGATTTCATGTGTGGAATATAAAACTATCAAATGCATAATTATATAATATAATAAGATAATGTGAAAGGTAACATGTCCAGGCGTTACAACGTGTTTTATTTGTAACAGGGCAGCACAAAGATCAATACATTCAGCTGGGGCAAGATTCGGAAACTGAGTTTCAAGAGAAAGCATTTTCTTATTAAACTCCACCCACGTCTTTTCGTAAGTATGTAGCTCATACATCTCTTTTATCTTTACACATCATTATTCCTTCCTCCATAAATGATCAAACATTCTACATGAAGCAACCTTGAGTTGATTTGCCAATTTTTGAAGGTATGGGTGTTTAATGCGATTACTTGTTTCAGGTAGTTTTTTCCTTTAGAGTTGACTTATTGTTTTGCTGATCACACTGTGTAGTCATACGTTCAAACGACATACAGAGGAAAAGATAAACTGGTTCTAAGATGAATAGACTGTTAAAAATCCTGCTTACCAATGTACCGCACCCCCGAAGTACTAGGGGATATAGGTTTTATTTTAAATACCATATTATCTCCTATAAGTACTTTATAGATCAAATTATCAACACACCAATGCCTTCATTAACAATGTTCCATTAAATAGTGTTTTCATGTTTATGAAGTAAAGTGTAATTTTGGGATACTCAAACGTATTAATGTCAGAAAACTCAAACATAAGAATGAAATATGAGTTTTGGAATTGAGATGAGATATACTAAATGTTATGCACTGCAATTATGAATGAATAACTCAATAGCAACCAGTGGTAGGTCTAGACTACGCAGTATATGTTGAGTGCGTGGGAGCTTTCTGTAGTGTTTGCTCTCCATTAGTTTGTCCTATGGTGTTGATTCTGGAGTGTACTGATCCTCATCAAGTGTTTGAGTCTGGTTATAGGTAGGAAAGGAGCGTATTCATGCGCTAAGTCTGGGTTAATAAGTGAAAGCATCTTCTAGCTGCTTTAACTGAGAGGACTTATGCATGGGCATGCAAAGGCAACAGAGACTACCGGAGGAGAATCAATGACAAGGGATCTGTGCTATAAGGTTCTGTCAGCTTCCTCAAATATAGAACACTATGCAATTTGGAAAGAATGGGTTTCTGATGTACTAGTCCTCAAAGCATCCGTGTCTGTTTTACAGAGCCACGCGCTGGCAGTGGGGTCGGAAACACAAGTACCAAGTTATCTCAGAACAAAGGGAAGGACGGTATTACAATCCTTGAAACTTCTCATTGTTGAATGTCGCTTTAGGTCACGCGGCTAGAACTATTAGCAGTTCACGTGAAGTGAATGGTTCATTCACTGTAGGAATCCTTGAGCTGAATGTTTCTGTTCCCTTGGTTGTATTTTATCACACCACTTTTGGTTTTATTCTTTGTCTAGATGGGAGGTTGGAGACTTCATTGCTTAATTTTGATTTCCCATCACACATCAATCAAAACTTTTCCCCCACCTTCTCATGTGGATAGACTGAAGTGTAGGTTCCTTGTTGTTCCTGAGGTCAACTCTACTACGTTTTATGTTTGCTTATCCTAAGGGAGTCATTCACTTTCTGCATCTTCAATTATTGGAAAAAAAATTCACCAATGGTGCTATGAAACTTCACACACTCATGGCTCTCTTTGGAAGCAGTTGGGTTAAATGAACTCCGTTGATTGCACTGGTAGACACAGCGTTCACGTACTATCCTATTCTTTACCTCTAGGCTACTTGCAAGGATACTCTAGAGTTCACCATGGCAAGCAGAGATGCAAGCAAAGCCTTCTGGAAAACCTGCGTGGAGTACCATGCCTTCTTCCGACTCTCAGAAGAGCCCAGCTCGAGGCCTAAGCCCTTCCTGTGCAGCAAGGGATCCAATTTTAGATACAGGTGAACTTCACTGCAACCAAACTCGCTTCTCTCTGTTGTTTAGTGGCGGATGTTGCATCACAAACAAGTGCATCCGGGGTCCTCTCTTATCTGATGCATGCATGTTCTTAACATTTCAGCGGAAGGACACAGAAGCAACTTCTAGATAACGTGAACAAACGGAAACTAAAGAGTTTGCCATTTGAAAGGTAACATTTCCTGACGTTACAAATATCATATTTTCATATATGGTTCTCTACACTCCCAAACTTTACTTTTCCTGTGCTTATTTACAGGAAACACTACAGAGCACATTACCCTGAACGGCAGTGCCGATCCTCCCCGGATATCCTCACTGATGTTTCTAAACAGGTACTATTTATTTACTATGAAAATAAATACACTTTGACTCCAGTGTCAACAGTCCACCTCCATCGCGAAGCCACCTGTGTAAGAACAAGCAGACGAACTGGACCCATCGAGGGAAACATTCCGTGGTAAACCCACTGACACCGCACTAACACGCATGCCCTTTGTCTTATCTTTACTGGGTGGGCTTGGCTAGTGTCTGTGTCTCATGTCATGCAAAGTGATGCAGGCGGCACACAGTGTTGATGAAGTATTTACTTTTCAGTGCAAACCTCTTTTTCTTCTGGAAACAACTTTAATAGCACAGAAGGTTTCACCCTCGGTGGCTCAGATCCCAGTTGTTGGATGACGTGGAGCACTTGCAGGTAGCTGATAGCGGTGTTGCAGGGAGTGTTTTTCAATACTTCCAATACATGGCCGGAGAATATTTTCACTCCAATTAACTCTACTTTTCCTGCTGCTACTAATGGTCCAATATGGTGTCGAATAAGCTAGAATTTTCAGGTGAATTTGTTTCAGTCTTTGACCACCTGCATTACCAATTTAGATAGCAAAATTAGTAATTTGGAAAGTAGTTTAAATAATGCATTCAACACCGACTCAAACTGAAAACGTGCTTGCCTCCTGTATATTGGGAAAACTCTAAACTAATGATTCTATCGATCTCATTCATGTTCTCATCTGTCACATCACAGGTTAGGCCATAAGCATTGTATTTGGGGTGTGATTTAATATTGGTGTGGTGGAAACAGGAAACTTTGCTTTTTCAAAGCCGTTGAGTGCTGTCTCTAGAGCATCCCATAAAAGGAACATGCAATTAAAAAGGATATAACCACACATATGGCCTTTCATCCCATAGACATTAGGGGCATATTACCAAAAACTAGCGATAATTTTTGTCTCTAACTTGTTTAGAGACAAATATTATCGCCGCACATCGGCGATTTTTATCGCAGATAAACCTTGCTATTAGCAAGGTTTATCGCAAATGCGATAAAAAACGGCCGCAATGCATGAATATCGCTGAAAAGTCAGAGATATTCATGCATTATCGAGCAAATGCTCTTAGCCATGTTATCCACCTCCCATTGGATAACATGGCTAAGAACTGCTCAGGGCAGGTGTTAGCTTTTGGAGATATTCGCGCTTAGCGCGAATATCTCCAAAAGTTGGTAATAGGAGATAGCGATGTTAGGGACTGTTTCCAGTCGCTAACATCTTGGCACGCCCACTTTGCATGTCATTAGTGATAAATATCACTGACATGCAAAGCGGGGCCCAAGAAGGTCGCTATCTCCTATTAGCTGTCACTAACTGGTGTTAGCGACAGCTTGGTAATAGGGAGATAATTTTATCTCCGCTTTCTTGGCTTTTAAAGCCAAAAAAGCGGAGATAAACCCCCTTGATAATATGCCCCTAGATTCACAAAAGAAATGTCAGTCAGTCAGTCAGTCAATTTTCTTTATTCGATTATTTAAAATCATAAAAGAGCAAGCATTATTACATAACATGGTTAAAAAACATTTCATTGAAGCACAGAACAATTTAACAAATCTAAAACATTCAATCAATATTATAAAAACAGATAGGCTGCGAATGCAACATACATAAATATCTAAAAAAGCTAAAAAAGAAGGGTTTATTGAGCACAATTCATTTCGGAAAATGGAGAAGAGAGGAAATTCATTTGTCAAGGATAAAGTGCCTGTGCCTTGTGCGGTGCTTATTTAGGCGTGCACCTGCAACCAAAAAACTAGCCACTGAGAAAGCTACTTGTACATTGGGGAGGAGCTGCAAGAACAACAGGGCTGGTTTAACCTGGATAAAGCCCTGGTGACGTAAAATAGGGAGCAGATAACGTTTCCTAAACTCGGTGTAATGTCCGCAGAACATGATAAAGTGCATCGTGTCCTGTGTCGAGAAGTGATCACAGTCGCATGGATCGGCATCCTCGGGTCGCGACCAAGATTTGAAGTTACCCAGTACAAAATGAATTAAATCAAAGCGGAATCTCGTTAAGAGAAAGCGATGATAGGAATTTGTAGTAAAAAGGAGATAAGGTTCCTTTCCTGGAGCTAAGGAGAGCATACAATGTTTCCTCACCATAATCTTTTTTAGCTCTACTTCTTCCCTTTCCATGGCATATAAATTTGTCAGGGTGTTTTTGACTGATTTTATATCGCCATAAGTTATCCCCTCTGGGGAAGAGAAGAGCTCCGGACGACCTGCCAGGGTAAGCTGCGTTTTAACGTATCTTAACCAAGGAATGTAGAGGGCTCTATCCAGGGCTAAACAATCTCTTAAGATGGTATGATTTAAAGTAAGCTCCTGATTGAGCCATGTTTTTATCCATCCAATCACTGGGGCTAGTTTTAATAAGTCTGAGATATAGCCCACACCTAACTCTGTATGTATTGCAAAGGTCGAAGTTGATTGGGGGACGGAGAGCAAGGATCTCAAAAATTTATTCTCTACAATCTGTATTTTAGCTGGGCTGGTATATCCCCAGATTACCGAGCCATACTGGGCAACTGACAAACACTTGGAGTTATAAACTTTAATGATGCTTTCCATGGGGCGGGCACCCAGCTTTTTGGCAAAACCCAGCAGCCCTGCGGCCGCTCTAGCGACAGCGCTGCTTTTGACCAAAAGCTGAGGGCCCCAAGTGCCCCTATCGTCGAAAGTGACTCCTAGGTATGGGAAGGAGGAGACTCTCTTGACCTCCTTTCCTGCACAGGAAAAAGTTAGTAACTTTCTTTTCCTTCCTGCGGGTCCAGCGATCATTACATGTGATTTGTCTGTGTTAATTTTCATGTCCAAAGATGACATAAAAGCCCCGAAGGATGCAAGAAGTTTATTTAGCGCAACTCCGGAGCGTGCCAGAAGGACAGCGTCATCCGCGTACAGGAGTACAGGAATCTTTGTCTCCCCTGCACGCGGAATATCGCTGTGGGCTGTTATCATTACTGCCTCTAGGTCATTGATGTATAAAGTGAAGAGGAGGGGAGCAAGTATACACCCTTGCCTGATCCCCCTCTCCGACTTAAAGTGACAAGTGCATCTACCTTCCCGAGTAACTCTGACTGAAGTCATAAGGTCCTTGTGTAGCTCGGCCAGGTATTCGACCAAAGGGGGGTCGAGACCCATGGCCAAAAGGATCCGCCACAGCCTTGCCCTGTTGACCAGGTCAAAGGCTGATGACAGGTCCATAAAGGCCATGTATAAAGACCCCTCCCTGCCGATTACATACTTATTTAAAATTAATTCTAAATTTAGGCACTGATCTAACGTTCCTCTTTTGGATCTAAAACCATATTGTGCATTAGATAAAATACCCCTACTTTCTAAAATAAGGGTCAGTCTTGATAATAGGACTCTGCCCATAATTTTTACACTCGAGTCAATAAGAGAAATTGGCCTATAACAAGCCGGATCTGTCCTCTGGCCCTTCTTAAAAATTGGCACTATAGTTGAGTTTGCCCAGCTGGAGGGGAAAATAAATTCCCGTGTTGCATTAAAAACATTGGTTAAAATTTTCGAGCTAAAATCAGGGGCACTCTTGAAAAAATCTGCCGGGACCCCATCTGGGCCTGGTGCCTTTTTACAGAGTGTATCGTTGATAGCTTTTTTCACCTCTTCCTGAGTAAAAGGAGAGATGGGATTTGGCGTTAGAGAAGGAGGAAGTACCCGTTCTATGCTTGTGTCGTTTTGACGATAAATATTACTAAAATGTGTCACCCATTGCTCATCTGGAATAGTACAATCCGCTCTTTGATGATCTAACCCTACAAAGTACGGGTGATTTATTACTGCCCAAAATTTAGCACTGTCTTTCTGTGTCTCAGGCAGTAACAGGTTATTCCAAGCTTCGTCTTTTATCTCGGATTTCCTCTTTCTAATAGCCAAATTATATTTTTTCCTTAGAGATGCTACCAATACTCTGTTTCTAGGTTTGTTTTTTAAGGCTTTAAGAAGAATTGAATGAGCCTTAGAACAGTTTGTATCGAACCATTTGGGGCCCATTGTCTTATTGCATTTAACCTTCACAGTCAGATCTAGATTGACTTGTTGACAAATAGTGCTAAAGGCCTCAACCAGAGTAGTGCTAGAATTTTTGTTGTCTAAACATATGGCAACTTCACCTTCTACCTTGGCCAGTGTCTCTTGTAAGAAGGTTATAGGGGTAACTTTATCCCATTTAAGCCTTCGATTTTGATCTCTCAGCGCAAGGTCTGTTGCACAAAAATTATCAGACGTTCTATTACCCAAAGCTCCCTGTGCTAAAACCTCTAAAATCACGGGATTGTGATCGCTAAAAACAGAAATTAAGACATTACAAACAAATACATCAGATAAAAGTCTAAGAGATACAAAAATATAATCAATAATTGTGCCTCGTTCCTTGCCCTCATAAGTCGGTAACCGTGAGTCATTTGAGCAAGTATAAAATTCATGGAGGTTGAAGGTAGCCAGAAACAGTTCCAGAGCCTCGCCACTAGGTGTGTGTTCAAAATGCGGCGTGGAAGAATATAGAAAGGATTCCTCTGTTTCTCTTTGGCAACCCGCCTGGCAAGGGTGAATATTAAAATCTCCCATGAGGATCACCTCATACCCATAAGAACTATTTATATCGTAAGTCGATAGGAGGTCCTCTAGGGATGCTAAATGCTCGGTAGGAAATTGACTGGCTGGCGAATTATAAAAATTGATGAGTAAAATAGGATGGGAGTTTGATGAGCTCAATTCCACCATTAAACAATTTTTACTATTAGACTTAATATGCCTCGCTTTTCCTTTTACATCAAGTGAAATGTATAAAGCCAACCCACCCCTTGCTCTACCTGCTTTACTGGGGTCTGCAGGTACATAAAAATGGGAGTAACCATCTATAGGCAGACACACTGATGTTTCCCAAGTTTCCTGGAATGCAAGGATATCATAATTTCTGATTAGGTCCAGCCAGTTCTTATCTTTAAACTTAGCTCTAAGCCCAGCGATGTTCCAGCTCATAATTCTTCGAACCTCAACACTTACTGAAGAATGAGCCAAAGGGCCAGGAGCTGGCTGTAAACCTTCTAAGTTATTTTCTCCGGCTGGCAAAAGTCAATCATTTTGGTCCATAAATGAAAGAGGCGCGAAACGATTAAAAAGTTCAAGTGGCTGTGTGACAGGGTTAAACGTTGGAGGTTGGTGACGGTGAACTGAGGCGTTGTTCCTTAAGTCTTGTCCCCATCTAAAGTGAGAATCCCAGTTGGTATCCCACCCTGGGGCGGGAGTCCTTGGAAAAGAGACATTCTGCTGCTCTCCATAAAAAAATTTCAAAGTAAGTGGAACCACAGTGCCTCTTCTTCGTTGGGGAGGAAAAATATTTGTAAGAATATTGGGAAGAACGTCTGGGTTAGAAAAGCTCACTGCCACACAATCCCCTTTAAATTTTTTTGGCCGGTTTCCCAGCCAAGGAACCCTGGTTGCAGATTTAATCACACTTGCAAGATGGTGTTTCCCACCTGGTGCTAGTCGGATATTGGTGGTTAACCAGTGTAGGGCTTTACTGCAGAGTGAAGTTGATGTTTCAGCTATGCCCCCTTCTAATGGGGGTACGTTTGCGAGGACCAAAACCACGGGTGTAGCCTCAACAATAAATTGCAAGGGATCCGTGGGATGAATTTGTGGTTGCACTTGTATTTGCGCGGGAGGAATGTTAAGCGAAGGAGTTGGGTCTGATGTGGAGCATGCTGGTATGGAGCCCTCAAATGCTACTGATGGTGTTTGTTGCGTTGGATTTGGCCCAAGCAGTTCCATTTCATCTCCAACATCCGTATTACTACCAGCTTCAGCTCCTCTAGGATTATTATCCAGATGAGTAATTAGCGTAGTACATTTCTCGATACCACTTGCAACTGTATTTTGGAGTGCGCCCAACTTCTTGACCTCTGCTTGCAGTTTATCTATCTTGGATATAAGAGGTTTGACAATAATATTGATTTTCATCTCAATGAGATCAGCGATTTTATCAAGTAGGGCTTCCTCGGAGGAACAGAAAGGGTGTTCCTCAACAAGAGTCATTTGTTTATGCTTTGGAGTGGTAGCCCTCTTACGCTTAGTCCCTGAGAGTAAACCCCCCCGCTTGGAAGGATTCTTTGTGCATTGACGTTTAGGTCTACCAGCGTGTCCAATAGGGGATTGATCTAGGACGGAGACCTGTGATTGTGTATCTTGCTCTGGGTCTTGATCAATGTCAGTATCTATAATAACATCACTAGGCAAGCCTTCAAGAGCCGGAATTGCATTCTCCAGTGATCCCGGTATAACTTGGGGTGTAAAATCAGCTGTAGAGTCTACAGTATGAATGTCCTGAGTTAATGTACCATCAAGCAGGATTGAAGCGGATGTAGGTGGTGATGGGCATAGCAAGTCAGGTGATAGGCTCAGCCCCAATGACTCCCTCCTTTGCATGTTTATTTTCTGTACAGTCTGGACCATGTAGTTGTTTATCTTATTTTGTTGCACTGCTACAAGTTTTTTAGACATTGCTCAGACTGTATAATATATGTGGGTGATATGTACGTGACTTACTTGAGGGACGAATGATGTCTTCACACTTGCAGAGTTTCTGGCCCTGCACCTGCCTCCTCCTGCCGATGAGGGCCGTAGAGGGCCCGCCCTTTGCCCGGGCTTCGCCCGGCGTCCCGCTCGCGTCCCGCGACGCGGGTAACTCTGCTCCTTAAGTGCGCCTTCAGGCGCTCCGCTTGCGTAATTGACGCGCCGCCGCTGAGCCTGCCGGGAACTGTAGTCACCCGGGGCGGCGGCGCGAGGCTATGTTCAGCGCGACTCTTGGCGGTGTCGGCGTTCGCTGCTGAGCCCTCTCGTGTCTCCTGGCAGTCCAAAGGTTGCAGGTAAGTTTGCTGTTAGCGTCCCCCGCTCCTGCCGGTAACTCTGCTCCTTAAGTGCGCCTTCAGGCGCTCCGCTTGCGTAATTGACGCGCCGCCGCTGAGCCTGCCGGGAACTGTAGTCACCCGGGGCGGCGGCGCGATGCTATGTTCAGCGCGACTCTTGGCGGTGTCGGCGTTCGCTGCTGAGCCCTCTCGTGTCTCCTGGCAGTCCAAAGGTTGCAGGTAAGTTTGCTGTTAGCGTCCCCCGCTCCTGCCGGTAACTCTGCTCCTTAAGTGCGCCTTCAGGCGCTCCGCTTGCGTAATTGACGCGCCGCCGCTGAGCCTGCCGGAAACTGTAGTCACCCGGGGCGGCGGCGCGATGCTATGTTCAGCGCGACTCTTGGCGGTGTCGGCGTTCGCTGCTGAGCCCTCTCGTGTCTCCTGGCAGTCCAAAGGTTGCAGGTAAGTTTGCTGTTAGCTGTCAACTTGTGGGTGTAAAATGCTCCCAAAGCTTGAGAATCAGCCCATTTTGTGCACAGTCGATTCATAATATGCACAGTTCTTGTGTAACTTACACTGTGCACAGCTCTGCTAATGGTGTGGCTGGTGGAGATACATTCCAGGGCTACAAATGGATTGTGCATGTTTCTATGCTCCCCTTAGAGCCCCATCTGTAATACATGCCAGGGGACTGGTTTTAGAATGTGGAAGGGAAAAGTGCTGGTCTGGTCCACCTGATTTACGATATCAGTGCAATGTGTATGTGTGGGCTCTTAAAGCCTTTCCTATTTAAA
This sequence comes from Lissotriton vulgaris, assembly GCF_964263255.1. Lineage (NCBI taxonomy): Eukaryota > Metazoa > Chordata > Amphibia > Caudata > Salamandridae > Lissotriton > Lissotriton vulgaris. The sequence continues at coordinate 338,557,970 of NC_141691.1, forward strand.
TGCTATTGGTGGCAGTCCGGGGGCTGTTGTTAGCTGACCAGATGTAAGGGACAGCGAGGCAGCTAGAATCTGGTGCTTTAAATACATTCCATTCCACCCTACATCCGCTCCCTTTCCAGGTATAGCAGGATGCTAATACAGTCTATTTGCTACTTTTCTATCCTCTTTTTCAACAGTGGTATGGCTGGCGAAAGCTCAGTAAATTGTTCTGGTCGATGTCTTTGGTTGCATGAAGCAAATTACACCTCTCAAAGTTACTCCAAAAAAATAAAATATCTGTAATAGGACACTTTTTTCTATCATCCGAAGATCTTCTAACCTTTTTTCAAAAAGGTTATTGAGGGAAAAGTTACAAGACGGTGATGTAAGGGGTCCAGATACATTTTTTTTTTAAGTTCAAAAATAATTTTATTTGGTAAAAGGAGAGAAAAAGAAGGTGTCAATGCAAAGTTCAAAAAGAGTATAAAATGTGGAAAACATTAGTAAGCAACGGGAACAATACAGTTATAAAGAATAATGAAATCTAATCATGGGCATTAGGGCTAAATAAAGGAGAGACATTAATTGTAGAAATATGATTATGCAAAAGTAAGTACATATATGTGATAATGAAGGAGAAAAGGAATGCGAGGGGCATTTAAGGGGGTTTGAAGACCTCTTGCTGTAAAGGTTGTGGGTGGAATAAGCGTTTAGCACATACATCAAGGTAAAGCGTAATAGGAAGCCATAGGTCCATGCATTTTGCTGCCATGTGAGCAGGAAAGACAAAAGCAGTATCCAGTCTATGATTGTGACAGACATTATACCACCATGTTTTAAAGGAGATGTTAGAAAAGTTCTTCCAGTTGATTGTGATCTGCTGAAACGCAACAGCTAACCATAAATCAATTATCTGAATGTTAAGTTCAACATCTTCCCAACAGGGAGAAAGACTTCCTAGGAAAATGTTAGTGTGAGAAAAAGGAATGCAAGTGTGAAAAATTACATTAATTTGAGCCCAAACCTGCAACCAAAAATCATGAACAGATTTACATAGGAACAACATATGAAATAAAGTGGCTTGCGGGAAGGAACAAGACCAGCAAATGTGTGGAGTGGCTGGAAAACTCTTATGAAGGTCAAATGGCGTAAAAAGAAGTCTATTGTAAATGAAGAACAAGGATTGTGTCACGGTCGCCGCTCTAGAAGATTTGCGAATCTTAGTCCAGATCTTGTCCCATAAAGGAATGGACCAGGATGTGGCAAGATCATGTTTCCAGCATTCCTCCACTTTAGATTTAGATAATAGAGTCTTTAGTATGAAGGTGCTTGTAAATAGAGGAGGCTTTGGGAGTAGTGCGCATAAAGGAATGAAGTAGTGAGGTAGGGGGAGGGGAAGTAGAAGAGGGATGTGCTTTTAAAAGGCGAGTGTAAGTTGCCATTACTGTCTCTTTAAATAGGGGATATTTGTGGGCAAAAGAAGCAGGCAAACCATAGGTGGTGCGAAGAGATGGGAAGGGTATGAAAGAAGAGAGTGAAAATAATTGGGAAACCCAGATTAACCCTTTTTGTCGCCATGACTTCCAGTAAAAGGGTTTGTCACGAATCAAGAGGGAGGTGTTATGCCAAATAGTGGAGGTAAGGAAATCAGCAACGGTCGTAGGGGAAGCAGGAGAAGAGGATAAAAGTAGTTTAGTGCTGAATTTATGAATGGGAGTGGGAATAGAAGAGGGTTTACGTGAAAAGGAAATATACTCAGCGAAAGAAAAGGGGGAAAGAAGGAGGCGTTCCAAGTTTAGCCCATAAAGGGCAAGGAGAGGCCGGGTCTTGAAGCCAAAAGGAAGCCTGTCGTAACAGAAACGCCTTATGGTAAACTAGGAAATCCGGGAAGTTGACTCCGCCTTCTGACTTGGGGCGTATAAGCCTAGCAAGGGACATTCTAGGTTTTTTGTTGTACCAGAGAAAAGATATCGAGATTGAGTTCATCTTCTTGAAAAATTTAGAAGGGATGGATACAGGGATGTTAGAAATAGTTTAAAGGACTATAGCGCGATAACATCATTTTGATTGCGTCGAGACGACCCCACCAAGATAAATAAAGGGGATGCCATCTAGTCGTTAAGTCCAATAATTTTTGAATGTATTTATTTAAACAACGGAAAACCGTGTCTGAAATGGAGGGGGTAACATGTAGGCCAAGGTATTTAATGTGTGAAGAACTCCATGTAAAATTGGAGGTGCTAAAATCAGGCTTGAACGTAAACTTCGTCAAAAGCAGATTTATCATTGTTGAGCTTGTAGCCAGATATCCGGGAATAATCTCTCACTTCAGCAAGGAAGGCAGGAATAGATTCAATGGGGTTGGAGATAAAGAGTAAGATATCGTCAGCGGATCACTGACAAAATTTCGACCTCCAAAATATCGACCTACAGGAATATCGAGTCTAAAATATCGAGGGCAAGAATATCTACATTCTATCTACAACATGGTAAGTACAAAAATATCGAAAAAATAATATAGATGTTAAAAATATCGTTTTTGTTTTTTAAAAATAAATGTAAAATAAAGTTAACACTAATAAATAACATCTACCTAGTAAAAAGTATCTAATAATGTTTAAAATAATACATATATAATTATAATACATTAATTAAATATATACAGTAATTATATAATATATAGGTACTGAACAATAAGTTGTAATAATTATTTTACTAATTTATAAATTATTAAAATATATTCTAAATTACAAATACATTTACAAACATAAAACAATAACATAAATAAAATGTAAAAAACATAAAAAATTAAATATACTTTAATTTTTTTACAATTAATTATATAAAACGTTGGATAGCATAAGGGTAAAAATTACTATTCCTACTCCAGAGAGTGCAACAGTAGGGAAAGGGTTGGATAGCGTATGAGTAAAAATTACTATTCCCACTCCAGAGAGTGGAACAGTAGGGAAAGCGTTGGATAGCGTAGGGGTAAAAATGACTATTCCCACTCCAGAGAGTGCAACAGTAGGGAAAGCTTTGGATAGCATAGGGGTAAAAATTACTATTCCCACTACAGAGAGTGCAACAGTAGGGAAAGCTTTGGATAGCGTAGGGATACAAATTACTATTCCCACTCCAGAGAGTGCAACAGTAGGGAAAGCTTTGGATAGTGTAGGAGTAAAAATTACTATTCCCACTCCAGAGAGTGCAACAGTAGGGAAAGGGTTGGATAGCGTAGGGGTAAAAATTACTATTCCCACTCCAGAGAGTGCAACAGTAGGGAAAGCTTTGGATAGCGTAGGGGTAAAAATTACTATTCCCACTCCAGGGAGTGCAACAGTATGGAAAGCGTTGGATAGCGTAAGAGTATAAATTACTATTCCCACTCCACAGAGTGCAACAGTAGGGAAAGCGTTGGATAGCGTAGGAGTAAAAATTACTATTCCCACTCCAGAGAGTGCAACAGTAGGGAAAGCGTTGGATAGCATAGGGGTAAAAATTACTATTCCCACTCCAGAGAGTGCAACAGTAGGGAAAGCTTTAGCTAGCGTAGGAGTAACAATTACTATTCCAACTCCAGAGAGTGCAACAGTAGGGAAAGTGTTGGATAGCATAGGGGTTAAAATAGCATACTTAAAAATAGAAGCTTTTTTTAATAAAAATAATATAAACTATTAAATAAATATAAACCACATACAATACCTATACATAATAATAAAAAACATGATTAACTAAATATATTTAACCTAAAATAAATATGAAAAAATACCATTTTATAATATTTAATTACCTATTAATAATTAATTAACTATTATATTATTAACAAAACAATTATTTTCAATATATTATTACTTAATTACATTTAATTTCCTTCCAACCATATTCCCCTATAAACCCACTACCCGCAACAGAACACATTTATCTATTTATGAATTAATTAAAATTATTTACCAATCAATTAAAAATAATGACCAATTAATTAAAATGATTTACCAATTAATTACATTTTAATTATAATTCCTTCTAATTAATAATTATTTAAACATAATTAACTTCCCACCCTATTCCCCTATAAACCCACAACCCGCTACAGAACATATATATCAATTAATCAATTAATTAAAATGAAATACCAATTAATTAAATTAATTTACCAATTATTTAAAATTATTTAATAATAACTACTAATTAATTTTTATTTTAACATATTTAAATTACTTCCCACCCTATTCCCCTATAAACCCACAACCCGCTATAGAACATATTTATCAATTAATCAATTAATTAAAATGATTTACCAATTAAATAAATGTAATTACCAATTATTTAAAATTAATTAATATTAACTACTAATTATTAATTAATTTACCCTAATTATATTACTTCCCACCCTATTTCCCTATAAACCCATAACCCGCTACAGAACATATTTATCAATTAATTAAAATTAATTACCAATTAATTACCAATTAATTACAATTTAATAATAAATCCTACTATTTAATAATCAATTTAACATAATTAAATTACTTCCCACCCTATTCCCCTATAAACCCACAACCCGCTCCGGTACTAAAACATATAATGTGCTTATAAATAAATTTATTATTATATATAATTAATACACATATAATATTAATTATTTTAAATACTTAAGTAAAACATATAACACATACATAATAAAAACAAAAAAATTATACAAATATCAATATCAGTGTCATCGAAATTAGTAACACCGATATATATGCTATCGATATTACTAACTTCGATATTACTTACATCGATATAAAGAATTTTGATATTACTTACCTTAGGGTCGAAATTCTGTCCAACGATATTCTTGACATCGATATTCTGCACCTTCGAAATTTCATACACAGTATTTTGGTAGGTCGATATTTAATACTCAATATTTTGACTGTGTACCATCGTCAGCATACGCGGTAGGTTTGACTTGGGAATCTAAGGCTAGAAAGCCATGAATGTTAGGGTTTTGACGAAGCTTGGATAGAAAAGGCTCTAAAGCCAGGTTAAAAAGAAAAGGGGACAAAGGACAGCCCTGACGTACGCCTCTCCCTAAGTCAAAAAAGGAGGAGACTAGGCCATTAGCACAGACTGCCGCACGGGGATTGGAATACAATAAAGAAATCAAAGAGATAAATTTGGGACCAAAACTAAACCACTTGAGGGTATGAAAGAGATAGGTCCACTCAATCCTATCAAATGCTTTCTCAGCATCTAGGGCAATCCCTGCGAGGGAGTGGGGTAGGTGATGGGATTTTGATAGGACATTAAACAAAAGTCTGGTGTTATCAGTGATAAATCGACCATTGACGAAGCCTGATTGTTCCTCACCCAGGAGATCTGGGAGTAGAAGGTCAAGACGCGCTGCGAGTGATTTAGCAAATATTTTGTAGTTGATATTGACCAGAGAAATGGGCCTGTAGTTTTTGCAGTATTGAGCATCTTTCCCTTCCTTGGGTATAAGGCAGATGTGGGCGTCAGAGAAAGAACCTGAGGAGGCACCCAAAGCAACAAATGTATCTATGAGAGAGTGTAATTTCGGGATGAGCAACTTTGAGAAATGAAGGAAAAATTCAACAGTGAGACCATCTGGTCCAGGAGCCTTGTCTTTTTTGAGAGTTTGGAGTGCTGTAAGTAATTCTCGCTGGGAGATATCCAATTCTAAGTGAGAAAGATTAAGAGGGAAATAGTCGAGTTTGTGTATGGTGGAAAAGAAATGATCCAAAGACTGGGGGGAGGGTTGAGTTTCAGAAGAGTACAGGGTTTTGTAGAAAGTGGAGAATTCAGTGAGAATATCTAAGTCTTTGTATTTAAGAGCAGAGTGAGTGACATAGATGGATTCAATATTCAATTTGTTATGTTTGACTTTCAAATAGTTGGCTAAAATTTTCTAGGCTTTATTTCTGCCTCCATAAAACTTTGCACTTGATTTCAATAAATACAAGGAGGCATCCTTTGTGGAATTTTTGTTGAATTTCATGTTGGCATTGACCAGGGCTGTTAAACTGTCTTGTGAGTGTGAAGTAAAATAGGCGTGCTCCAATTTCTTAATATCTTGAAGGAGATCCCCAGTAGAATTGCGGGCAATTTTCCGTTTCTTTGCCGCATATCCAATTATAAAATCTCTCGCCGCAGCTTTAAATGCACCCAAATGGTGTGCTTGGGGATGAAAGGGGTATAATTGAACAAAAAAAACTCATCAAAAAATTCATTAAAGGAGGTAGTGAACTTGGGATCCAAGAGAAGGGCGTTATTTAAGCACCACCTCTTAGGTCCAACAGGCTTAGGGAGTATATCAAGATGAACTAAGATCGGCATTAGTAAGAGTTTGGGCAATGTTGTGAGTAACAAAAATATAATCAATCCGAGACTGGGAATGATGGTATGGAGAATAAAAAGTAAATTCTCTTGCCGTCGGATTGCACAGGCGCCAGGCATCAATGAGCTTGTGTTGGGAAACGGCTTGAGTAAAGAATTTGTGGGACTTATTTGGGGCGTAGGGAGCTTTGGAATTCCTGTCAAGGAAGGGATCAAGGGGTTGGTTACAATCACCTGCCAAGATGAAGTTATCATCAACAAATCTAGTGATATGGTGAGAATACACATGCCAAAAAGCAGGATCACCACCAGTGGGGGCATAGACATTGAGAAAAGAAATTGGAACACCCTTAAGAGACAGTTTAACATGTATCCATTGGCCTTCAGCATCCGATTCCTGAGTAATCAAGGAGTGGGATAGGGTTTACGACATAAAATAGCTACTCCATTTCGTTTACCATCTCCCTAGGAGTAATAAGCCTCACCCGCCCAGCCTCTCTTGAGTTTAGCAGATTCTGCATCAGATAAATGAGTTTCTTGCAAAAACACAACATCCACATTTAATCTAGCCAGGTGAGACAGGATTCTTTGTCGTTTGATTGGAGAATTAATGCCCTTAACATTCCATGTAACTATTTTCAATGACATAATACATAAGATAAAAACAGGGAGCAAATTCAAAGAGAGAGCCCATGAGAAAAGACAAGCGAAAGAGAAAGGAATGATCATGGATGGCAGAAATGAAGGAGAAAAAGAATAGGAAAAGAGAAAAAAGTATGAGGAAGAAAAGGAAAAGAAAATAGTGAAAAAATAGGTATATGCTAGGAAACAAAATAGAAAAAACAGAAAACGTAAGAGAGAGATATGCAAAGACAAAAAAAGCATAGGAAAAAATCCCCAAGATTAGATAGCAAAACATGAGAACAGTGGCAGTGAAAAAGTAGAAGCAAATAGAGAAGAAGAGACACCTTTAAACAGGGGAGAAATGGGGAAGTCAGGGATGAGGGAGCAAGAGAGAGAATACACATGGTGAACAAGAAGGGAAACTGTACTTACGAGGAGGGGAGGCAAGGGAGCACAATCAGGAAGAAGACCAAACGAGAAGGAGGGGGGGTAGAACCAACTAGAGGAGGCAGGGTATCCAGGGTCAGCGACCCGCCCAACCGGGGGGACAATACGGAACGCGATATGTAATCTGTGGAAAAAGAAGGATAACATTAGAAGTCACTAAAGATAGCGGATAGTAAGGAGATCATGTGATCAGAGAAAATAAGCAAGGTAAAAGTACATAAAGGAAAAGAAGAATTAGTACAGAAGTATATAGGAGCAAAAAGTACAACTTTTAAACTCGGAGAGCGAATAAAAGAGGCAGAACAGCGATAAATATCAACCAGCTAAAAAAAAGAAAATCATGTAGGGAAAGAGGAGGAGGGACCAGAAAGGTCCATGTCAGTAGCTTGGCGGGAGTTCAAGAAGCTCTGAAGTCGGACTGGATCCTCTTAAGTTGTTGTTTTGTTATTGTAGGTAACCCTAAAGAGACACGGGTGAAAGAGACCGTATCTGGCACCGATGGAACAAAAAGCAGGTCTCATATCCAGGAAGGCCTTACGTCGATTAGCCGTTGTTCTAGCATAATCCTGCGCGAAGAACAGGTAGGATCCCGACCAAGTTAGACGAGGAGAGTCTCTGGCGGCTGAAAGAACCTTCAGTATGTCGGTGTATTCTAGAAAATATATGATGATGCCCCTCGGCTCCAGAGAAGTGGAGGTAGCAGAGGGCGCCCGGCCAAGTCTGTGGGCCCGTTGTATGTTAAGCAAAGTGCCTTCCGGCATGTGCAAGAGTTTAGGAAGAAAGGATTTGAAAAAAGCAGTGGGGTCATTCCCCTCACAGCCCTCCACCAGGCCGTAAATGCGTAAATTGTTGCGTCTATTTCGATTTTCAAGGTCCTCCGCCTGCTTTTGAAGGGATGCAACCTGTGAGTGTATGTGGGAGACCTTGGTAGATGACTCCTGAAGAGAGGAGACGCTGCGCTCCACAGATGTGACTCTCGCATCCATTTGTGACCAATTATCGGTCAAAACCTGTAATTTGGCGTTGGTTTCTTCCATAAAAGGGCGAAGTGCCCTTATCTCCTCCAGCAACAGTTCCATGGATATGGCTGAGGCAGGGTTAGATGGTGAAGGAGGGTCTTTTTTCAGCCTTTTGGTAGTGCCCTTCCCTACGGTCTGCGCAGACTGCTCCATCGTAGACTGTGCTGTGTGGACAGAAGATGTTTGGGAAGCTTCTATCTAGGCAAAGGCCGAAAACACCTTGGAATTTTTAATAAAGGCACGCTGCAAAGATTTGTTGACGCAGTTCGGCGTGAGCTTGCCCATGTAGTACAACCGTCAGGGATAAGGACACCAAAACAATATGTATGTAGAACCTCTGTTAACTCCAGAATAGCTGGACAGCAACAGGGAGCCAGAAGATACAAAAATAATGTCTTATGTAGTAAGGGATATTTGTAGAAACAGCATCCAAAAGTAGTGAATTCAGAGGAGAGATATCAGTAGTCACAAATTGGCCGCTAAAGCTGGGAAACTGAGGAGAATGGAGGCAGCATCCCTGAAATAGCGAGGAAAAGCAGCCGCAGTTAGCAGGCAAAGAGAGTCAATAGCAAAGGAAACATGGCCCACCATATATGAGAAGTAGAGCTGCAGGCATCATAGAAGGCCGTCACAGGAAAAGAAATGCTGCGCTGTCAGAAAAACGGCATCGGCAAATCAAACACACAAAATGGCGGCCGCGGCTGTGGTTGAGCCGGGATCGGAGAATACAGCGGCGAAAAATAACATAGGAAAGCCCCACAAAGCCGCAGGAGGATCTCACATCATGCCCGCAGTCTTCCGGTACAGAAATCCACCGTCAGCGAGTTCGGCGGAAGTCGCGAACCGCTTATGCCCCTCAGCGGGAGTGGAGCACTCACGACGACGCCGCCATCCTCATCGGGCGCTAAGCCACGCCCCGTCCAGATACATTTTAAACTATCAAATGATGGTTGTATAATGGTGGTAGCCATGAGTTTTCTAAACAAGAATGTAAGCATCTTGACTACCTGCTTTTGGTCTTTGCTTTCAAATTCCTGCTGAAAATGTTATGTTTTTACTGAAAAAGGGCAACGGTTAGTTGGCAATTAATGATCTCATATGAACTGTCATTTAAGATGTTCTGGTTGGCTGTTACCAAATAGACATATCCTCTTTAATTAGTTACAACGTTTCCCGTCTTACTTTAGCATATTTGTATGCAATTTAAATAAACTGGTGGCCTTCTACTTCTATAAAGCAAAGATTCACTAGTTAAGTCACAGAACAGTAATAATTGTAAATAGAATAACCCAATGCTACCACCCAGGGAAGCCCTCAGCGCTTTGCTTTCCAACTCCTGTGTGGTCTTTTTTCCTCTCAACTTAAACAGTTCACTCTCCTAGCCTGCTTCCTCCCTCTGAATCTATGTTCGCTTCAGAGTTCCATCGTTCTTTCTCATATAGAGCTAACTTTTCCCCATCTATCTGCTCTACTTCGATCTCACCGTAACATTCCTTTTCATATGTACTCTGCTACATGTGTTTCTCTATGACTTTTTTTCTGCTTGTCCTTATCCTCTCTGCTGTTTGATCTCAAAGACCAACACCTCCCTCATTTTACTGCCCCCTCTCTCTGTGCTCTATTATGTTGTAACTGTTGTATGCTCCCCGGCTTAAATTTTACTAACTCCCGTCTAATAACACTTATTACATCTGGCTACATCTGGCGACAGATAGAATTAACTGTCTATTGCAAGTGCTAATGAAACTAATTCAATTAAGAGCCATGGCATACCCCAGATGGTTACACATTATGTCATTGGTGAAGTGTCAATCATTTATTTGCTTCTCACTTTCACATAGGTGGAATAATATTGCTACCCTGTTCCTTCAGTGTATATTACAATACAGTGCAATACAAATAAAGCAAGACACGTTGGGTTGTACAAGTGCTTGCTTACCTTCCACTAACATCTTATTTTAGATGTTAAACCACAAAGAGTAGCTGCACACTATCTATTCTTACCACTGGTAGCTACTGGTTTCTGATTCTCTGCATGTGGAATGAAAAACAGTCATGTTTTTCATTCCACATGACAAAGAATTGGAACTTTGAATACATCACAGAACTCATCCTTTGTGAATGTTAAAACTTTGGTTGTGGTGTTATTGAGGAAAGAATCCTTTTCTTGATATCTATTAGCAAATAAATATTTGTAACAAATGAACAAAATCTGTTTTTTCATATGATTCCTGTGACAGAAAGTTTCACTCATCTGCATGGTGTAGTCTTAGCTCTGAAGACCCATATACAAAATTGTATATATGAATGACTTGAATGCAGGGGTTTTCGCTTTGTGAATAGTCTTTGTTTTAGTATTTAATTATCTTCTAACCTTGTCAGCAGTCATTTACTCATGGCCCTATGATGGACCTTTTTAATCATTTATGAGTAGGAGTTATTGGGGTGCTCACTCTTCATACAATTGACGGAGTACCAGTTCAAACGAGTTGGAACAAGACAGTACAGAATCATATACAATCGGCATTGGGAGGGGTGGAGAAGAGGAGAAACAAGTCAGTGTGTCATTAAGATGATACTTCAGTAGGAACGTGAGGTGAGGGGGAAAGTGGAGCATCAGCGTTAGATGTCATGGGAAGAGTACAGATGCCACCACGGTAATTGTTCCAGGGACCCCATATCTTGTTACACTTCCGGGGTCGCCCCCGGGCTACGTATACACTTTTCTCCCTAAACATCGCCCAGTCCATATTCTCCCTCCAAACTTCAACGGTAGGCGGCCTATGGGACCCCCATAACTGCGCTATATCTTTTTTAGCGATCATGTTTCCACGGGTCACCCACTGGGTCTGTGCAGCATTGTGATCCGTTGGCTCCCACACATTCAACAAACAGCGCCTGGCCTCGGGCAAAAGAGTGACACCCGTGGTTTCCTCCATCATTTTATGCACCTCATTCCAGAAGACCGTCACATCACGGCACTCCCAGAGAATGTGGAGAAACATCCCAACCAGCCCGCATCCCCGCTTACACAAACCATCCTCAGAGAATCCCATTCTAAGCAGACAGGGGCCAGTGACGTAGGTCCTGTGGAGTATCTTGAGCTGCACTAACCGGAGACGAGCCGGAATCGAAACCTCCTTGGGAGAAGAGATCGCAGATTGCCAGTCCTCGTCGTCCAGTTCTAAGCCGTCTTGGGTCCATGAGTCCCGGAGCTGAACCAGTAGGTCAGCCCTATTGTTTATTAGTTTTTTGTAAATCAAGGAGATTGTACTGTCTGGCATATGGCCATCCAGCACCCTATCCTCGAGCGGGGACGATTCCGGGATCTTCTCACCCTCTGAGAAACTAGACTTCAAGGCATGGCGGATCAGAAGATATCGAAAGTATTCCCTTTTATTTAGTTGGAACTCTGTCTACAGTGCCTCAAATGATTTAATACTGTCCTTGACCCAGAGGTCACCCACCTTACTAATACCAATCAAGTCCCACTTCTCAAATTCCTTGGTCTTCCACATGTTGCCCAGTCTCTCCGAAGGGAACAGCGGGGTCGCCAAAGTCATGCGGTCTTTCCAGCCCATCGCATTATTCGCATAATACCACAGACGCACAGCCGTCCTCGTAGGACCCGACAGATCCCTACCCGCTGACCTTGAGTACAGTGCTCTATAATAATCACCCCCAGGCAACAACCACCTGTCCATATTAAAACCGGGGTTAGATGGACCATACATGCAATGATTAATGGTGCTCAATTGAGACGCCCAATAATACCGCTTAATGTCAGGGAGAGCGATACCCCCGTCGTACCAGGGGAGTGTTAGCTTAGCAAGCGCGATACGGGGTCTACCGTCCCAAATCAACTTCCTCTGGAGACCCTCCACTGCATGAAAATAACTAGCCGGAACTATGTCCAGGGTGTTTTGGAGTGCATAGAGGAACCGTGGTAGAGACAACATTTTGAAGAGAGCTGCTCGACCAAGGGGCGAAAGCGGGAGCATACGCCAACCCACCACGTCCAATTTCAGCCTATTCAACAGTGGAATCAGATTCTGCTCATAACGAGCCACCGGGTCTAGTGAAATATAAATTCCTAGATACCTAAACCCCAAAGGCGTCACCTGGATGGGACAGTCACGCGGGAGAGGGGGGGACCTCAACCCATAGCACATATAGACAAGACTTTGTCCAATTTTTAACAAGGCCAGAATTCCTACCAAAGGAGGTCAGGACGTCGAACAGAACTATCAATGATTTTCGGGGAGACGTTAGATAAAGCAGGATATCATCTGCATAGAGCGAGATACGATCCTCGAAGTCAGGGGACCACCGAATACCCTTCATCGAGGGCTCCCACCTGATCCACGCAGCGAGGAGTTCGAGGGCCAGGGCGAACAGTAGCGGTGACAAGGGGCAACCCTGTCTCGTACCTCTCCCCAAACCAAACTGCTTGGAAACCCGCCCGTTAACAACAATCTGTGCCAGGGGGTCCTCATAGGGGAGCCGCACCCAGCCAATGAAACCTGGACCAAATCTGAACTTAGCGAGGGCAGCCCTTAGTATCAAACGCCGTTGTGGCATCCAAGGAAGCCAAGATGGCTTGCTCACGTAACGTCGCCGCCCTCGCAAGAACACCATGCAACCGCCTGAGATTCAGAGCTGTGATTCTGTGTGGGATGAAACCAGATTGGTCTGGATGAATCAGCTCGCTAATCACAGTTATTAATCAATTAGCCAATACTTTCGCGAGAATCTTAGGTTCAGCAATTAAGAGAGATATCGGCCTATAGGAAGCACACAGATCTCTGGTTTCCCTTCCTTGTGGATCACCACTATGGTAGCCAGACGCTGATCACTGGGAAGGGAGCCCCTCTCACGCGATTCCCTGAACATATCCCGTATATAGGGAGCCATCTTGTCGGGACACAATTTATAGAGTTCAATTGGGAGACCATTGGGTCCCATAGCCTTCCCCGATCGCAAGGAGCGGATAGCAAGAGCCACTTCGTCAACAGTTATCGCCGACTCCATTTGTTCCTTATCTGCGTCAGACAGGCACGGCAAGGCGATATCTCGTAATAACAATTGCGAATCCTCTTCCGGCCGATCTGACACCGGAGAGTAGACTGACCGGAAGTGCTCTGCAAAACACGGGGCGATCTCATCGGGGTCAGTCACCTGTTCCCCACTCACTCTCTCAATCACCGGAACAACACGACTTGCCCAATCTCTCTTATCCAGCCACGCTATCAGTTTACCCGCCTTGTCTCCAACATCATACAAACGACCCTGCAGCTCACTATTCATTATCTTAGCTGCATCCGTAGCCAATGCCTTGTATTCCAATTGCTTAAGATGCAAAACATGTAGCTTCTCCCGAGTGATCCCCTGCTCAAGGTCACACTCCAAATCCACAATCTCAGACTCAATCTTTACGACTTCTTCATTTCTTTGTTTTTTATGCGTCTGCAATCAAAGACAGCGCCTGGCCTCTAATGACAGTCTTGAAAGCCTCCCAAAGCGACACCGCGGACGATACCGACCCCTCATTTTCCCTAAAATACTGGTCAAGAGACTTAAGCAGGGCAGCATGGGTTATAGGATTTCGAAAATACCAGGGGTTTATCGGGGCCACCCGGCCTCAGCACCCGCATGTAGCTCCATCTGGATCCACACCGGGGAGTGGTCAGATACACCCCGCGCCAGATGCCTGACCTCGGTGACCGAGAGGGCCTGTGCAGCAGGCATCAGCACATAATCGATCCTGGAAAGGCTACCGTGTGCTCCCGAATGAAAGGTGTACTAGTGTCGGGCGGGATGTCAACAGTCCGCCAAGCGTGTCTATAAAGCTGCGGAGCCAGGTCTGGGCACTCGTAAGGTCCCTAGGCGGATGTCGATCCTCTCTACCAGAAACCACTGAATTAAAATCACCACCCAATACCAAAGTCCCCTCCGGGAGTGAAAGGATGACTCGCCGAAGGTCAGCAAAGGTAGTCGACAGCAGGCCCGGGGTAATATTTACAGAAACCAAGGAGAGGGTACGACCCTACCACCTACCCGTGATAGCGACATAGCGCCCTCTATCGTCTAAGACCCTTGCATCAATCTCTAGCGGGAGGGAATTCTTCATTAAGATGCCTACCCCCCTAGACCCAGAGGTAAACCCGGCATGGGCGACCAAACGATATCCCCTCCTATTCATAGCATGACAAGTATTGCCTATCAAGTGTGTTTCTTATAGGAGTATCACATCAGGGGAGAGACGTTTCAACAATTGCATCACAACCCCACGTTTTATCCTATCCCCAACCCATTAACATTCCAACTTATTAGTTTCAATCCCCTACCCCCATCCCGAAAATGTAAACAGATCCATCCCTCTCTAGAACTCGGCTCTTCAATCAGACGATAAAACAATACATTGCCTTGCAGAAAACCCAAACACCCAAACCAGAACCCCCCAACCTTGACCCGTTACAAACCCCCCACCCTGCCTGAGCCTAAGAAGCCACCCCAACTTGCAGTATGCCTGTCGCCCTAGCATCAAACTAAACTACAAAAAGTAAAACAGAGGAGAAGACCCACCAATAACCCCGCTACCCCCCAAATAGTCACATTGTCACTTTAGTTCACTTAGCTATTGTAGCAAACCACTGTCCGAGGCAAAAATGTTCCATAATCAAAGGCCGAGCGCCTACTCCCACTCCTCCGACCCGCCCTCCGCTCCTCTAGACTGTCCATCGTGGCCACTCTGATTGGGCAGATTTTCCAGCCAGTCCGCTACCACCTCAGGACGATCAAAGAAGTATGTCTCCTCATCAAGCTCGATTCTCAGTTTGGCCGGGAAGAGCATTGCGTACTTTAGGCCCATGTCTCTCAGTCTCCATTTAACACCCATGAAACTTAGTCGCTGTTTCTGGACCGCTTGCATGAAGTCCGGGTAGAAGCTCACAGTAGTATTTTCGAACTTCGTGGGCCCACCCATCCGCGAGGCCTGCAGAATTGCGTCTCGATCTCTGAAGTTAAAGATCCTGACAATATTAGGCCGCGGTGGGGCCCCAGGCTTTATTTTACCACCCGGAACTCTGTGGGCCCGCTCGACTGTGAAAAACTTACTCAGTCCTTTAGGTGCGAGGTGGGAGACTATGAGGTTTTCCACAAAGAGATCAGCTGCAGGATCCTCCGCTTTTTCCGGGACCCCAATTATGCAGACGTTATTACGCCTAGCTCTCCAATCAAATTCCTCCAGACGACGAGCAAAGAGATCGTTGGAGGTTTGCAAGTTGCGGACCTCGGTCTGCAAGTTGGTGACATCCCCCGTCAAGCTAGCAGTCTTGATGTCCAAAGATTTTACTTTTTTGTTCGTTTTGGACAAATCAGTTCGAATCAGATTGACTTCTATAGCCACTGTATCCAACTTGAGAGCGAGGGTCTCCATTTGTTTTCCGAGGGAGGCTTTACTCCCGTCAATGGCGGCCATAACGTCTTGCAAGGTTAGTTCCGTTGACGAGGGGGGAGTGCCACTTGTGTCTTCCATCGATTTGCCCAGTCCACTGGAGGATCCACTTATTTGGGAGTACCGATCCATATTGTTGGACTGGGTATAACAATAACCACCTCGCCGAGTAGTCTTAGCTTTCGTCTTATCTCCGTCAGTTTTGCTTGCCATTGCAAATAACTAGATACTCGAGGCGGGTGCACCGTGATGGAATATGGCGGCACCAAGTCATTAAGACAAAGGAGCAGTGGCAGTCAGAGGGGACAAGTAGGCCTCTGTCCCATGCCGCAATCAGATACACGATCTAACATGCCACGTATAGCAGTAGCCTCCAGCTCAGGGGGACAGTCATCTGATGGGATCACCAAAATTGAAAGTGAAAGTCAATCGGACCGCCAGTCCGTCTCCCCACAGTCCGATGTTGATCAATTACAGCGTGGCATCATGCCAACTCGAAGCCCCGGGCATCACTCTAGTACGTGCCGCGATCTTCAGAGGGTCGTAACTTTGGTTCCCGATGTCCGATTCAAAATCCGATTACAGGTATCGCCTCACCCGTGGTTCATCTGTACGAGGTCGTCAATGAAGATCAGGATATATTACAGGATAGATGCAGGAGGTAGCGAGGGTCTCGGGAGCCCTGTGCTCCCGCAGCCATCTTGGTTGCGCGTGAAGCTCCTCCTCATCAGTGTAATTGTTGTGCTGTGTTGTGTGGCTACACAGTGAGGACCAGAAATCGGTAACCAAGATCAAGGTGTTTATTACAAATTAGTCACCAGATTCAAGTAGATCACTATCAAGACCATGGTATTGAAATATAATATGGCAACAGGGAGACCACGTCTCCAAAAGAAATTAAGCAGAATCAATATGAAACACATGAGAAGCTCAGTAAGTGTGATGCATGCTAGTAGCATCAATACTCTATGGTCAGAAAACAACCTCAAATTATCCCTCCTAGATATTAGCACTGTAAACAATACAATCTATACCACTATAATAAAGGAAGAACTTTCAGCCTTTGAGGCGGGTAAACTCGGGAACCACAGCGCCAATTCACACACCCGATACACCGTTGGAATCGTCAGGGTGTGTAGATGGTTATAGGCTATATAAATAAAATAAAAAAACGTTATTTAAAAAATGTACAGTAAAAAACAAAGTAGTCCCTCCGAAGTAGCGCCGGCCGCGACGTGCGTGCTCACGTCAGGAGCGTGGGGAGGAGTGGCATCCAGGAGCGCGACAAGGAGCGGCGGACATGGCGCGGGGAGGAGCGGTGACGTGAGGAGCAGCGGACAGGCCAGCGGTGGTGCGAGCAGCGGACAGGCTGGAGGAGCAGCGGCTGAGGTAAGGGAGCGGCTGACATGGCGAGGGGGAGGAGCGGTGACGTGAGGAGCAGCGGACAGGCCAGCGGCGGTGCGAGCAGCGGACAGGCTGGAGGAGCGGCGGCTCAGGTAAGGGGACCCATGTCGGGGCAGGCGGGGGTCGGTGCAGGCGGGGGTCAGGGCAGGCGGGGGCCGGCCGGTCGGGGGGCCGGGCTGCTGTACAATGTCGGGCGGGCGGGGGTCGGGGAAGCCTGTTGCACTCGGACAAGGTCGGGAAGGGCTGATAGTTAAAGGATAAAATGGTTCAGTTAGTTCAGAAAGTCTCAGTACCAAAGCGTTCCATGTCGGTATTAAGGATCATTGAGGTCTCAACCTCAATAAAGTCCATTGGGGAATGATGGAAGGGGTCTACAAAAGGCACAAAGGAATTTCTGGATAGAGCTGCAGAAAGGTTTGTCCAGGAGTCCACAAAAGTCAACAGAGGAAGGTTCAGCAAAGTCCCAAGAAGAAATCAGGAAGGGGTTCCAGCACGAGCGAGAGCAAGCCAGCCTCCTTTCTCAATCTGTCAATAGGTTATAGTCTACGAAATTCACAGTTGATGCTCACTTAGGCGCATCATCATAAGAAGTCCATTGCCCATGGGAACCTTGCATTGCAGGCTGCAACAGTAGAGAAAAATCTCAGACTGAACATGGGAACAACACATCATTCACACACTCATGGCAACGTTGAATAGTCAAGTCAATCTATATATATTTCTTTTAGTCAATACAAAGTTTATTGTGTAGATTACTTAAAACCATAACAATATAAAACATTTAAAAGAGGGCAAGAGAGAGGGAAGAGGGCAAGAGAGAGCCAATTCAGGGTATTTTGGCTATTTGAAATGTATTATTAGTGAGCCGGATTAGGACGTTGAATAGTCCTTTTGTTAAGAATTCAGTTCTTGTGTGTTCATCATTGAAATTCCTTCTCTGGCATTGTATCTATTACTGATGCAAGAAATGTATCTATTCTTAACTATCAATGCATGAGAACAAATGTCAAGTTAGCAGAAAGAACAGTACAATAGCTTTATAAAATATAGTAAGTAGAAATACAGGCCTTCAGAGTAAATGCTAATTTAAGGTATTAAATCAATAATGCACGTTAAATATTCTTGTGCACCTTTAAACCTATAAAGGTGGGCAGTAAAATCATATCTACCAGTGAAGTTTTGACAACTCCAGACTTCGATTGGAGTCCATCAAAAACGCTGTAAACCGCGCTTAGCGGAGTTCACCGGCACTCACCCACAGTTTCCACTTTCACCCTCTCTCCAGCCATGATGCTGCAGCATCTTTTACTGGATCTGTGCAGCAAATTGAATGAGCATACACATCTCCTGGACCTTTACACTCTAGTTCAACTCAACGTATTGATTCAGGTGATAAACAGCTCTCCTACAGTGTCAGCAGGTTCAGCAGTATGATTGAGGGATTTCCCAATCTAAAATGTCCCCACGAGGGGCGTGGCCAAGATGGCGGGGTGAGCGGACGCTTCCTCCCGTAGCTCCTCCGGCCCGGCTCAGCTCGAGCCCCGATTCCTGTGCTTCTCTCCCCCCGCGGCTGCTTTGCGGGTGAGAGGACTGTGCCGGAGTTCCTGGGGCACATTTTGATGCTACTCTGACTCCTATCGCCCTGGAGGAAGTACCCCGAAAGTTAGCCCCAAGATCGGGCCACGGAGAGGAGCCTGGATCGGACCAGAGAGAAGAGCTGGGGAGGCGGAGCGTAATGCGGTGCTGTCCGAGCGCCTCGGCTGGGCCGGGTGCTGAAAGCTAGTGATCCCGAGAGATCGGACCCGACGTGCTCCGCAGAGTACAGGAGCCCTCCGCCCGGAGCCTACGTGGCCGGAGTCACTGATGCACAGCGGACCCTGGACCCTCGCCGGTGCTTTGGCCCTTCACTACTGAGGTCGGTTTCTGGTGCGACGAGGACCCCAGTCCTGGTGGCGGGAGACGGAGGCGTTTGCGCGGCGGCCGACCTGGGTGTACCCGCCGGTGCGACTGTGAGACACTGGCTTTGGATTTTCCTGGCCTATTGTAGCCCGGGGGTCGCCGGCGATCTGGCCGGCCTGGGCCGCCCTCCCGGGTTCCGCCCTGCCGCCATCTTGTCACTGGGGAGCTGGAGCAGGCGACCTTCACCCGCGCCTCTGCCGAATGGGTGCCTACTTTCGCCCTGGCTCCTGAACTAACTTCCCTGGGAGTGAACTACTGAAAGACTCTGACTTTGGCCCTGTTTGCCGCCCTGGTCGGTGCTATGATTGTCTCGCCCCGGCCTGAGCCGCCATTTTGTCGCCTGTGACGCATCACCCTTGTCTCCGGCGGGGTCCTCACATCTGGTGCCCACGAGCGACTGGACGCATCTACGGCGGCCGGCCCTGAGCTTTGCCTACTGCTGGGGCCAAGATGACTGGGAGAGGAGGCGCGAAAAGGGGAGACCGCACTCTACCGGACATGCTCAGCAGGGCCCAGCAGCTGCGGGACAGGACACAACCGTCCCCGGGGTCCTCTCGGGCCTCGGCAGACGCCACTGGAGGCGAGCCGCCGGTCACGAGGTCCTTCATGGAGGACTTATTCAGCTCCCTCAAAGAGGACTTCCAGACGCTCAAGACCGAGGTGGCCAGCGAGGTCCGAGAAGTACGCAGGGAGGTCGAGGGCCTTGGCGAACGTGTTGACACGGTGGAGACGGCGGCCCAGCGCCGAGATGAGGAGATAGTTCATCTCCAGCAGGACGTTCTCCGTCTACGGGAGCAGTGTGTCGAGCTCCAGGCCCACTCTGAGGACCTCGAGAACAGGTCCAGGCGGAACAATATCCGGGTGCAGGGTGTCCCATCCGCGGAAGAGGGAACAGACCTGGTGGCCTATCTGCAGGACTTGTTCCGGGAGATTTTGGGAGAAGACACAGAATTTCCGATCTGCATAGACAGAGCGCATAGAGTGGGCCGACAGCGCCAGTCATCGGCACCCCCCCCTGATATTCTGGCGTTCTTGCCTGATTTTCCCTTGAAGGAGCGCATCATGACAGAGGCCCGCAGGAAGCAGCCTTTAACTTTCAGAGAGCGGCCCGTGGCGCTCTACCAGGACCTGTCCGCCATCACGCTACAGAAGCGTAGGTCCTTCCGGATCGCTACGGACTTTCTGCGGGAACATGAGACGCCCTACTCCTGGGGTCACCCCTTCCGTCTAATCTTCCGATGGAATGGGGTGTTACATCAGCTGCGCTCCCTCCAGGACATCTGCGGGGTGTTGGGACTCACAGCCACGGAAGAAGACGGAGCGACGCCCGCATGGAGACGTCTGGAGAGATGGAGCCGGCGAAGATCGAGGAGACGACAATCATCGGCGACTGCGAGCCGCCCGGATTCCCCTACCATCAGGGCGAATATGGCGGAGGCCCTGAGAGCGGCGGCCGGGAACTTGCCTGAATCCAATGGCGTGGCCATGACGGCCTAACTTCACTCCGGGGGGAGAGATTCTTAGCCTCTACGATGCTGGGTTTGGGCTGGGGGTTGGGGGGAGACGGTTGGAGGTGAGTGGCTGAACGTCCACTTGATTGGTTCCTGCAGACTTGCCCGTTTGGGCCGGACTGAGACAATGGGGTGTTTTTCTTTGTTTATGGTTCTGGCTAGTTGCCATGGGTTAGTTTTGGGAGGGTTTAGAAATTGGTTTGTTGTTGGTGGGGTCCCGTCCGATATTGCCCAAGCACACACGAGGCCAGTTCTGGCCTTCCCTGCGCCCCTGCCCCGCGCGCCCCCTCCGCTGATCCCTCGCTTGCTGCATAGCGCTTCGATCCCCTGGGAGCGATGCCGTCCTTGAAGGTAGTGACCCTTAATGTTAAGGGTCTGAACAACCCTGTGAAGCGTAGGGCGATCCTTTCCCTGCTAGAGGGGACGCAAGCGGACATTTGCCTTTTGCAGGAAACTCATTAGCTTCCCAAAGATTGTCACAGGCTGCGCTCTGCCAAGTTCCCCACCCAATTCTTCTCTTCGGCTGCGACCAAGACCGCAGGTGTAGCCATTCTTTTAGCTAGCTCCTTCAGGGGCGAGGTATTATACAAATATGCCGAGCAAAAGGGGAGGCTCCTAGCGTATCGCATGCGGCTTGGGGGTATCGCCTTCACGGTTGGCTCCGTTTACAGCCCGAATGACCACCAGGATCGCTTCCTGGAATCAGTGTTAGTGGACGTCACTGCCTCGCCCGATCGCCATGTTGTCTTGGGGGATACCTAAATATGGTCTTCGACTCAGCTATGGATAGGTCTGCCCAACGCTTCCCGCAGACGGGGGAGCTTTCCCGAGCGGTGCAGGACCGGATTGCAGAGATGGATCTGCATGACCTCTGGCGCGCTATGCACCCCACCGATAGGGACTATTCCTACTTCTCCCACGCGCACCGCACTTATTCGCGGTTGGACTACCTATTGGTGAGCGGACCGCTGCGCTCGGCCGCCACGGCGGCAGACATCGGGGTCTTGTCCCTGTCCGACCATGCACCGGTTTCCGGAGTTTTTGCATGGCCAGCAGCCCCCCCCCTCCAGAGGGATGTGGCGGCTTCGGGATACTCTTCTACATAAGAAGTCGGTGGTGAAGCGAGTGGAGGAGGTCATTCAGGATTATCTGGTCCACAATGGCAACTCCGACACGTCTCTAGCGACGCAGTGGGCAGCCTTGAAGGCGGTCCTCAGGGGGGAATTTATTTCCATTTCCTCGGCCGAGAACAGAGAGCGGCAATGTAAGAGGGACGAACTGACGGCGCAGGTCAGGGAACTTGAGCAGGTTCACCGCCGAACGGGGGCTCCTCGAGTTTGGAGGCAGCTGAAAGCGGCGAGGAAACTCCTCTCTGCGCTAGACCTAGATCGGGCGGAATACGCAGCGTTGCGTCTGAAGCATGCCTTTTATACGGGCGGGGACAGATGCGGTAGGCTCCTGGCCCACCGGCTCAGGGCTGCGCAGCAACGCAATGTGGTGAAGGAGCTAGTGGGTGCAGACGGGGTTTCGGTTTCCGGTGACGCGGACGTGGCGGAGTCCTTCCGTAGCTTTTACGAGGCGCTATACACCGCGGAACCCTCCTCACCGGGAGCAGCTGAGGAATATCTGGAGTCTATGACCCTCCCGTTTCTAGAGCCCGCCCAGGCGGACCACCTGGAGAGGGACATCCATGTGGAGGAAGTCATCTCCGCTATCGCACGATTGAAACACGGTAAAGCCCCGGGCCCGGATGGCTACACGGCCTTGTTCTACAAGACCTTCTGCTCCACTGTGGCACCTATCCTGGCTCGCCTGTTCAACTCCTTCTCCGAGCCGGGGGCTATCCCGCCGGACCTTCTTTCCGCGGCGGTGTCGGTTATTCCGAAACCCGGGAAGGATCGGACCCTGTGTGGTTCATATCGGCCTATTTCACTTCTGAATGTGGACCTTAAGCTCTACACTGGAATCCTGGCGGCCAGACTTGGCCTGCACCTACCGGGCCTGGTGGAGGCGGACCAGGCTGGTTTTGTACCCGGTAGGCAGACAGTCGACAACACCAAGAGGGTGACGCACGTGTTAGAAAAGGCCTCACGCGTCCCGGGGGAACGGATGTTACTGTCGGTCGATGCGGAGAAGGCCTTTGATAGGGTTCATTGGCCGTACCTTGAGCTGGTTCTCGGGAAACTGGGGATCGGCGAGAAGTTCCGCACCATGGTCTTCAATTGTTATAAGAGACCATCAGCATCGGTGCGGGTCAATGGGCACAGCTCTAGTAGTTTTGCCATTGAACGTGGTACGAGACAGGGCTGCCCCCTCTCACCACTCTTGTTCGCCCTCTATATGGAGCCGTTCGCCCAGAGGATTTGCGACAATCCGGACGCTATTGGGGTTAAGATGGGTCAGTATACCCATACTGTTAGCCTATATGCGGACGATGTCCTGCTGACCCTAGATGACCCCAGGCGGTCACTCCCTGCTTGCGTCCGGGAACTGAACGCCTTTGCACACGTGGCCGGCTTTAAAATGAACATGTCCAAATCGGCTGCCCTGGATGTGTCGCTTTCCGCGGACACTAGGCGAGACCTCCAGCGTCTCTTCCCTATGCAGTGGTCCTCTTCCACGGTGCCGTACCTGGGGATCCTGCTTGCACCTTCGCTGCCTGAAATGGTCAAAGCCAACTATTCTTCCCTTGGCAAGAAGATTAAGGAGGAACTCGGCCGTTGGGGCAAGAGCCTGCTCTCGTGGCTGGGCCGTATCGCAGCAGTGAAGATGACGGTGCTGCCTCAGAACTTGTATCTTTTTCGCGCTCTACCTCTCCAGCCCCCTGTGGGTTGGATACAGCAAGCGCAGGCTGACATCGCCCGTTTCGTGTGGCAGGGCCGCAAGCCTCGTATGAAGAGGGTTCTCTCCACGCTTGCCCCGGAGGCGGGGGGTCTTGGTATTCCGGATCTCCGGAAGTATTTTCAGGCGGCGCAACTCCGGTATTTGGTGGAATGGAGCAGGTGGGAATCTGACAAGCACTGGCTCTTTCAGGATCAGGCGGTTGCGGGTCGCACCCTTCAAGAGGTTCCATTCCTGCGGCGCGCACATCGCCCGGCTAATCTCTACGCCTCCTTTGTCACCCGGGTTCCACTGCGAGTGTGGGATGCGGTTTGTGAGCTCCGCGAGCTAACTACCTTCCCATCACCGTTTACGCCCATAGTTGGTAACCCAGACTTTACTCCGGGCCTAGAACCGGGAGCCTTTTCTCACTGGGTGAGTGCGGGTTGCAGGGTGCTCTTTCAGATTTACGGGCCGGAGGGCGTGCTTCCTTTCCAACAACTCCGACAGGACTTTGGTCTGACGGAGGGGGACAGACTGCGTTATATGCAGGTCCGTCACTGGGCTCTCCAACCCCAAGTGCGCGACACCGCAGCCCGTCAAATCCCACCTTACGAGCGGTGGCTGGTGACCCGGACCTCGGACGCCAAGCTTATTACCGACCTGTATAAATTTCTCCAACCCCCGCCGTTTCATTACCACAATCCGGGGAGAGAGCGCTGGCACAGAGAGTTGGGCAGGATCCTGAGCCACAAGGAGTGGGACAAGATCGCATATCGGGCGAGGCACTCTGCGTACCACACTGGGCTGACGGAGACCTTTACCAAGGTGTCCACCTACTGGTATTACACCCCGGAGAGGCTCTACGAGATGCACAAACTCCCTGACAAGGGATGCTGGCGGGGCTGCGGACAGGAGGGTACTCTATCGCACATTCTCTGGGGGTGCCCGGTACTGTCTGCTTATTGGAAGGAGGTCTTAGATGAGGTGGACAGGCACTTTGAGGTTGAACTCCCCCGCTTCCCGGCATACGTCCTGCTAGGCCTTCCCAACGACTTGATGTACCCGCTGAAGTCCCGCAGGGGTAGGCAGATTGCTATTGCGTTAGGCTCAGCGGTTCAAAATATCCTTGTACACTGGCGCACCCCCACTGCCCCCTCTATCACTGGCTGGCTACATAGACTCTGGCAGGTACTGGGTATGGAGAAGATGTCGCTCACAGTGGCTGGTAATGTAGACCAGTTCGAGGAGCTCTGGCACCCCTTCTTGGCACTACTGTCCACGGAATTTCGCGAGCTCACATGTCCGAGGTACCTACGCCTTCTTAGGCTGACGCCGCCGACGGCTCCAGCGGATTAAGGGGGATGGGATTGGGGGGACTGGGGGATGGGGGTAGGCGGTTTGGGGTGAATGTTTCTATAACGGGCTATTGGACGGGGATGTTGGGGTATTGTTTTCTTTTTTTTTTTCTTCCTTTTCTGGGGACGGGGGGCTTGGAGGGACTGTGTTGTTTTCACTGTGTTGCGGGTCGCTACTCGTGCTTAGCTTTGATTGGGAGGTTGGGGACTATTGGAGGGTCGTACGCACTGCCTTATTGCCTTACAGCTTCTGCCCCCTTTTTTTTTTTCCCCTCCTGGACCACCGACCTCCCCCCTTTCCACCAGAATTGCTGCAACGTGTCTCTTTTGTATTGTATGTAACCTTGACCTCCTACTTCCCTTCCCCATGTTTCTTATGTTTTAATAAAATGCTTTAAACCTAAAATGTCCCCACTCGACGTGTGCTATGTCAGACGTGCCCCCGGACTGAAGTATTGCTCAATGGGGATCCCAGTCCAGGGCAGAGACTTATATAATCACTAACCAGCAGCAGTGCTACAACCCAGTGCCCAACCAACAAGACTGACCCTGGAGAGGAGGAACTCACTCTTTACAAGGTTAGTTTCTATATCTTTCCACCCCCAACTTACTTGTGTCCATAATCCTCAGTTGTTGCACCACCTTGTACAGGACTCTACTCTATGCGTGCTGTCACATACTTTGCTCAGTCCCTTAAAGTGGTGCTTTTTAAAAAATGTGTGGTGCTTCAGTCCAACACCGGATAACCGGATAACAGTCTACACCGTTGTCCAACAGCTAAGATTTTATTGTATATTGAGCTCATAGGGTATGCTTGCATCGTGGTTTGTTGTTATGTGAATTATGTCTGCTCAGCATTGACCACAGTGGTGGCCCTGAGTCTACACCGTTGCCCCTCAGCTAAGATTTTATTGTATATTGAGCTCATGGGGTCTGCTGGCATCGTACTATGTTGTTGTGTGAATTATGTCTGCTCAGCCCTTACCACAGTGGGGGTCCCTGACATATCACTGCCTGACATCTGCAAAGTGCACATTACCTCCTTATGGTGCCCCCACTGGTTGGCCAAAGAATGTATGTGGTGATATTTTAGCATTACTGCTCTTCTCAGGCTCGTGCAGATAGATAGCGAAACAGCGTAAGCTCCCTTTTTGCTTCCATAGGCATGCAATGCATTTAAAAAAGCAATATAAATTGAATAGGTATGGCACTTACGTGTTCAGCTGTTCCCAGCTGTCTTGGGCCTTCTTTAATTTCTCATTAAGATATTTCTCAGCACTTGGTGACTGATAGGGCGTGTTCTTTTAGGGGATGTGCTGGACATAAAAGTCTACTCTGCGTGCTTGCGGAACTCTACAGAATTGTGCTGAGGTAACTCTGAAGGATTTGGCAGAGTGAAAATCTGTGAGCTCCTTCCAGGAATATAAACCTATGCAAGTATAATTTATTCAGTACTTTTAGTTCATGCTTCATTAGCATATAGTGAATAATTATTTTGCACAATAATAGGTATGACTGGGAACTACATTCGAAAGAACATGAATGCGTCCATTGATAAACTTGTATCGTTTGACCTGTCTTAGGACCCTACCTGTATTAGATTAGTTGTGAGCTAATAATGATATCCCTAAAATTCACACAGACAATATAGCGCACGTTTAGGACTCTTGAGTAACGTTTCAGCAGTATAGTTAAAAGGATGGTTGGAACCAACTACACATTACTATAGCAAAAATATGTTAGTGGTAACAAAGCTTCATTATTCCATGTGAGTCACTTTATATATCAATACCAGATAATCATTTATAGATCATTTAAACTAAAACACATTTTTTTATTTAGTGAAGATGGTTCCTAAAATAAACACCCGAATTTCTTCTTTTAGACATTAGTAAACATTCTATGTGAGAAACTGTAATTCTACTGCAAAGACTCTCTATAATAACATAGTCAGATGCAATGTGTCACGTATGTTGCATCATGGTGGCATGTAAGAATCTTGTGCAAAGTGTATGTTCATTTTGTGTGTCAGATATCGTTCTTATTAGACTTCTGTGATGTCTAAAGAATGCACACCTTTGCGCTGCACCAATACCCCCTTTGATGGCAAATCAAGCCATCACATCACTTTCTTATCAGATGTTCAAATTACACTTTAGTTGTCTTCATGATTTTTCTTTTAGAATCCTCCAGCAACGTCATGTCATCAAAGCATTTACTCTGTCTATCCTCCAATTCCACATCTGCTCTCTTTGTCTTCACTCCCTTCCTCACCTGCACACCTTCTGTACACCTTAACAATCACAAACAGAAGCAATTCAAAGAGAACAATTATTACTAGGTGTCTCAAGGTGCTTCAAACAATTCCACTCCCTATATTTCCCATGGATCTGCCTATAGCAGGAAATCCTTTCCCGATTGCTTCCCAAGCACCTGTTGCTTTCAATTCTTTCAAATGGTTCTTCAAGTCAGTAATATTGCTAAAGTATTTATTCAGCTTCTTACTCTTCGATGGAATGTAAGTGCAACATTGTTGAACCTTTAGCATACAGCAGACTCTGCCCTCCTTTGTGAGAAGGAAACCTAGAGCAAGTCGATTCTGAAAAAACTTTGACCTGATGTCAACCATTGCTGTGTCTATAACTAAGAATCCTCCAGCTGTAATAGTAGTCAATCTATCAACTACAGTTGAAAGCTTTCTAATCTTGTGTGTGTTGAAAATCACGCCTACAGATGGAATCAAAGTACCAAAGATGTCACTTCCTATTTCACTAGCACTAGCTCCTCTCTTTGTCCTCACATGCTTCCTCTTGTCGTCGAATCATTCATTTGATTAACATGATACATTTTTGGAAAGACTACACCCAGGTACAAGTTCCATACCATTTCTTGGGTAACCTGAGAAATGTATGTTTCCCACAAATGTAGTAAACTCCAGGAAAACCAGGATCTACTTCATCCAAATATAATATCCAATTGCCTCTAACTGCAAATGTATAGTCACATTCACTAGTTCCTACAAAATTTGTGTCAGTAGTGTATGTTTTAATAGAGATGCACAATCTCCCTTTATGTTGTCAATCTAGAGCTAATGTGGCCATAATTCCCACTAATATATGTTCACTCTCCTCCTTTGCCCAAGGTTGGACTTTCAAATGATTTACAGCCTTAGCCAAAAGATCTCTTTTTCTCTCTTCTGCGGAATCAATAAATATCTTTTCTAAACTGGTCAAGGCAGTGTCCAATGTCATAATGAATCTGAAGAAATGTCTAATTTTTTCATCATTTTTAGCATCAGGCTGTCTATTTAAGTGCGTCAACACAGGAACTTCTGAAAAAACTAAAGGGCATATTTACGAAAAAATGTCAGAGGGCTGAGTTATGCCAAATTAGTAACGCCGCGCTCTGACATTTTTAAAAACCTGGGATGCGCAGTATTTACAAAAATAACGGTGCACCCCTGTGTTTCCCTAGTGCTCATGCTAACAAATCTGCCTAGCGCCAGCACAGGCACCGTTGTGCCATGTTGCAAGGGTACAAGCGCTGCAGGGGCGAATGTTTATGTGCAGGAAGGGACACCTTCTAGCTCTGGTTAGCAACACTTCAACTTAGTGGGGTGCAAATACTGTCAATGGGTGATCCATAACTATGCGTTCATACTGTTCTAGACTCACACAGGTCAAAGCAACAGCTTTAAGGCAACTAGACAATGTGGAGTCTACTGTATCAAGAAAAATAAGCCACTGGCCTGTGAGCAATGCTGTGAATTTGAGTAAGCACTGAGAGAGCGCAGCCCTCTCTCGCACTGCAAAACAAAGCACAATATTTGTTATAATCAGACATTCCCAGGGTGGGGCGCAACAGAGACCCAATCCCACATGTCTTTGTGTGTCAGTCTCTGGAGAGGTTTGACCATTAGGGAAACGTTGGGAATCCAGATGCCGACCGTAGCCCACCATTCCAAAGAACATTCAGGCTTCCTTCTGAGGAGTTGGTGGATTAATTTGCAGAATTGCTGTGATTTTCTCTTGGTACACCTTCTGTAATACTTTCTCAATGTTGTGTCTTAATACAGGACTTATTTTTGACAAAACTATAGTTTGGTTAGGGACACTTGGGGCTCCATCAGGATGACGGGCGGACTTTGCCCGCCCGTCATCCCATCATAAATCGGGACCGCCCACCATAAGGGCGGGGGCACCGGGGGTGCCATTAGGATGTGCCCGCCACAGTGGCGGGCACATCCTGTATTTTCAGCATTGTGGCGGGCGGTGCTCTCTGCACGCCCGCCACAATGCTGAAAATGCACTTTAACATTTGCCTGCCGCTTTGCAAATGACAATGAAGGGGGGTACCACAGGTACCCCCCACGTGCACCCCCCACCTGTACTTCACTCTGGGGGCCCACTGGGGGACCCCAGAGGGAAGACCACATGCCTTTTCGTGGTGGCATCGCCGCCGCGGAAAGGCACTGCACACCACTCATCGTAATATGTCTGGCGGTGTCTATTAGACACCGCCACCATATTATTCCTTTTCCGCACCGGCCGCAAGGAGACCGGGGCGGAAAAGTGGCGGGCGGTGTTTCTCTCCGTTGTGGTCCCCCCGCCATTGTAATGTGGCGGGGGAAAAGGGTGGCAGGCGGGCATTTATGTCGGGCGGATCGCCACCGCCACCATGGCGGTGGCGATCCGCCCGACATCGTAATGGAGCCCTTAATGTCCATTCTCATCTAAGTGGTTTAGAAAAGCAATAGTGTCACATTTGCAAGCCTCTTGCGAATTCGATGCCACCAAAAGACCATCAATGCATTGAACCAGGACTGCATGCTGAGACATCACATGTGACTTTAGAATCTTTTTATGAATCTGATTAAAGATTGAGGGACTTTCTGTATGCCCTGTGGGACTCTGCACCATGCCAACACATGGCTGCCGAAAGGGTAAAGCGAAATAAAACTGGATATACTCGTGCAACAGTATAGAAAAGAAGGCTTGGCACAAATCAATAACAGAGAACCACTCAGCCTCACATGGAATGTGAGACAATATCACAGCTGGATTTGGTATGACAGGACAACAATGAACCACTATTGAATATATCCGTCACAGATCATGCACTATGCAGTAGTTGCAAGTGGGTTTCTGCAAACACATGATGGGTGAGTTGCATGGACTCCCCATAATCTCCTTCCGAATGACTTGCTCAGTCATCAAGTCAATCACAGGAGTAATCCCATCAATGATTTCAGGAGTTACATTGTATTGTGAGATTCTCTGACAATCAGCTTTTGGCTTCACAGGGATGTGGGCTGGGTCAACACCTTTGATAAGTCTGATGTATTTACCTGAGAAGTCCCAGACTTAAGCAACACCATGTCTCTCAACTCTGAAGGCAAATCATCTTTCATTAGCAAAGGGTACATTCCAATGTCTGATTTCAGTCTAGCAAGTTTGAAGACAATGTCCTCATCATGAGTGTGAAACTCAATACCATTTAGGGTACAGCGAATTGAACAGTTTAGCTTACATAAAAGGTCTTGTCCAATTAAATTCATGGGACTCCAATACATACCACGAATCGGTGAGGATCTTCAAAAGAGAATATTTTGATAGGTATCACTTCTGAAACTGGGCTTATTATTTTTTTATTGGCAACTCTTACAACTTGCATTCTTTCTCCTGAGAGGGGGAGTTTAGAGAGGTAGTTTTGGAACCTCTGCTGTTCTCACAGTAGAGCGGATAGCACCAGTGTCAACGAGGAATCCAATAGGATTTCCATTTACCTCACCGTTCACATATGGACCACTCTTGTCTACCTCTGAGGTTGCGCCAAGTATGCATTCCTCCTACCCTCTCAGGCCCCATCATTGCGACAAGTCTGAGCTGTAATCATCTATATAAATCATGGAAAATGGTTGGGACATGTTCTGATTCACAAAGGATAAGTAATCACATTGGGAACATGATTCGCATTGTACCTCTGTTCTTTCATTTAGGTCGTTCAGACCCTCGCTCTCCATCTCCCCTCACTTGCACAATAATTGTGTCCTTCACCGCCGCTTGGCGGGTTGGTTCCTGGGGTGGGCGGACATCTTGGTTTGGGGTTGAGGTGAGGTATTAGATCGGACAGCGCTTCATTGCGCATGCGCCAGCGGGGGAACGCATATTTAAGGCGAGTCCCCGGTCTCCCTCCCCCTGACAAATAGCGCACTGCGGACAGGAGCGCTTCCGCGCTCGCTGAAAAGCTTGATTTTTAAATACCTGATTTTTCTTTCTTTTAGGTCGTTCAGACCCTCGCTCTCCATCTCCCCTCACTTGCACAATAATTGTGTCCTTCACCGCCGCTTGGCGGGTTGGTTCCTGGGGTGGGCGGACATCTTGGTTTGGGGTTGAGGCGAGGTATTAGATCGGACATCGCTTCATTGCACATGCGCCAGCGGGGGAACGCATATTTAAGGCGAGTCCCCGGTCTCCCTCCCCCTGACAAGGAGCACACTGCGGACAGGAGCGTTTCCGCGCTCGCTGAAAAGCTTGATTTTTAAATACCTGATTTTTCTTTCTTTTAGGTCGTTCAGACCCTCGCTCTCCATCTCCCCTCACTTGCACAATAATTGTGTCCTTCACCGCCGCTTGGCGGGTTGGTTCCTGGGGTGGGCGGACATCTTGGTTTGGGGTTGAGGTGAGGTATTAGATCGGACAGCGCTTCATGGCGCATGCGCCAGCGGGGGAACGCATATTTAATGCTCCTCCCCTAGCGTAGCGGGATCGCGTAGCGGGCGCGCCCTCGCGTGGCCGGAGTCGTGCCAGAGTCCTGCCCGTCTGCGCCCGTCCGCGCTAAGGCCGTGCGGGACGCGGAGGGCGTTGGGCTGGGACAAGTATTTCATCCGCTCTGTCGCTATGCGGACATACTCCAGGGAGAGCCTGTATTCCATCGGCCAGGTGAGTCTTAGATGTACTCTACCGCCTGTCCATCCGCTCTGTGGTCCGTACCGCTGCCCGTTCAATGGCTGGGCACTTGACCTCCCAAGGCCCCTCCCCCGGAAAAACCCTTTAGATGTTCACCGCATTAGGGGCTCTCTTTCCTCTCTGCGGATTTTGAACCTGAATGCTAGGTCGGTCCTGAAACATCATCAGAACATCTACGATCTTATCGAGGATGAAGCCCCGGATATTTTTGCCATTACTGAAACATGGCTTCAGGAAGCGGACGCTGCTATTTTCAACCTAGCATGCCCCCCTGGCTATTCTATGTTCACCTTGAATAGATCATCTAGAGGTGGGGGTATAGCCCTTATAGTTAGGTCCAGTTTTTCCTGTGTGTGGAGTGGCCTTAATATTGCTGGGTGTGAAAGTGCCTCTTTTAAGGTCTGTCAGCCCTGAATTCTCGCTCTCCGGGATGGTGGTGTATCGTCCGCCAGGTAGCGATGTGGTGTTTAGAAATACTTTCCCTGATATTGTTGGCACCTTGATTACTGACTGCGCCAACTTTTCCATCTTGGGTGATTTAAATCTGCATTTCGACACCCTTTCCAGTCTGACAGTACGTAGTATTTCCTCAGACTTAGAGGCCTTTCAACTTCCCCAGCTGGTCTCCCAGCCTACTCATATTGGGGGACATATTCTTGACCCCTTCTTCACCAATTTGACAGAGGCAAAAATCACCGCTATCTCTCCAGTAGAATGGACTGACCATTTCCTGGTGTCCATTCTGTGTCCTATATCAGCCACCCCCTCTACCTCTTCAGCTAGACGGGTACCTAGGAGGTCTTGGAATAAACTCAGGCTAGAAGACTTCCATCGTCTTCTGTTAGAGGAGCCACTGGGTCCTTTGAACGACGTAGAAGAGGGGTATGACCTCTTCTGTTCCTGGCTTACTAGGGCTCTGGACACTCTGATACCTATTGTATCGGCTAAGATCAATCCCAGAGAGTCGAGTCCCTGGTATGTTGGCGCCTTACGTGCCTTGAAGGGAGCCTGTAGACGGGCGGAGAGGGCATGGCGGAAGACGTATGGGGCTGATTTAAAAGCTGCATATGCCGCGTCCGTCAAGCTTTATCATCGGGCTATCTGTCGTGCTCGAGCGGCTTTCTATGCCGCAGAATTCCGGAACAGCACCAACCCGTCGAAGGCCATCTTCAAGGCTGTTAAAGATCTTATGGCAAAGCGGACTACCTCTACGGCCGTGAGCTCTATCTCCCACTGCGAATCCCTTGCCTCTTATTTTTTGGGAAAGGTCCAAGCAATTTATCGGACATTCCCTAGCATTGGGGTCGGGTCAGGAAGCTCCAATGGGACACCTCATCAGATCACCCTGCTCTCATTTCCCCCTCTTACCTCGGATGGGTTTGATAAACTTGCATTGCAAGTTAAATCTGGATCCCCATCTGATCCAGTGAGACCTGCTCTCTTTCGAGATCAGACCTTTATGGGACGCTCTGTTGTGCGTTCCCTTGTCAACCTCTCCCTGGAGTCGGGTGTAGTTCCAACTAAATGGAAGCAGGCGGTGGTGTCCCCAATTATCAAAAAACCCTCCTTGGACCTGTCTAAGCCTGAAAGCTTTCGTCCCATTTCTCTACTACCCTGGCCGGCAAAGTTGACAGAGGCCCATGTCAATCTGGCCCTGTCAGAACACCTAGCTTGGACCAACGCCCTCGATCCCACACAAAATGGCTTCCGTGCTGGTCACAGCACGGAAACCGCTCTTCTTGTGATGGTGGAGCATCTCCGTGCGAGGTTGGATGCTGGTCAAACGGCGGCGCTGATATTGTTAGACCTCAGCGCCGCCTTTGACACGGTATCTCACAGCATCCTCCTGCACCGGCTCGAGGAGATCGGCATCGGCGGCCAGGCGTTGCAATGGTTCCGCTCTTTCCTTTACAATCGTTCCTTCTGTGTTGCCATCCCTCCCTTCAAGTCCAGTTTCCAGCCTCTGGCCATGGGGGTTCCGCAGGGGTCCTCGCTGAGTCCCACGTTGTTCAACCTGTACGTGAGACCGCTGGCTGATGTCGCTAGGCAGTGGGGCCTAACTTTGGTCTCATATGCCGACGACACACAGCTGGCGGTTACTCTCAGCGGGGACGCGGAACAAGATGCCCCCAGGTTTCAGTCTGGACTGAAGGCGGTGGCTAGCTGGTTAACAGGAAACTGTCTCCAGCTTAATGCCACTAAAACGGAGGTAATGATTGTCGGGAAGATGGTGGAGCTGTGGGGTGACCAATGGTGGCCTTTAGAGCTGGGACCCACTCCGCCCCGGTGTCGGAGGTGAAAAATCTGGGGGTCTGGTTGGATGCGGGCCTTACCTTTGTAGGACATACCAAAAAAACTGCAGCCTGCTGTTTTGGTCTGCTGAGAGGCTTAAGACCAGTACTCAAATTTTTTGATGCCCCAACCAGACAGCTTGTAGTCCAGGCAACTATCATCTCTCGCCTGGACTACGCTAGCTCTCTTCTAGCTGGGGCCAACCAGGCTGAGTTAACTCGCCTGCAGCGGGTTCAAAATGCTGCGGCTAGAGCTATTGTCGGCCTGCCCAGATTTTGCCCGGTGGCGAATGTCCTCCGCTCCCTACACTGGCTTCCAGTAAGGAAGCGCATTCTCTTTAAGGTCCTTTGTCTGACCTTCAAGATCTTGAGAGGTATAGGCCCTGAAATTTTGTCTAGTTGTATCTCTTTCTATGTCCCCACCCGTAACCTCCGCTCCCAAGGCCAGGCCCTCGCGGTAGTCCCCAGATTCAGACTCAGCCGCATGGGAGGTCGTTCTTTCAGCGTGAAAGCTGCACTAACCTGGAACTCCCTCCCGGTTGAAATTCGTTTGCTAGAGGACCTTATGTCTTTTCGGAGAGCAATAAAAACATTCTTGTTTTAGCTGTTTCTCCTATGTTTTATCTTTTCCTGTTGTGTTATGTCTCTCCTTGTCTATGCGCCGGGACGCTCTTTGGCTGGAGTAGCTGTGCGCACAATAAATTAATATAACATAACATAACATAACTTGCAATATTGGCATTTTGATGTGGTAACGTGCTTGTGTAACTTGTATTGTTTGGGTTTGGGGCACATTCGGGTTTTGAACTCTTTGTCTCTGTACTTGCTGTGGTTGAACCATGTTATTACCCTGACACTGCACAAATACACCATTCTGAACCTGATTTTCATTACCATATTCCCAGCATTAAATCAACATTCACACTTCCGATGCCACAACTTGTTACAGACATGGCAAGGATTAGTCTTCTTCCATGTCAGCACCTCATTCTCTACCTTGCGACAGAACCCCTTGCTGCTGAAAACCATTACCACCTTGCATCATAGAGACCTCTTGATATCCACCCTGCATGGGACCCACATTGTCAACAAATGGCTGGTTCTGGCCTCTCTTTGCTGCCTTCCTCTGAGCAATCATCACCTTTTCTTTCAAATGTTTGTGCTTCATTTCCAACTCATCGCTACAGTATGGCAGGATTTCATCAAAGGGTTTACTCTTCAGGATTTCATCAATGGGTTTACTCAGCCAACAAATCACATGCTGATGAATCATAGAACTAGCCTCAGGTCTCAACACACGCACAAATCTGTAAACAAAATGCCCCACCTCCTTTGCTGAGCTATTTTATGTCCCAAGTGAACAGTTTAAATGCTTGCAACAATCTTTCAGAGTAGGTATGAATTAACTCTTTAGATTCTTGAGTTGTCCTGTCAATCTTAACCCAATAGATCTCTTCAAGACAGATGTTTAATTTCAAATGAATGGTCCCCTGATGATATTTCTTCATCACTAGTGGGGACAGAGCTTGTGATTGAAAATGTCTCATCAGGTCTATGTCAGGCCAATCAACACAACATTAAATTCAACCCTCAAGTTGCTTGGAACCACGATCTCAAATAAGGTATACAAATGCATCTATAAAACTTTAGATACTTTCTCAAATTGCCCAACCTGCTGTACCACTCCACTAGATTCTCTCTCAATTTGGGGAAATCATTTGTGAAGGATGTAAGATTGGCTTCGTTCCATGGTATATAAACACACCCTCCATCAGGCACCTCTCTAATGGGAAGCATGTGCACGTTTTCATCGTTTTCCTCTGTTCCAGATACAGGAATTTCTATCCTGACTTTCCATATCTCTTTTTTCTTTGATCATCTACCTTCCCACTTATCCAGCACTCTCCATATCAATCAATATATAGGGTATTAATTCTCAAATCAGTAATTTCATTCCAGGTGGACATGTGTTCACAATGTTTGGAAGGACTTTGAACCTCTGGATGTCAATTTCATGTTTCTGAGCTAGTTCTGAAAGTCTGTCATGAGGCTGTCCTGCTCGCCTAGTAATGTCTTGACACAGGAATAATAGTTGATCATCCTGATAAACTTCTAGCCGAGATGGACTAAGGGTTCCAATTATCATCTCTTCCATGCCTAATTTCAGTTTGGCTACTTCCATGACCCCTTCTCTGTCTCTATTAAGCATTTTAGCAGTAGCTCCTCTATTCCTTTCTGGATTTCCATTAAATGTCGGACTTCTAAGACAATCGTCGAATTCCAGAGCAGAAAGACCTGTTTGTTCGGCTTCAGTATTTAGAATTCTCTCTCCACTATAAGTATCACTGCTTAAGGTAGGGGGTTAATGGAAAAGTGACATGTCAAAAGCTGGCATTCCCATGGGCATTTCTGTCCCAGGGAAACTGAAATTCATCATCGGTGGGGCAATTGACTTGGGAGTGAAAAAGGGTCACAGTCTCTGAGGACACATTTTGGACAGTCAATCCTTGTCTGATTCAAAGTAGGGGTTGTATTAGAAACACCAGAAGTGTTATCCTGTGTCGGAACCATGGGAGTCTGTGGAACTTGTATTGTATGAATTTTATTCCCCTCTGATTCAGGCTTATACAGCGAGACTACAAGACTAATTGTGCCTGGAACTAACTGTCAATACATCTGGGGCATTTAGAGTATGTGATATATGAGGAACTGTAGTCACTGGATTCTCCACAACTAAATCCAAATTTGCATTGTATGGAGCAAAAGGCACATCAAATTTCTCACCCATAGGAGCACTACTCGGTCCAGCAATCTGTGTTTCGTTATATGGAGGTGGATAATTTAGCAATAATTCAGTCACAAAATCCTCATCTAATTGGCTTTGACTCTCTTCAGGATTAGTCCCTGTCTCTGTATGCTTTTTCATTTACCCGTATCTTCTCCTTTGTTGGTCAACACAGGATATAATTGAGTTCCCTCAATTATGTCAGTTCACCAGGTTTTCTGTTCTGTATCCAATCTATCATCTGTACAAGTGTGCACGGCTTTCTTGACTCTTCCTTGAAATTTGTCTCTCTGTCAAAGATATGAAATATGTTCCCAAGTATTAGGAGCATCATATTATGTATGTTTAGAATGCAGTTTCATTTCATACAAATGTCCTCCTCAAATTCACAATAATTATCAAATTGAATGTCTCATAATGTAGGAATTGCAATGCACCATCTTTCTCTGTGATCATATGCCATTGTACGAGCCAAAGACATTTGTGGAAACCCACATCTATTGCCATAACGCAAGCTGGTGTACATTCAGATGGTGTCTCTTCTCACTTTCTAATGGGCACAGTCACATATTCCCTTACTATATTTTTTATGACTTTTAACAACTTCATTTTCACTCAATTTAGTGCAATGTTCCCAATTGATCTTCCATCAAAACCAGGAAATAAATGTCGCTCAGAGTTCCCTTGTTTGTTCTCACAACATGGTTCCAGCATGGTTCTCTATAACGTATACCACCAATCCTAGTGCGGCTTTACAGCAGCCAAACTATAGCAGCGCCGGCCCACTGTGACGTCAACCTTATTCCCTGTAGCAGCTCATTCTCCTCCTTGACCAGCGGGGTTTCACTCTGATTGGTACAGTTATTAAATGTGCACTGAGATCAGCTATACGAACCATGTCTCACTATCACACAAAGGAAAGTCTCTGTCTGAAAGACGCGACAAACATCACAACACAGCAAACAACCACACCCAGTGTCTTCTACACTGACACCAGTGCACCCCATAGGGCATGCGCGCCCTCGCACTTCTGTCACCACCAGCGTGCATTGTCCTGTGTGAAGCACGCACCCAGGGCATCCCGCTAGAACGTTGGCGCCACAGCATTTAAACGCGAGCAGAGTTTTAAACAATCATTGTCAAAGTAATCATGTTAATCACAGCGCATGACTGTGCTGCGATTAACAGGAATATTTTCACAAATGCCCACAGTCAGCCCCCAGCCATGCTCCATTAAGAAAAGAAACGCAGCAAGTGCAAAAGCAGGATGTGTGTTTTACACGTCATGCTTTGCATTTGATGTATGTCTTTTTTTAATTGAGCGCTGCTGTGGGCTGATTGTGAGCATTTGTGAAAGTATTCCTGTGAATCGCAGCACTTTCATGCACTGCAATTAACATAAATACTTTCACAAATGCCCACAATCAGCCCGTAGTTTAGAAAAGAAATGCATCACGTCCAAAAGTGCAGCGTGTGTTTAACACGTTGTGCTTTTGGACTTGATGCAGGTGGCATTTGGCATCAGGCACACAACGCCCATTGGGGCACATCGTGATACACACACAGGACTGCTGAGGACGTGTCCTGTACTTCCACATCTGTAAACCTAGGCTGTTCAACCATCCCACAACTTGCTGTTTGTACCTGTTCTGATTCTTTTGCTATAAGCATTATTAGCACGTATCCTTGAGCTCACCCTATGTCATCTGTGGCCAAACTAAGTTCCTCATTACACTCTAACATTATTAGTTTTTAAACTCCTGTTTGTATCTCAGTGAATATGATTGATGATCAATGGATTCTTGAAGTTGCCACATTTTTATTTGTTGGCCAACTCTCTGAGCTGGACAATGGTGCATTGTCTTCTCATATACTTGAAACCTGGAAGCTAGTTTTTTTTCTATGCCCTCATTAATACTCGTTCCTTTGCTGCTTGCATATCTTCATAAATCGAAGGTGCATATCATCATCACCGACCGTTGTCTCAGGTCAGCTTCCAAAGATTCTTCTACCTCTCACCAAGTAGGCAGGAAAACATGTTTTCATTAATGATAACTACTAATTCTGTTTCCCCTACTTAATATCTTTATCAGC
This sequence comes from Lissotriton vulgaris, assembly GCF_964263255.1. NCBI lineage: Eukaryota > Metazoa > Chordata > Amphibia > Caudata > Salamandridae > Lissotriton > Lissotriton vulgaris. The sequence continues at coordinate 338,597,030 of NC_141691.1, forward strand.
TTATAACTCTTGGTTCAACGGCTGAGAACAGGAGCACTGGTGGCTGATTCTTTCTCTGTACAGATGTGGTACGTCAAAACATTAATAGCAAAACTACTTGATGACATGGCAAAGTTAAAGGTTAGCCAAAACAATGCGTAAAAAAAATTAAATGGAAAAAAAACTGCATTGGTACAAGCAAGTGGGTGATGAGGCAATGACTGACACATTGTTGTCATCATTTGCTTGCCAACCCCAATGTCCAAAATCAGTGCACTAGGGGGGAGGCGCCTGATTTTCTGGTTCAGCTAATGGCTAACACCCTCATGGCTAGGGGATGTTTTGTCCATTTGTATGCAGATTGACACTGCACTTGACATGGATGTTTGAGCGCACGTACACCGCCAGCGTTGAATGATGCAGATTGACACTGCCCTTGACAGTAATGTGTTAGCGCACATGATATGAAGATGAGGATATAGAAAGATAGAGGAAAAGATGATTGAGATGAAAAGAGGGAGGATGCAACAAGAGAGATACAGAGAGAAAATATATTCTGGAGACTGGTAGAATGTTGTTAGTTACCAGATTGAACTGTGCTACGACTGTCAACTGATGATCTATCCCAGGAAGGAGGGAAGGTTAAGGGTGGTGGGGACAGCACCACTCACAGTGCGTCTGCTGCTGATTCACATCAGTTTCTTACCATTACCCATGTTAAAAATGTCACTTCAGCATCTGCCATTTTGTAAGTGGCCAGTCATCATCCCAGATCCTTACTCTAAGTCACAGTTCTCCAGGGCCCATCATTTGTGTTTTCTCTCAATGGCTCCCCTCCCCAACTCTTTGCTATCACCTAAAACTTAATTGGGGTAAGATATTCTGATAAAAAACCATTATATAGCCGCCTAATTAGTATATATTCTTTCCAGCACTGTGATGGGCCCCACAGCGACCCTGAGAGACCTCAATAAACATGTTTACACACCATTCAGCTCCAATAATCTTCTCACACAAACTTGTAATATCAGGTCACTGAACATCTGTAAGTCACAGTTACTGATCGTGTCAGGGCCAGAAGCCAATACAAAACAACCTGCCACTGCTGTGCGGATTCTCACTTTGCAAAGAGATCCATAGCAAAGGACCAGAAGGGGTATGTTGGACAAATACTGCTGATTACTAAATCAAATGCAAAAACAACAGTTGATGGACAGAATGCAGAACAATGTCATACATTCACCCCAGTACAGAGATCTGGGTCTAAATCCATCGTTTTTTTGCACTCCACACCACCCCAGTTCAGACATGGCCATATGCAAATCAGCCTTGATCCTGTGCCTCGTGGGAACAGTCCAGCCAGAACTGCCAAGCCATGTCTTTCCTGGACCGTAATCAAGCATCCTAGGACCGGTTTCTGGCTATCAGCCGTCTTCAGCCAAGATAGCTTGACTCCAGTGGTGTGAAGAGCATGGGACTCACGTCTGAGCATACCCATCCCACTCGGGTGACAAATGCAAAAACAACAGTTGATGGACAGAATGCATAACAATGTCATACATTCACCCCAGTACAGAGATCTGGGCCTAAATCCATCATTTTTTTGCACTCCACACCACCCCAGTTCAGACATGGCCATCTTCAAATCAGCCTTGACCCTGTGCCTCATGGGAACAGACCAGCCCGAACTGTCAAGCCATGTCTTTCCTGGACCAGAATCAAGCATCCTAGGACCGGTTTCTGGCTATCAGCCGTCTTCAGCCAGGATAGCTTGGAGTGCAAAAAAACGATGGATTTAGGCCCAGATCTCTGTACTGGGGTGAATGTATGACATTGCTCTGCATTCTGTCCATCAATTGTTGTTTTTGCATTTGTCACCCAGAGTGGGATGGGTATGCTCAGACGTGAGTCCCTTTCTCTCCACACCACTGGAGTCAAGCTATCCTGGCTGAAGACGGCTGATAGCCAGAAACCGGTCCTAGGATGCTTGATTTCGGTCCAGGAAAGACATGGCTTGGCAGTTCGGGCTGGACTGTTCACATGAGGCACTGGGTCAAAGCTGATTTGCATATGGCCATGTCTGAACTGGGGTGGGGGGGTGTGGAGTGCAAAAAATCAATGGATTTAGGCCCAGATCTCTGTACTGGGGTGAATGTATGACATTGTTCTGCATTCTGTCCATCAAGTGTTGTTTTTGCGATTACTAAATCAAGGCACAGGTGGGTAGAGGATGGGGGTGGTGAGAGGAAGCTCTCAGAGAGAATATGTTGAAAAACAATACAGGATTCTCAAAGTAACTTTCACTAGAATTGTGACTTATTTCATTGTAGGCCTAATGGGGCTAATCATGCTATTTGTGATAGCCTGATAAGACAAAAGAGAAAGCGCCTTTTCAGGATCGTGAGGTGTATTCCTCAAAGATAGATGCAGTACAAAGAACATAGGAAATATTTTTATTACATTTAGCCCAATCTCATAACGTTAGAACTTCTAGATATGCTCTTTTATATTTACAGTAACTGTCCACAAATCTTATAGACAGGGCTTTAAGTGGAATTAAAAAACTAGTGGGTCTTTTAAAGGGATGTGACCGATGTATTTAAGGGCGTGGCTTAAAAACACTGAAAATCTGTGCTTAGCATAGTATACTGCCTGACTGGTATTTTGCTGCTTCTGTCACTGCATTCAGATATATAATACAAGTAACATTACGCCTACAACAAGCTAGGACTATTGGCTTTGTCAGTGGTTGTATTTTGCTGCTTCTTTCTCTCTCTGCATCCAGATATATAATATAACAAGTAGCATGCCAGATGCCACCTGCATCAAGTCCAGAAGCACAACGATTACAACACGTTGTGGTTTTGGACTTGATGCATTTCTTTTCTGAATAGAGCACAGCTGCGGGGCTGATTGTGGGCCTTTGTGAATTTCATACACTATCTTTGATGGGATAGCACAACATTACTCAGTAGCTTGCCCATCAAATTGTAAATATGTTATGTAAGTGTGTAACATATTGTGTATATGTGATCTTGTATAGGCTCCCAACATTTCCCCACCCAATGAACCGGGCTCCAGTTACGAATCTTTAGTAAAATCTTATGATGGTACCACCGTTAGAGTCTTGTGCTTTTCTAAACCCGAGACTTTACACTGCCACACCCAGAGGAAAGAAATTAGAGGGAACATTGACTGAGACTTACCACGTAGGTATAAATCCTTGGATCTTAGGCCATGATGGACCTGATAACCACTTCAACTTTTCTGCATTAAGAGCCACATTCACAGATTGACTCAAATCAACTTCGCATGACACCATACAGCCATTTCAAAACACCAAAATCTAAGCATGAGCAATCGCAACCCGCATCCCTATTAATACTAACATTCCTTCACTGCTACAAATCGTCTCATAACTGTTGGTTCTCCATCAATGTTCTGGGCGAACTATGGGGTTTGGGGGTTTGGACTGGGCTTGGGCAATTTCTTGATAGGGCACCCTAGATTCTCCTACATCAGTGGATAAACCATCCGACGTACTACCAGGTTTGATCCAGTACTTTCTGGGCCCGCATTCTCTTTGTTTTAGTATTTCATTATCTTCTATCCTTGTGTGCAGTCATTCCCTCATGATCCTTCAAAGAACCTTTTTAATAGCACTGAGGGTAGGAGTTGTTAGGGTGCTCACTCTTCATACATCTAATTGACAGTGCTGCCACAAGCCTACAATAACTAGGCTACACAATGAGGACCAGGAATCAGTAACCAAGTGCATACCTGTGATGGGGTTGGAGTGACCTACCTGGTGGTGCTCTACCAGTGGGATCTGTAGACCCACTGGTAGAGCAGACATAGTCAAAATACCAACTGTTAGACCTGGCACCATTGGTGTGGATCTCCTTCCATTTCTGCTGTTGCCTCATGTGTTTTTGCTGGTGTTAGATGCTTTGAGCACTGTGCCACTGCTGTCCAGTGCCACAGTGCACGTGCTCCCTACTGTAAATTAATGTATTAATCAGTGGTTCCATGATTGGCTGGTTTGGTTTATCTGTCAGACCCTAGTACAGTGCACCAGGAGTGCCCAGGGTTTGTAAACGAAATGCTGCCAGTGGGTTTGCAGCACTGGTTGTGCTACCCATAGAAGCAGCCTGTAAAAGTGTGTCTAAGGTCTGCCATTGCAGAGCCTGTGTACAGTCTGGTACTGTCATGCTGACTGGGCAAGTGCACCCGATTTCCAGTCTCTAAACCTTCCCTTTTCTTCATATCTGAAACCCCTATGGTAGGCCCAAGGGCAGAGTGCATTGTATGTATAAGGTAGGATATGCCCTGGTGTATGTGGCATGTCCTAATAGTGAATTACAGCCATTTTCGTTTTTCACTATTGCAAGTCTAACTGTTCTCCATAGGCCCGAATGGGCAGTTAGATTATTACATTTTATAATCCTAACTGACTCAGGGAACATGGTATGCCTGAACTCAGAATTATAAAATACATCTTTTAGTGAAGTTGGTTTTAACATTCTGTGTTTGAAAATACCTCTTTTAGAAAGCAGGTATTTTCTTGTCCAACCTTCCAAGCCTGCCTCTGCTAGGTTGTGTATTCCTTGTCTGGAGTTTGTGAGTGACAGGACTGGGCATTCCAGGAGACAGAATGAGTCAGCCCAGTGGGGAATAGAGAGATCTGCATCTAGGAGAGAGGAGTTGCACCTGGGACCTGAATAGGACTGTGCCTGCCTTCCACAATGCTGGCTCCACCTCCTGGGGTGCGGCTGATGTCTCTGCCCTGCACAGTGAAAGAAGAGAAGGAATCATGTCAACATAGTGCTCCAGGGCTGTGCTTTCCCTCCACAATGCCGGCTCCACCTCCTGTGGGGCGTCTGATGTTTCTGCTCTGCACTGTGAAAGGAAAGGAGTCGTGCAAACAGAGTGCTCCAGACTGGTTTGGACTGGGCAAAGACCACTCTGCCCGCAGAGGACAAAGGATTTTGGGGTATAAATATTGAGACCCTGATCCCTAGAAATTAGATGACTTTTGGACTACAAGAAGAAACCTTTGCTGAGGATAGGAACCTGAAGAAACTGAGGAGAGACTATCCCTAAGCTAAAGTGCTGCTTGGGGGATTGGCCTGCAGTGGTTGCCTTACTACCAAAGAAAGGAGAAAGAACTTTGTATTCTTTATTTTCAACTTGTGAAGGATCTCCAAGGGCTTGGAACAGAGCTTGCCTCCTGCTGAAGTCTCAGGGACAACAGACTTCAAAATCCAGCTGCCCAGAGTTCTTTGGAAGTGCCTGCTGCTGTTTTGGGCCTTCTGAGGGACTGAGTGTCGCAAGTAGCTGCAAGCGCGACTAAAGAGGAAGAATAATGTTGCAGCCGCTGTCGTGGCAACTCCATAGGAGGGTGTCGCCGCTGTAGCTGATGCATTGCACCACATCGAGAGATGCGTCTCACAATGAAGAGGAAGCGTGTCGCCGTCGCTGCTGCTGCCGTCGCATCTTGGATGTCGTCGCTGTAGTTGTCGCACTGCACCGCATCAAGAGAAGTGTCTCACAACGAGGAAGAAGTGTGTCGCTGCTGCTGCCGTCGCATTGTGGATGTCGCCGCTATAGAGGTCACACTGCACCACATCGAGAAAAGCACCTCGCGTCCAAGGAGAAACGTGCCGCCGTCGCAGCTGCTGCCGTTGCATCTTGGATGTCGCAGCTGTAGTTGTCGCATTGCACAGAAGCGTCTCACAAACGTCGGAGAAGAGTGCTGCTGCCGAGGCTGTTGTCGTTGCATTGCTGAACAAGGTTGTCGCCGCTGCAGTTGACGCATTGAACCGAGACTTCTCGCATCATCGGAGAAGAGTGCCACATCTGGAAGATCTTTATGTCTTTATAACTTTGCACCGTACTTTGCCGCATTTCCATTGCTGCAACACTTTTGTTGTGGAAGCTTCACTCATCATAAGGTACATTGACTTAAAGTGTTGCATCTTAAGAACTGAACTGAACTAAGCTAAAACTACCATTTTAGGTATAGTATTGTGGATTTTTGTCGTTTGTGGTCTTGTGTTAAGTCTATAGAAAGAGTACTTATTTTTAATATACAACTGTGTGGTGTCCATCTGTGATGTTGTCACTGGGTTACAAATGCTTTACACACTGCCTCTGAGATAAGCCTGTCTGCTCATGCCAAGCTACCAAGGGGATGAGCAGGGGTTATTTTAGGAGTGTACCCCCTTACCCTGACTAGAGGCAAGGTTCCCTATTTGTCACAAGTACCTACCTGTGCCAAACTAGAGACCCCCAAATCTAACACCAATGATAAATATGGGAACCCCTGTGGACTGTATCCCATGAAGTACCTGAATATTACATGAGAATAGTGAAATCTGCGGAACAATTAGCCTCATAAGACTCACAGGAGTACTTGTTAGTAGGTTTAAAACCTTCTTTCATCATGAATACACACACTCAAGAACACGCACTAAGAACATACTTTTACCATTTTCATTCAAATCAAAATCCTTTACTAGAGTAAACAACGTGGATGATTGTTACGGTAAAACCATACAGACTAGTCTAAACAGTAGCAGCTGATAAACAGAATATCAGGACAAATTGCTACATTGTGACAGTTTTGCTGCATTTGTTCTCCATCCCTTCCTCTCTGTCTCTGGCAAAGTGGCTTTTAGCACCAAAAGGAGCATGTTGAGTTCTTAAGTGGCCTTGCCTGTCACATTCCCACAAACTTTTATTCCAAAGGAGCTCCCCTGATAGGACATCTCCTTGCATTGTGGTAGGTGCCCTCATCTAAACCCCTTTTCTTTTTCCATTTGAAAACATTGGACATTCTCTTTTAAATGAGCACCCTGGAAGTTCATCAAATCAAATCAAATCAAAAGAGACTTTATTTCGGTTATATTTCAAACCATAAAAGTACTCATATAAACAATACAATTAAAAACACATTATTCACATTATTGTCACAGATTATAGCCACAGTACAAAGTCATATTACACATATCTCAGTAACGATAGGTAGACGGGATGGCTAAAAAGTGCAGAGTAAAGTGCAGAAGACATAGTTATATAATCCATAAACTGGCCAATTAGTCAAACAAAATAGAACGGTCATTGGTCCAGACAGAGTCTCAGTCTAACAGCTAGTTTTAAAAACGCTATTATTTGGAGAACACTGTCACTATTCAAGAGCTGTAGATAAATAAGAGCTGGTCTGATTCGGTTAAAATTAAGTCTTCTTAGGAGGGCAACAAGATAACGTCGGCGGGGATATTCATAAAACCTACATAAAAACATAAAATGCAGCATATCCTGTGGAGACTTCCCATCACAGCCACAGGGAGCTGCAGACTTGCTAAAAATGTCCGACTTGGGTCTGATTAAAAGATGATGGAAAATATTAAATCTGAACCTTGACAACAGAAATTTTTCATGTGAAGTAAACAATCCTGTTAAATAAGGTTCCATGCTGTCACATGTCTTTAACATAACATATTTCCTAACACTTGGCTTCAACAGTTCCTCACTTTCTCTTTGGGCGAGCCCGTCATTACAGAATGCATGTTTAATTGCTGCTACATCACCCTTTACAATCCCGCTAGGATGGTCAAACAAATCTGGACGTCCCAGCCTTTCAAAGCAGGATTTCAAATATTTTAGCCAGGGGATGCACATAGAATTATCCTGAGATACGAGATCTCTTACAATCTGGTGAGTAAGAGGTATATCCTGATTCAACCACAGATTAACCCAACAGGTCAACGGCCTTAGAGCAAAGTTATCACATAAGTACTGTGTCCCCAATTCTTCATGGACTGCCAGATTAGGAGTACTGGCGGGCACACATAGAAGACGTTTTAGGAAATAATTTTCAGCGACCTGTAACTGTTCTCCTGTTACATAGCCCCATAGTTCGCTGCCATACACTGCTGTAGCAACTGATTTGGCGTTATATAATTTGACCATTGCACTAACTGGTTTCTTCCCCAGTTTCGTGGCAAAATTGAAAATGGATGCGTTGACCCTCGCCAATTCCCCCTTTTTCTTGGCCAAGTGAGGGCCCCAGCTAAGTTTGGTATCAAATAAAACGCCAAGATAAGAAAACGTTTCTGTGACCGGGATTGGCACATCATCAAGTTTAAACACAAAATTCTTTTTTGGTTGCCGGCCAACATGCATAATGTATGATTTGGAGTTATTGACCAGTAAGTCCCTGTTGGTCATAAAAGCATTAAAAGCATTTAAAAGCATCTGGAGTCCCTTCTCCGTTCTTGAAATTAAAACCGCATCATCTGCGTATAAAAGAACTGGAATACCCCGCCTGCCCACTCTAGGACAGTCTGCCTGTACCTTCTGTAAAACAGCATCTAATTCATTTATATCAAAATTAAAAAGAAATGGAGCGAGAATACATCCCTGGTGCACTCCCTTCTTAATATCAAACTTGCCAGTAGTGTCACCATTCGCAGAGTATCTAACATTAGCACTGGTATAACTGTGCCTGTCCACCAGGAAGTCGACAATCCCTGTATCTACTCCCCTCTCCCTCATGTACTGCCACAGCCTTCCCCTGTTGACACAGTCGAAGGCTGATGACAGGTCCATGAAGGCGAGATGGACAGTTCCCTTCTGTGCCACCGTATATTTACTCAGTACGAGAAACAGATTAAGACACTGGGTTGTGGTGGAACGCCCCCCACAGAAACCATACTGGGAGGTCGACATGATGTTATTGTCGGTCGCCCAGCATGTTAATCTCTGTAACAGAATTCTCCCCATGATTTTTACCATCGAGTCAATTAATGAAATTGTCCGGTAACAGTGGGGACTGCCCTTATCTCCTTTTTTAAATACTGGCACAATAGTCGATAGTCCCCAAGCCAGCGGACAACCTGCTTTGGCAGCAGCATTAAAAACTGCCACCAAAATAGGTGCCCAGAAATTCGGTTTAGACTTAAACAAGTCTGGGGGAAACCCATCAGGTCCTGGGGCCTTTCTTGCTGTCAATCCTTCTATGGCCTCCAACACCTCCCTACTGTCAAACTCAATAGTTCCTCCTCTACCGCCAGTGACTGACTCTACTCTTACAGTGTCCTCTGAACAGTACAGTTTATTAAAGTGCTGCTCCCACTCCTCCTTAGTTATGCAGCAGTCCAGGCCATCACCTGGCTCTTCAACCAGGAACGTTTTTTTAACTAGTGCCCAGAATCTGGAGATGCAATTTAGAGTGGATGGGTCCAGTATCTCACACCATGCCTCTTCTCTCAAAAACTCCTTATAGGTTTTAAGAACAGACTTATATTCTTTACGACATGCTCTAATATTCTCCTGGATTCTCGGGGAAGCTGACAAGGCTAACCTAAGATTGCGGGCAGCTTTGGAGCAATCATGGTTAAACCACCTTGTCGCACCTTTCTCCATACTCTTTTTAACTGGGACCATCAACAGGTCTGACACCTTCCCCGACAGGTCTTGGTAAGCAATTAAAACCTCCCGTGGCTCTGCCCCCTTCCGAGTACAGTTAACAATATCCTCTGTAAAATTTTCCTCAATGTTTTTATACATAAGATCCGGGGTAACCATTGACCATTTAAGTCGCCGCCTCCCATCTGTAGTATTCAACCTCCCTGCACTACGTATCTGCTTTTCATTGGTGTTCCCCAATCCCTTCAAATAAATTACAAGAGGGTTGTGATCACTAAATTCGCTTTTATCAATATTGAAAGATTCCAGGAAGGGCAACATAGTCTGTGATAGTAACATATGGTCAATGAATGTGCCCCTGCCGTGCCCCTTAAATGTGGGAGTTTCAAAACTTCTTAGGGGATCCCTGAGTGTCATAGCCAATGAGAGATCCAGATTGTCTAGTAGAGCATTACACAGTTCCCCATCCACTGTGTGTTCCAAATGTAAACCATTAATACGTTCACAATGCAAGTCCACTATGCATTTCTTAAGCGGATCGCCACACAAATGCACATTAAAGTCTCCCATAATCATTAGGTTATGACTAAAGTCCTTCATAGAAGTAGTAATAAAAGCATGAAGTACAAGTAATTGATTAGATGCTGTACTATCATTAATAGCATTATAAAAATTCACCAGACCAACCCTACTATTTTTACCATTTAGGACTACACCCTGCACGCCTGGTTGATATACATCAATTCTGTGAATTTTCGAGGTGACCAGAATAGAAACAAAAGTCACTAAGCCACCCTTTGGCCTGCCTCTAATTGATGGTGTAGCAGGTACATAGAAAGCCTTGTACCCTTCTAAAAACAAATCACACTCTACCAACCATGTTTCTTGGAGACAAATAACCTTGAATTGTTTGATATAGGTGAGCCAGTTTACATCTGCCATTTTTGCAGCCAACCCCGCAACATTCCATGAAACAACATTCCTACGTCCACTTTTATCCTGTGAGTTCATCGTGGGTACTAGACCATCTGAGATTATCGTGCCCTGACCCACAGGTATCTCATGTCAATCACACATCTCCAGGCCTGATAGAAGCTCATACCTGTTCTGTGTGTTGACATTAAATCCCTGCTGATAATGATCAGTGAAGTTAGATCTATTGTGTGTATTAACAACATTTCCAGGTCCACACGAATTAACAATGTTATACATAAAACGCGTGTCATTGACCGGGGTCTGAATATCGCACAAGGGTGTCGCAAGCCTTTGTTGGGGGGGTTATTGCACAAATGTGCGTAGAAATACCTTAGCGGGCGTACACATATACTACCCTCATTATATATTAAAGAAGATGCTCTTAGAAGTACCATGGCCACATGTTGGGGGTGTTTGAAGTTCACCAGAATACAATCTCCACTGCCTACTTTTTTAGACGGTCCCACCCAGTTCACCCTCCTTACCGCCATTACCTGGTCTAAGTACCCAATCGGAAAACCACAGTTTTTATTTAACCAGGACACTGTTTTGTTTTTGAGTGAGGTGTGCGACTCGCCATGAGGTGAAGCAGGATGGGTACCAACGGGTGGAACATTGGTCAAAACCACCACAAATGGCGCACAGTCCGGTGGTAGATTAAGATAGCAGTTACTTCTTTGGGGTCTAGGATCCGCTCTATTGCATACAGTTGGATTTGGTTGCAACTGCAGGTTTGAAGTTTCCGGTTGAACTGGGGTAATTGGTGTTGTTGAAGGCCTACTACTCGCGGTGCTGGCCACTACCACAGCATTGCTGGTATTCTGCTGGTTTTTACCTTGCGCTACCGCTACCTGCCTTCCTTCCCCCGGTTTGGCCCTTATACATGTCGTTGCCCTTTGTTGGGGGGAGACCAGGCCACCAAGCCTAGCCACCTCCGTGACCAGGGTGTCTATCTTGGCAACCAATGGTCTGAGTGCCTCCTCTAACTTTGCTTCCAGTTTGGACTCCAAGTTTTTAATAAGAGTGGTAAACTGTTCAATATTTATGTTTAAATTAGAGCTACCTTCCTTATTCCCCATGAATACAAAGGGATTAATCCCTGGGCCAATATTAGTTTTGGGTTCTACAACACCTCCTTTCTTGTTCTGCTTCCCCCCCCTTTTTGTCAATGCTTTCCTGCAGGTCCTTACCGGCCTTGTACTAGATGGAACTTCCTCCCGCTCTTCACTAGATACATCATGATGATCTGAATATACCTCCGTCCTAACCACAATGGGTGTTGGGGGCTCTTCACCAACTAAACCATCGCAGTTAGCTTCCATCACAACGTCCCCCACTAACTACGGCGGCTCAACCAAACAAATTGCAGTACTCCCCTTCCCCAGCGATGCCCGTCGTTCACTATTGATCTGGGAAACCTTTCTGACCATATAATTATCGATGGGACTAAGGCCAGTGGCAAGTTTGTCGTTTTTGGATTTAGACATCCTGTGTCACGGATAGGGCAAAACGTAAGTCAAGATATATGGCAATGTGAACACAATAATTACAAAGATAAAAAGTCTCACTTGATAATTAAACAAGTCGAGGTCAGTTCAATAGGACCAGGATATCTGGCCCAGTCCAGCCTCCTCAGGCCACAGAGGGCCCGCCCTTTGCCCAGGATTAGCACCGGGCGCTCCCGCGCGCGACTCGTGGGGCGAGAGACCGCAGTCTGTTTAATAGCGCCTCCGGGCGCTCTGCACGTGTCACCGGAGCGCCGCCCCCGAGGCTGCTGGGTGCTGTAGGAGAGAGAGGGAGTCTCCCGGCGCTCCCTCTGTGCCCGGATACCCTGCCGTTCCCCTCACGGCTTTGCCTGGTGGTGTCCCGAGTCAAGGTTTGTTCCTGCTCCCCCCGGGGCTCACGGCCGCAGTCTGTTTAATAGCGCCTCCGGGCGCTCTGCACGCATCAGCGGCGCGCCACCCCCGAGGCTGCTGGGTGCTGTAGGAGAGAGAGGGAGTCTCCCGGCGCTCCCTCTGTGCCCGGATACACTACCGTTCCCCTCACGGCTTTGCCTGGTGGCGTCCCGAGTCAAGGTTTGTTCCTGCTCCCCCCGGGGCTCACGGCCGCAGTCTGTTTAATAGCGCCTCCGGGCGCTCTGCACGCGTCACCGGCGCGCCGCCCCCGAGGCTGCTGGGTGCTGTAGGAGAGAGAGGGAGTCTCCCGGCGCTCCCTCTGTGCCCGTATACACTGCCGTTCCCCTCACGGCTTTGCCTGGTGGCGTCCCGAGTCAAGGTTTGTTCCGGCTCCCCTGGAAGTTCATTTCTTTTAAACAAGACAAGAATTGGGCTGCCTAAATCTTTCAGCACAAGTGAAATGAGAAAAAGGACGCAGGATCCTGTTGTCACGACTGCACCATAGCCTAGCCAAAATCTCATCTACATTCATAAATGGTTAGATTATGTTATATCATGTGGATTTGTATGGAGAAGCTTATCACCTGTGAGGGTATCCAGGCACTGGAGCAGCAGCGTAGGTCTGGCAGTGCTCCTAGTTGAATAGCCAGATCTCCAGCTTCTTGCCGAAGTTGAGGACTGGAGTGTCAGTCCTGATTAGTAGAGGGAGTTAGATCCAGTTTTCAGCAGCAATGGAGGAGAAAGCATGCCCTTCTGTCTTGCTTTTGCGGATGCAAAACATACAGAATAGTCTCAACAGTAGCAGCTAATAAACAGAACATCAGAACAAATTGCTACATTCTAACAGTATTTCAGAGTATTGCTGCATCTGTTCTCCATCCCTTCCTCTCTGTCTCTGGCAAAGTTGCTTTTAGCACCAAAAGAAGCATGTTGAGTTCTTAGGTGGTCTTGTCTTTCACATTCCCATTAGATTTTATTCTACAGGAGCTCCCCTGCAAGGACATCTCCTTGCATTGTGGTGGGTGCCTTCCTTTCTTGTATACAAGACATGAATTGGGCTACCTAAATCTTTCAGCACATGTGGAATGAGAAAAAGGAAGCAGGATCCTGTTGCCACAACTGCATCATAGCCTCGCCGTAATCTCATCTAAATCATAGATGGTTATGTTATGTTATATCTTGTGGATTTGTATTGGGTGGCTTATCCCCTGTGAGGGTATCCAGGCGCTGGAGCAAGAGCGTAGGTCTGGCAGTGCTCCTAGTTGAACAGCCAGATCTTCAACTTCTTGCAGAAGTTGAGGACTGGACTGGCACTCCTGATTAGTAGAGGGAGTTAGTTCCAGTTTTCAGTGGCAATGAAGGCTAAAGCATGCCCTTCTGTCTTGCTTTTGTGGATGCAGAGGATTTGTGCAAGGGAGAAGGAGGTGGAGCATAGCTGTCTGGAGGGTTGGTAGAGCTGTAGTCGGTTGTTGATGTAGGCTGCTTCTGCGTTGTGGAGGGCTTTTAGACATAGATGACAAACTTGAATTTGCAGGATTTCTGGATGGGTGCCACAGCAGGCCCCCCGGGGTAGGGAGTGATGTGCATGCTTCTGAAGATGCTACGGGTGAGTCTGGCTGTGGTGTTCTGGATGGTTTAGAGTCCTTGCATGACTTGCTTGGAGATGCCAACGTAGAATGCATTGCCATAGTCAATTCTGCTGGTAATGAGGGCCTTGGTGACCCAGCGTCTGGTGTACATGAGGAACCATTTAAAGATTTTGCAAAACATAATGTGGATGTGGAAGCAGCATGCGATCAAAGCATTGACCTGTTGTTCATCGAGAGCTTGTCATCAGGATGATGCTGAGGTTTCTGGCATGGTCAATAGGGGTGGGCATGGGACCCACGATAAGGATCTCTGTTTTGTCAGTGTTGAATTTAAAGCAGTTCTCTCACATCCAGCTGGCCACGTCAGACATGCGGTGAAGTTGTTCCTGGTGGTGTTGTTCATGTCATTGAGAAGAGGTTGAGCGGAGTGTCATCGGCATTGGAGATGATGTTGATGTCATAGGTTATTAGAATGTGGTTGAAATGTGCCATATAAACATTGAACAGAATTGGACTGAGGGAGGAACCCTGGGGAATTCCACAGACGAGCTTCTTGTGTTTGGAAATGAAAGTAGAGATTCTAACTCTTTGTGTCCTGTTTGAGAGGAGACTAGCGATGAAGGTGCCATCAAAGAGAGTATTGTATGTCATCGAGAGGTCGAGTAAGATAAGTGCAGTGGTTTCTCCTCTGTCCATGATTGATTGGATGTCATCCGTTGCTGCCAGGAGGGCTGCTTCCATGCTATTGTTGCTACAGAATCCTGACAGGGTGGAGTCTAGGAGGTGGTGCTGTTAATGATTGAGCTGCTTGCTGATCTCTTTCTCCAGGACTTTTCTTGGGAAAGGTACGAGTGAGATGAGCCTGTGGTTGCTGGGATCTTTTGTGTTTGCCAAGGGTTTCTTCAGCATGGCAGTGACCTCTGTGTGTTTCCAGCTGTCAGGGAAGTTTCCACTGAAGATGGAGGAGTTGGTGAAGGTGGTGAAGTTGGCGCTGATCAGTGTGCTTCCCTGGTTGTACATGTGTGGGAGAGGCTGGGCATAGGGGTACAATGAGTGGATGGTTTGCATGATTATGGCAGTGGTTCGCTAGTGGATGGGTGCTCCTGATGCTGGAGCGGGGTGGGTTGCATGATGATGCCCTCAATGGTGAATTGGGGTGTGTAGCTGGAGTAGATCTTGAGAAGTTTGTTTTGGGAAACATCTGAAAGGTCATCGCAGTGGGTCTGTGAGTGGATGATGGTGTTGGCGGCGGCTGACAGATTGGCTCCTTGACGATGCAAAAGAGTTTCTTTGTCGTAGATAGTGCAAGGTTTGAGTTTGATCATGAAGGCCCCTTTCAAGGCTTCTTGGATCTGCGCTTGGTACATTCTGAGTGCAGATTTGTAGGTGTCTCTGGAAGGGTTGTATCGGCTCGTCTTTCAACCTATAGGCCCAAAGACCAAAATTGAGTGGCCACTTTAGTTGAGACAAAGGTCTCCACCTTACAGAAATGAACTTCCTCTCTTTCCCATCTGCCATTGCTCAAATGTTAGTCACATCCCTGGGGCCCAGCTCTCCCAAAATGTGACTAGATGATCAACAACAGTGTGACATACAACTTGCACTGTTTACAGTGTCAACACAAATATCACAAACACCTCAAACCATACTTTAAACATCAAATTGAATCTTCATAAATAGAAGTTTACTACCTTATACAGACTCATAATAGTATCTAAAACTATAAGTTGATGGCAACTGATCAAGGTAAGTCAATATCAGGAACAGTGACATTCAAATAAAATATAAAATCATAGTTTCCTAAAGTAAGTAAGTTATTCATTGTGTCGGTTTGTGCTAGAAATATTGATCACCTGCACTGGCACCGCATGCATGCACTTGTGCTGTATTAAGAGTTGCCTGTTATTTGGGGAGGTAAAAGCACAACTGGTAAAAACCAATACTGCAGGTTTTGGATTACCTCTCCATTATGAATTCTTCACCTTAGAATGCGCAAAAATGTGCTATTACCAGACATTTTCCAACCTTTGGAGCTGCAAAGTCAAAGTATTATGGTTTTCCTTTCACAAGTTATTAAAATGATTACATGGCATAATGTGTGCAGAAAACAAAGTGCTAAACTTGCTTACCACTTGTAATCCCAATTCATGAGCAAACTCTTAATTGCCCTGAATCAGGATCAAGATTGGACTCCAAATAATGTCCATAGAAAATAAAGTAGTGCCAGCATTGGAGCAAAAGTTTCTTGAACAGATATTCTCATGAATATTATTTCATAATTGTGTCATCGCAAGACCATTAAATAAATTCAATGTGAGGATTAAGATCTTAAGGTTTACCCTGACATGTACATGCAACCGGAACGAGAGTATATCACTGAATTGCATAGAAAATGCATCAGGGCTTGATTCACAATGTATCTGATGTACCTAAATGCACCGCAGGGTCACAAAATAGGCACTTTGAAAATATAAAATCCTGAGTTACTGGTTCAGCTTTGGTGGAATTTTATGTTGGTAAAATCCACTTACAAATGCAATTATCAGTCAGCATGGCTCAATTTCCAAATTCCTAATTTCAAGGATAGCAGCGTGAGTTTGCAATTTCTTGAGAGGGCAAGACTGCAAAGCCTGTGACAACCACACACAAGTTTATACTCCCATACCCCTTGCACTGAGTTTAAGACCCTAGGAAGACACACATTTTCCATTCACTGGACATTCTGCAAGCATGAACAGAAAACATTGGAGTACACTTGAAAATTAACAACTGGTACACATGTCCTGAGTATCTCTGGCTTCCTTTGGCAATCCATGGAGAGTTAAAAATGTATTTTCAATGTTAGCGTAACCCTATGGGAACACATTTCTGAGCTTGAAATTCTCAACCTTTTAAAGGCACGAGCTATGCTCTTCTCTCTCATCCAACTACAATGACCACAATGACTGTGCTGTAAAGCTTGTACATTAGATGCACACTCATTCAAAAAGTGGTGGACTTCAGAATATATGTTAAAACTAATGGCAACACTGCTGCAAAAAAAAAAGACTCACTCATGCTTTAATTGGTTAAGTGTATGCTATCTTTTTTGGCTATTGCAACGGGTGGCCCTTCAGAAAGCTACAAAATGTTCAGTCTCTGAGCCAGCATGAGTGTTCACTGACCTATCTGACATAACTGTTTTGTCTCTTCCACCAGGTTAATGACCTAAGACTTGTGTATACCAGCAAGCGGTGCTCCAGGAGTGTGACTAGCGAGTACTGGGAGCCAATGATGGATAGCAGACGAAGGAACTCTTCTGTTGAAATAACATTTGCTTCAGAGCTCGAGCGCTCCCTACCTGAAGCAGGGCCAGAATGTTTCCACCAATCTACTAGTAATGCCTCAATCCCTGCATTTATCTACCCTGAGACAAACTATGCCGGGGTTATAAAACACAGACCCCGGAACATGCCGCCCTTTCCTCAAGTCCAGAGCACGTGTGAAGGGAACCTTAAAAGCTCTTGTGCGGGGAGCATGAAAGAGGTTACGCCCCAACTAACCTGCACAGATGCCCGTTCCAAACGAACCTCTGCAAGACCCCAGCACCACACAACTGCCTCTCCAGTCTTCTTTTATCTGGACAAGCCACCTCCAGCTCCAAGACGTACATCAGCCGTACCTGACGAAATATTCAAATTGAATAGTTGCCCTTTCCCTAATCCATCAAATCTTCCCTACATGGGTGAATATGTGGCCTCAGAAAATCAGTACCAGCAACCAAACCAACGAAGGACAAGTTGCAGTAGCGACAGTAGCACCTACGTGGAATCAGAACATGAAAGTAGGACCCTGCACGCAAATCCCCTAGATTTTCAAGGGCAACAGACCAAACGCTCCTGGAGTCAGTCAGATATGAAGTCTATTGTTTATCATTCCGGGTCAGAGTTCAGACCCTTGGGGTACTGCCCACCTCTTAGCAGAAGGCAAAGATATGCACTGGCAAAACAAGCACTTCCACTTCCAACAGATGCAACAGGAGTTCAGAGAGCAACAGAGCGATATGTCTACAGCGGGACAGAGTCCAGTGACTCCGAGTCGGAAGTCCTGAACCCCTTCTATTACTCTTTGTTTGGTAAAAATGTAAAGTCGCAAATAGCTAGAGTCCGCTTGTCCTCAGGTAGTCTTCAACTTGGCGACGTCGAGGAAGATGTTCAGCTCAATGCACATGGCAGCCAAGGCAGACCAACCCGGCCATCTTCATATTACTTTTCAACCTAGCCCATCCAAGTAGAAAGGTAGATTAAAATTTAGTGACTCTTTAGTTAGACTAAAGTGTAATAAGGATGGTAGTTAAAAATAAAATTTCTCAAAACACAAATGTATGCAAAAGGATTTGGTTTTCTCATCGGTAGCAACAAACGGTAAAACAACGTTCATAACGAAACTTTTTTCACGCATGGAATCACAACACGGTCATTACAACGACTGTGCTGTGATTCCGCATACCATTATTCCGCAAGTCGGAACAACGACTTGCGGAGGGGGGTGGCGTGTTGGAAATTCCAACACCTTCCCTAGTGTCCGCACAGACTGGAGCTGGAATAGTAAATTATTCTATTCCAACATCCAGCGCCTCCCTCTGACTTGCGTGGTAATGGTATGCGGAATCACAACGTGGTCGTTGTAACGACCGCGTTGTGAATCCATGCGGGGAAAAAGACTGCGGGGAAAAAGAGATATATTTGCAACAAACATTACAGAAATATGGAGTCTGGGATGCATTTACATATGAAAGCAGAATTGAGAAAACTTGTGAAAATTATAACTGAATCGTAAATAGTTTACAAAGAAAATAATGTTTTTAAAATATTATTTTATCT
This sequence comes from Lissotriton vulgaris, assembly GCF_964263255.1. Classification (NCBI taxonomy): domain Eukaryota; kingdom Metazoa; phylum Chordata; class Amphibia; order Caudata; family Salamandridae; genus Lissotriton; species Lissotriton vulgaris. The sequence goes on from NC_141691.1 coordinate 338,615,762, forward strand.
GAACACAAAGAACATTGGATTTTAAAGTCGTCATTTTTTAAGAAAACGTGCTTTGCTATGATGAGAAAATGTTCCATTGGCAGCGTTAATGAAAAGTAAACCTCTGTTTGAGCAGCAACCGCTTGACAAACCCTGTGCCATTTCTTTGTTCATTTTTGCAGACTTCACATGCATTAACAGCAGTGTTACTCTCAATTTCAATATCACAGCTTACGTATGCCTATCTGAGCTTTCTTTAAATTGAGTTACTGTTTTGGCTTCACTACTTCTATTGGATTGTTGTTCTATGTAATTTTCATAAAAAAATATTTTATGATTCAACTTGAAGATCGGGGCCTATATTACTAATAGGGCACACTTTCCTTGTTTACGCCACAGCTCACCTTTAAACAGATGTGCGAACAGGGGCAGTGCACCTGATGACTGCTGTGCCCAAGGGCTGCGCATTCAGTGAAATATGGAGTGGCTGTTCAAAGCTGCTTCATCTTTTACAGTGCAGGTGGCAAACTGCCTGCAGATTGAGTAGGGGCGAGAGATCCCCCTGCCGGCATGTGCAATGAGTACATGCACAAGCCTGCAGGGGGTTGTCTGCAGGGTTCATGGGACGCTCTTTCCCCTTTGCAGAAGGCTTTTCTCGGGGCACACTAGTGCCTCACCTTTTTGTGGTGCACTGTCAGTTCCCCTCCTAAGGGCATGTTTGCCTCAGTGGCCAAATCCATAAAACACCATACAAATTATAATTATACTAATTCACCCCCATGCAAATGAGGGAATGCCCTCTCAAGGTAGCGCTGGCAATGGTATTAAGGGGCAGCACAAGCTCCTGTGGCCCCTTCTGTAATCCATAGTTTCGTGAGGCGCAAAAAGCAGGCACTCATGCTTGTTATGGCCCCACGGCACTATTTGTAATACAGCCCCTGGTGTCTTCTGCTATTCTCTATAGGAATTCCTGTCCTTGGATCACATGCCCAGTATCTCTTCTTTAGATTTGGTGAGTGACAGCTTATGCTGCTGCCAAAGCTAATGTCATTGGCTCTGTCCTTTGTTCTTGGACCTCGTTATAGCAAATACGCATGTGATTCGCCAGTAATTTCATAAGCCTACATGCATTGAAATGTGGAGTCAATTTTGGAGTCTTGATATGGGAAAATTAAAGTCACCCCTCCACACCCTCACTTCCCTCTGCCCTCAGCCATTGGTTTGTTGGCAGACATCAAGTGTCAGTGGTGACAACTTCCCCTATACAGTGAGTGAGTGGCACTGCCAAGGCCTCCCAGCCAGTGCCCCCTTCACTGCAAAGGCCTAATTATGTGGTCCGGGCATGATGCGAACACAAGATGATGGACGAAGCACTGAAACTTTTCAGACACTCACCCCCTGTCACAGATCGGGGTTGAATCCGTCATCGTTCTTTATCTCACTTCGCCACCCCAGTTCAGACACAGCTATATACAAATCAGTCTTGGCCCCGTGCCTTATGGGAACAGTCCAGCCCAAACTGCCAAGTCATGTCTTTTCCGGACCGAAAACAACCATCCCGGGACCGGTTTCGGGGTAATACCCCTCATCAGCCAGGCTAGCTTGAATTCAGTGGCAAAGTGAGCAGGGAACCCACGTCTGGGCCTACCCTGCAAACTTAGGAAGAACAAATCAAACTCAAGGAGATGGATGGAGCGCTGAAACCTTTCAGATACTCCCACCCTCCCCCAGTCACAGATCAGGGCTGAATCCATCATCGTTCTTTAGCTTACTTCGCAACCCCAGTTCAGACACACTATATGCAAATCAGCCTTTACCCTGTGCCTCACGGGAACAGTCCAGCCTGAACTGCCAAGCCATGTCTTCCCTGGACCGGAAACAAGCATCCTGGGACCGGTTTCGGGGTAATACCCCTGATCATTGTAACAATAATGAGCTACCACCACCAACGGTTAGGCTTTTGCCTCACCATGCTATCCCACCTGCTTATGTAGATCAAGGTGCTCATGCAGGAGAAATCAGGGCCATACCAATAGATAGAGTGAACCAGACTGTACAAAAGGTGAGAAGCCAGGATACAGGGCAGTGAAGAGGCAGATTGGGCTGAAAGTACTCTCCGGGGCCCTTGTGTACATCAAGGTGCTTGTGCAAGTGTGAGACTGGGCTATACCATCATGAGAGGATGCGGACCGGAGCAATGCAGTGTACAGGACCATGGGCATTGAAGAGAGGGAGCAGATAGAAGGTCCATGTTCATATACCTCAGGATAATCATTCATATGAGAATCAGATCTGCAGCTCACTGGTATGCTAGTACAGCGCAGGACCGAACATCAGTAAACAGGGATTGGAGGAGAGCTGGTCTGAAAGCGAGGGAGAGGGGCATGGGAAGTTAAGTAGTGGTGAAAATGAACCAGTATTCTTAAGAGAGAAGTGAGTAAAGCATTCACTACTGTAATGTATGTGACCTGCAGGGTACAAGTTTGAAACCTGGAAGGGGCAACTGCGCCTGTCACTCTTCTGAGGCTGAGAAATAGACTACCATTACATTTGGTATTAATGTGTGTTACTTGTAGAACCTATGAACTTCTTTACTGAGTTATTAAGTACTATATAAAAACAAGCTATGGCTGTTACATGAAGACTCAGGTGCAAAAGTTGGCACCACCTGGAAGCCGCAGGGGTGCACCAACTGTGGGTGAAGAAGAGATGGAAGAGAGGAGGCGTTGTCTGACCATGCTCTCTTTGGACTGCTTGCACGAGATCCCGACAAAAGGTTAGTGCACCATATTCACTTCAGTACTTTTGTCAAGATTGGGCAGCTTTCAACCTTATACATTTCTCACTCATGTGAACTTGCCACTTCAAATATATTTAAAGTTTTTTAATATTTGCATGTTCATTTTAATTAATCATCTCCTGGTCATTTAGACATTTATTATCCTTTTAATACGTTCTCTGAGTATAAGAACATATTCATTCCTGATGCATTTCGAAGACATAAACTCTTCTTCACAAGGAAAATCACATGTAATACTAGCAAATATATAATCACATACAAGAAAAAAATGTAAGTCTTGTTTCAAATAAAAACGTACAGCAATGCATTACACGCCAATCCGCTTTAATATAATATAACCTATTTTTTAATTCCCTGCTGAGGAAGTTACAAGTTCCACAATTCTACACGCTTTCCTCTTTCTTCACTGTTAACACCTCTGCAGGTCAGTGGTCATGTTCTCGTTTCGTTATCAAAACTTCCTGTGGGTTCTTGAACAATAGTGGCATCATGTGCTCATAGTATTTTTTATGTCTATTATATTGAATCTGTTATAATCAAAAAGAGAGAGAGGAGAACTAGAGAGGCTAGTCCGTTTCCCCAGCTTATATGTTAGCAATCAATGAGAACTAGCTCTGGTTTAAATTGTTTGTATGTCTGCGGGTGGAGGAAAACCATTAGGTTATATGAAGGCCCTCACCCACCAACCTAGTTGGTGGCATGCTTCATCATCAGGCGCCACCCAAGGTACCGAGTGTACCTCAGGTGTGCTTCGACGCCAGATTACTGCGGAGCGGGTTTTTTTGGTTTGTGAGGGTGGTGTGAGTGTGCTCTGAGTGAGGTATAAAATACTATCCTGGGTGTCCCAAAGACTGTTTTAATGGTGGGCCCCAGGCAGTCAATAAAAACAAAGGCTATCGGACGTGCACGTGATCCCTACCTATGCTTCACGTACACCAGCAGCAAAGACCAGTTACCTTTCCTGGACCTACTGATCAAGGCCCCCAAGGATAAACTATCAACCACCACCTATTACAAACCCACAGCAAGAAATTCACTACTTGCCTTTGAAAGTTTCCACCCACGACCACTAAGGGAGAACCTGCCCTATGGCCAATTTCTACGCATAAGGCGCAATTGCAGCAATAAGGAGGACTACAACACACAGGCCACAGACCTTTCCCACAGACTTCAACAATGGGGCTATCCAACAAGGATCATCAACAGGACCAAGAAACGGGCAAAGAACGAAAATAGAGACGCCCTCCTGGAAACACCGACCCGTCAAGAAACAACAACACCATTGACCTGTGTCACCACGTACAACCCTATCTCCAATGCAGTGGCTAAAATCATTAGGAAAACTTAGAGAATCTTCAACACGGGCAAACAAGACTGGGACCTGCCCCTCTCCGGCTATAAAAAATCGAACATCCTACGGGATCAACTCATCTCCACACGGCCGAGAACCACGGAAACCACCATCAACCTCACACTACATCAAGTGTGGAACCTCCCTAGAGTCACAGGTCACTACCCCTGTGGCGACTGCAGCATCTGCCATCTCAAGACACATACCAAAACCCCCAATCTGGAAACCGTAAAAACATGGCACCAATGCAAGCACACGAACTGCAATTCAACCAATCTAGTGTACTTGATTGAGTGCCCATGCCAGCTCCCGATACGTGGGGATGACCACGAGAAAAGTACGCACCAGAATCACTGAACACAGAAGTACGATTCGGTGCAAGAAGACTATCAGCAAACTCACAGACCACTGCCTTAGACTTGGACATACCACCAATGACCTCAGATGGACAGTCATCGAACAGATCCCTGTCCACCCTACAGACAACGAGAAGCAGCTATTGTCCAAAGAACAACGCTGGATCTACAGATTGTCTACCCACACTGGGGGACTGAATGATAATATTCCGTGGAATAGCCTCAGCAGATGAGGCCCCCCTTCTGTCAACACCTGACACATCATTTCCACACTCGCAGTGCCATCTTGCCAACAGGGCCCACGCAGGGCCAAGGATGCCCATGCTCTGTTACATGTCCCAACACCAAACATCGTCAGTGCGACATAGTGGCTCTAACAACTAGGGGGTGACCGACTCACTCATAGGCCCTTCCCTAAAAGTGCTAAACCATCACTCTGTGGAACCACATCAAATCCTGCCCACTGATGCCCTGAGAACCTTACTGCACCCAGCAGGGCACTTAAACTCCATGGCCCTCCTGGACCCACTACACTGTGCCAGGGTATACACACCCCGCGATGTCCTTTCCCTGAAGAACACGTGTACCCCCATGTGTAATCCCCCTGCACATTCCCATGAGCCCACACAGTGGGTTCATCAGCTCCATTTATGGCACGGCCAATATGCAGCACATTAGCGTACTTTACCTCCTCAACCCCACCTAGTTGCCTCTTTACATCTAAATAGAGAGGGCGTCGCTCCATTATAGTGCACAGATGGAGCGCGACTCCCCTAAATGAGTTAGCACTCCCCTAGACAACTGCACATTTGCATGCGCATGTTAGCAATTTAGACTTTCAATTGCACTATGAAAATAAATAGAGAGAGCGCAACATACACCTGCATGCGGGTCTTACTTCTATTTCCTCTACTACAGGCATCTCCTCGAGACAACAGGAAGCTGAACACGCCCCGTGACACGTGCCCAGGCCAGAACACCTGACACAGCTAACAAGCAACACCTAGGGCTTTCCACAGGTATTTAAGCACACTCCACACTGAAGCTCACTTCCCACGGAGCCTCTGCCCGGACAACAGGTTAATTGCATGCCCAGAGACATCACGCAGTAAGTACCTGAACTCGACTTTGCTAACGGTACAGCCACCATTCATGCTGCCCCCGGCCGTGTTTGTGTGTGCATCCTTTTACCGTTACCTTGTTGGGTGCAGACTACCCCCCTCCCCCAACAGCCTTTTTCCTTTTTTTCCCCCAATTTAGAGTGCACATGGTCCTGGCCCCCGGCATAGCTCCATGCTGAGTTGTTCGCTAAAAATACGGTGTAAGCAACTCCATTTTAATGTTTCTTATTCCTTCACCACTGTTTACGCCAACTGTGGTCACAGTACTTAGGCCTAACTTCAAATATATTAACGCATAATGTGAGACCGGCCACACTTTCACTACCCGCCACTGACGCCAATACTGCCGCCTTGTCCGTGGTCACCTCTAGGCATCCGACGCAGCCTCAATAAATGCTTTTAGCCTGCTACAAGGAGCCTTTCCTTAAATGTTATGTCTGTCCTTTTTTACCCCCTACAGGAACAACTCGAGAGGAAACACCTCTTGCACATATAAGCACCGTAGCGTGTGCTTTACACACAGGGCACTGACAAACTCATACTAACCCCTGTTACACCCTACACAGATAAGGTCCTGACGAAAGCCAGTAGAAGAAAAGGCCTGGCTGAAACAAGTTGACCGCACAGGACGTCAGAGGCCATACCGTGCACGTCCGATAGCCTTTGTTTTTATTGACTGCCTGGGGCCCACCATTAAAACAGTCTTTGGGACACCCAGGACACTATTTTAAACCTCACTCAGAGCACACTCACAGTACCCTCGCGAACAAAAAAACCCGCTCCGCAGTAATCTGGCGTCGAAGCACACCTGAGGTAGACTCGGTACCTCGGTTAGGGCCCGATGGTGAAGCATGCCACCAACTAGGTTGGTGGGTAAGGGCCTTCATAAAACCTAATGGTTTTCCTCCAACCGCAGACATACACACAATTTAAACCAGAGCTAGTTCTCAATGATTGCTAACAAAATAAAAAATACTATATTGAATCATCATACATTATTGGTTACATTTCCAAACATCATAGACTGTTTCTCACTCCATCTTTTGCTTTTCATTTACGTGCCTTTTCAATAATCAGTCTGCCCAATTCTGCCTCCATTATAGTTAGATGGGTAGGTTCTAGAAAATTCGAATATAGGTAAATTATCCTATACTTGTTCTCAAGCCAGTCATACCAACAATATTATTTGAATACGTCAAAAATGTTGCTCTTATACATAATTCACATTACTTGATATGCTGTAAACTATTGTAGCTTTATATTTTCTGGATGATGTACCACATCACTTTTAAGCATTTATATGCAGTTTGTGCAGTTTAGACAAGGAAAGATAAATTTTTCTGTGAAAAGAAAAATCTCTGTTTGTTGACCTTAAGGACAGATACATGTTTTTTAATTGAGATGAAATTAGAAATAGCGAAATGGCATCTAACACCGAGCCCAAGCTAACACAAGCCCAGCTGCACAGACTGTCCATCTGTAACAATAGAAAGCTGCTGCGATATTGTGGTAAAAAATATAATTTACATATTGTGTCAAAAAAATCACTTACCACAATATTGGGTTCCTGTACTTATAATAGCAAGTGCAAAAAACAATCAATATCAGGAAAAAAATATTGTTGACACCAATTTCCATTGAAAACATACATAAATATCGATGTTTTAACATACATACAGTTTAAAGTAGTAAAACAAATATTAAGATATATAACATTAATATATTGTAAATTAAATACAGTCCACTAATATTTAATTCTGTATATGGATACATACTTATATAAATACACACACATATATATGTATATATATATTTTTTTTCTTTTTTCTTTTTTTTCTTTGTCATTTCATAGCTTGTCTGTTTGAACAGAACGGCACAATATGTTGTGTAATCAGGTCTGTAACGACATGATATGGTGTGTATTCAGTTCCGTTATGTGCCATACCTGGTTCGGCAAAAATGTGATGCTTCACTGTGGCATTATGGGACTAGTAGTCCTTCGAGATATCTCTACAGTGGTGTGGCAGTCTGAGGGCTTTAAGTTACACTAATTGCACACAGGTGGTGTGTGCAGTTCTATTTACGTATTGGAAAACATGCATGATTACCTCATTTTGTTTCTGAGGCTGAGGATTTCTCGTATTTCGACACAACTGCATTAGAACTATGGTTTTCAGCAGATGTGAGGCAAGCGGAATATCCAATCAGTTAAGGCAATTTATGAGTAACTCTTTGGGTGAATGGCAGTGTGTGAGTGTCTATATGGGTGTATGAGTGGATATATCAGTGGCTGTATAGATGAATGACTGTGTGTATGAGTGACTGTATAGGTTAGTGGGTGGATGTGTGTGTTGACGTATGAATCACTGAGCAGGTATGTACTAACAGCTATTGGTCTGTCTATGGTTTCGATATTGATGGTGTGTATTTTAGAGTGGGTGTATGAAAGGTTTTTTATTAGGGTATGAGGCGGTGCATCAGATGATCACATGGATGAAGTCATCAGTGATGTCATTTGAGATATCATCAGTGATGTCACTGAGCATGTCATGAGTGATGTAATATGTAACGTCATCAGCAGTGCATTGCGGGGGCACGAGTTATAGTTAGATCTACTAACTATAACTGCTGAATTTCTTTGGTTTTGTACAAGTGAAATCTCCAACTATCTATCCCTATGCTTTTTTCAGTGAATTTCTAAGGTTTTTAAATGCTAATTTCTAACTATAACGTCCCTGAAACCTATGGCTTTTTCAGTGAATTTCAAAGGTTTTTTAAATACTAATTTCTAACTATGCTTACAAAGGTAGGACATGTGAAGAAAAAGGAAGAAACGCGCAGAGAGAAGCAAGACAAATGCAGAAAGAGGCAACAGACATCCAGAAAGACAAAGAAAAGTGTAGGAAGATGTAGAGATGTGCAGAAAGACCCAACAGAGGAGCAGAAAGTCTTCCTGTGCCCCAACGTTTTGCTGATGGGTACTGGTGGTAACTGACTTTGACTAACCAGGCCTAGACACTTAGAATACAGTGAAAACACCTATATACACTAAGGAACACTGTGCGTTGGGGTACCCCTGTGATTATCATGACCTCCTCTGTATTTGCCATAAGTTATGACTGGGTCATTGCATGAGTACATGTGTAGTGACTGGATGATTAGAGTGCTAAAAGGAGAGTGCATGGTGATTGATTTTATAAGTGCTTGGGTTTTGGTGCAGTGATTGGGTAAGCACATAGGATTGTCTGGGTGATTGGAGGACTGCATACAGAGTACCAAGGAGATTACTGGACTGCATAGGTGGTCCTCAGTGTATTGCAGCAGTGCATGTGTTAGTGACTGAGACATTGTATGAGTACATCTCTACTGAGTGGATAATTAGAGTACTGCAAGGAGAGTGTGTGGTGAATTTATAAGTGCTTGGGTATTGGAGGAGTGTTTGGATTAGTACATGGGGTGGCTGGGTGACTGGAGGAGTGCACAGCGAGTGACAGTGTGATTGTGGGACTGCATAGGTATTACCTGGGGAATTGAAGGAGCAAATGAACAGTGTGTAAGTGGGTTTTGGACTATATGGGTAGGGCATATGGGATTATAACAGTGATCAGTTAGTGCCTGGATCATTGCATGAGTACATAGCTACTGACTGAAAGATTGGAATACTGCAAGGAGAGTGCCAGAGTGGATTTATAAGTGTTTGGGTATTGGTGGAGTGTTTGGATTAGTACATGGTAGTGGCTGGGTGACTGGAGGACTGCACGGGTAGTGACAGGGTAATTGCTGGACTGCATTGGTACTACCAGGGGAATTGAAGGAGCGAATGAGAAGTGTATAGGTGGTTAGAGGACTGCATGGGTAGTACACAGGGACTGTAGCAGTGCATGTGTTAGTGCCGGGATCATTGCATGACTACATGGGTAGTGACTGGATGATTAGAATACTGCAAGAAGAGTGCATGGTAAATTTATAAGTGCATGGGTTTTGGTGCAGTGAATGGATAAGGAATAGGGCTGGCTGGGTGATTAGCGAACTGCATAGGTAGTACCAGGGAGATTACTGGACTGCATAGGTAGTCCTCAATGGATTGCAGCAGTGCATGCTTTAGTGACTTGGTCATTGCATGAGTACATGGGTAGTGACGATGATTAGAGAGCTGCAAGGACAGTGCATGGTCATTTTATAACTGCTTGGGTTTTGGTGGAGTGATTGGATACGTACATAGTGCTGGCTGGGTGATTGGAGGAATGCATGGGTACTGACAGGGTGATGGCTGGACTGCATGGGTAGTGCTCAGGGTATTGTAGCAGTGCATGAGTTAGTACATGGGTCATTGCATGAATGCATGGGTACTGACTGGCTGATTAGAGTACTGCAAGGAGAGTGCATGGTGAATTTATAAGTGCTTGGGTTTTAGCAGAGTGATTGAATAAGTACACACATGTCACAACAGTCCCGCCCCATCCCTTCACCAGTGTGCAAACACTCCCCCTGGCAGGTTAATTCCCCTTAAATCCTGATGGTCCCCGGGGGCCAACTAGCCCTCCAGGTGCCTCCAGAAAGCGCCACAGAGCTGCGTTACAGAGAGGTGGTCCAAGGCCATGTCCCTTTTTACACCTCTCTGCAACGCAGCTCTGTGGCACTTACTGGAGGTCCCTGGTGGGCTAGTTGGACCTAAGGGACCCTCAGGATATTCCAAACATAGCCCAAGGAAGGTGGTGGTCCCTGGGGCTGCGGGGGCCCCCGTGGACCCCCGCTAATATATTTTTGCAAAGCCCCCGGGACCTGGCGCACCCGGGGGCTTCAATTAAATGAAGCGCGGGAGCCGGCGCTTCATTTGAAGTAATTTCGGCGTGATTTGCGACCCCAGATCAAATTTCGCCAACATTTCAAAAATGAAAATGCTGTTTTTGGCCATAGGGGTCCTTGTGGGACCCCCTGAACAGGCCTAGGGGTCAGGGTATTTCTACCCTGCCCCCTTTTCTTGTTTTTAAATTTCTTTCACAGTTTTCTTGTGACTCGGTTCTACTGAGTCACGAGATGGCTGCCAACACTTCCTGGTTTGGAGTGTTGGCAGGCAATCAGAGTGAAGTTCATGCTCGGGATGGGTTGCGACTCCACCGCGTCCCTAGATATTGAATCTTTTTCAAATTTCTCAGGAACTACTGAACAGATTTACAACATTTAAAAAAGGGCTCTTTCTGAACCAAGGGCTACCTTTTTGCCAAATTTGGTGTAATTCCATTCAGCAGTTCGGGCTGTAGCTGTGTCTAAAGTTTCCAATGGAAAATTGCATGGGAAAAACACATTTTGGGACCCCTTTTTTCTCAGCCCCACTTGTCGAATCACCCCGAAACTTTCAAGATAGGAGCTGACCGGAGAGGGTCACTAGTTTTGAAAATTTCGCAAAAATACGTCAACCGGCGCCAAAGATATTGAGAAAACAAAAAACGCTTTTCCTATGGAAACTAGGTCCTAACTTTAACTACCTACTGGCGACTGCTAGTAGGAAATATATATATATATATATAGATGTATTGTGTCATTCTTTACAAATAAATAAAAGGACTTTTATATATATATATACCTTTCTCCTTTTCGCCACCGCCCGCCGTAGACAAGACACGGACCCAAATCTAGTGCTTGTTTAGTTTATTGTCCCAAAAACCGTCAGAGACGCGTTTCACCGCTTGCGCGGCTTGTTCACTATATATATATATATATATATATTCACTGAAAAAACCATTGGTTTTAAACCCGTTATAGTTAGGAAGTAGCATTCAAAAAACCTATGAAATTCACTAAAAAAACCATAGGTTTTAAACACATTATAGTTAGGAAGTTGCATTTAAAAAACCTATGAAATTCACTGAAAAAACCATAGGTTTTACACACGTTATAGTTAGGAAGTAGCATTTACAAAACCTATGAAATTCACTGAAAAAACATAGGTTTGACACATGTTATAGTTAGCTGGACATTTCACTCATATAAAACCAATGAAATTCCCCCGTTATAGTTACTTCAGCTAACTATAACTCGCGCGCCCGCAATGCACTGCTGATGACTTCACATATCACATCACTCATGACATCATCTATTAAATGGGTTAGTTTTGAAAATTACATATATTTTATATATGTAGATCTGAAGGTTGGTTGAACAAGAATTTAGTATATAAGTGTATAAACGGTTGCTTTTTTGGTGAAAAATAGATTGTATAACTGACTGATTAAGTATATCTTAATGAGTACATGGGTTACTGAGTAATGTTTAAATATATACATATCTGTGTCAGTCTATCAGTTTCTATTTTAGTGACTGAATGTCTTGATGAGTAGCTATATGACTGATACATTATGTCTATGTAGGTTATTGTTTCTTTATTATTAGTAAGAGTGTCTAAGTGTTAATATGCTACATTAGGAGATTTTACATATTGCATACATGCAAGAATCAGTGACATACTATTCCTATATGTTGTAGGCAGCATATGTCAGATGTTAGATGTTATCAGTGATGTCATGAGTGATGTCACTGACCATGTGATGAGTGATGTAATATGTGAAGTCATCAGCAGTGCATTGCAGGCACGCGAGTTATAGTTAGCTGAAGTAACTATAACGGGGGAATTTCATTGGTTTTATATGAGTGAAATGTCCAGCTAACTATAACATGTGTCAAACCTATGGTTTTTTCAGTGAATTTCATAGGTTTTTTAAATGCAACTTCCTAACTATAACGTGTTTAAAACCTATGGTTTTTTCAGTGAATTTCATAGGTTTTTTGAATGCTACTTCCTAACTATAACGGGTTTAAAACCAATGGTTTTTTCAGTGAATTTCATAGGTTTTTAAAATGCTAATTATTAAATATATCGTGATTACAACTTATAGTTTTATCAATGAATTTCAGTAAATGTTTTTATCGGAAAAAAACAGTTTTGTTAATTTGCAGACTTGTTTAGGGACTCCTTTTAAAGCTCTAGTGAATTAGGGAGCGCGTACCTTGCCTTTTTTTGAACGTTTTGAAATTTGTCAGTTTTTAAAACAGATCGCCTTTGTAAACTTTTGTGCGCGACCGGGTGTGCACACTGCGCTATATATTTCCGGAAAAAATTGCACTTTCGACCCATCGAATTTCTTCATAGACCCCCCAGAGAAGTTATAATAGGTCAAGGAGACTGTACCTTGCCTTCTTTATAACGTTTTGAAACTTTTGACTAAATTGAACACAACGACTTTTTCAACTTTCGTGCGTGACCCGATGCGCGCACCCCAGCGCAAAAAACATAAAAAGTTTTATACTTTTACAATTTTGAACTTGCATCTTCTGAGAAAATGTACAAGATTACGCTGTGTTTAGCTTTCCTACTTTTTACATTTTGAAACTTCAGTGAATTAGACCGATACTTCCAAATGACGTACGTAACCAGGGAAATGTCATCGCTTAGACGTCCTAATGCGCGCATGTCAAGTCATGTGACTCGAAAAGAACACTTCCAATTGGTTGTTAGTAGTTTCTGTTCTGGAATTTTCACGGATCCCACCCACTTCCCTCACTATCTTCTTTACTCTCAAGAGAGAAGAACGTTTTACATCTTACCGAAGACTTTGGTGAAATGGCTGCCGCACAGAATTCATCGTCAGAATCTGAAGAAAATTATTGGCTATCTTTAACAAAAAAGAAGGAATCTTTCATCTGGCAATTTTTTTCTTTTCCTAAGGATCAAAAAAAAGTGAATGCGCCCAAAGTCACTTGCACAATTTGTGACGCAGTTCTTTCAAGAGGAAATCCTTCCAAAAAGTATTCGTTTTCAATACATACGATGATGAGGCATGTGAGGCAAGTGCATCCTGAGAAATTTGCACAGGCATCGACAAGAGCTCTGGCAACACAACTACCATCAGCTGTGGCCAGCACATCTTCTGGTGGACGACCTGTATCTCCATCCAGTGCAGAGATGGACTTGAGACCATATTTATCAAAGGTGCATATGAAATGCAACTTGTGTGGAGAAATTATTGTGTACGGAGAGCAGAGCCTCACTCTGATTGAGAGAAGAATTAATGAACATCAATGCTCCCACAGAAGATGATTTTCTCATTTCCAGTTTCACAGTGTTAAACTTCAAAATTTCGGTTCCAGTTTTAAAAGTCAAAAACAATATAACACTTGTTACCTTTTCAGAACTAACTCATTGTACCAAAAAGAGCTCTATTTACAAGCTGAAGTATCGACGCTTTTTTTCAGGACAATTATGGAAAAAAGCGACGATACTTGGGGCATATTATGAAGGAGACGTAGTACATTATCATCGGTTTCATCGACAGGACACTGACGATAAAACGATAAGAGCCTTCATACTATGTTCTATGAATTGCAACCAAAACCTTCGTTAGTTGTCTTTACATCTAACATTAGGTTTGATTGCAATTCATAGAGCATATTATCAAGGCCGTTATCGCCGCTATATCTGCACTTTTCTGCCGATAAAAGCGGCGTTAATGTTATACCTATCCTTGAAAATATTCTCCAGCACCTTCGTGAAAACGGCATTACATCGCCTGCCGTTAGACCACTTTGCATATGTTGCGCACAGTAAGTTAATGACATGCAAAGTGGGCGTAGATCAAAGCACATGCAAAATGTGGTTGGAGGGGAAAATACCCTATCACGAGAAGAGGCGTAGCGAGGAAAAGAGGTGGAATAAACTTGTTTATCGTAGGACTGTTAAAGCCTGCTGTAATCAAGCATTCGCCAGCGTTAACATGAGGGTGTGGAAAATAAAACTAAATCCACCCCGTCCCCTAATTACAAGGCACACATTGCTGCGTGAAAACAACGTTTGTTTTCACGCGGTAATGTTAAGTACTGCCGGCTGTTACAAAATACACTATCACATATGTGTTCCCATTGATATTAAAGCACTAACACCGCAGAAAATTCCGCTGGTAGCGTCGATATTTAGAACGCCGAGCAGCGGCGATTTTTATCACTTACGAGCCTTGCTATTATGAAGGTTTATCTCCTATCTGATTCTCAAACTATGCACCGCGGCTCCCCTGTGCGCCGTAATGAGGTGCCAGGGGTGCCGAGCACACTCTAGAGTGACTAACCATCCATAAATTCCACGGACATCCATACTCTGTTATCTGCAATTGTGGGCATCAGAAGGAGCTGCGCTGCTCCCCTCTGAGAGGCCTCACTCCCACTGCTGGAGCAGCCTCGCACTCCTCCATGAGCACAGGAGCAGCCCCTCCCGCCCATTGAAGTTCTGTATCGGGCTCATTGCCGCTTACTGAATGAAAATGGGGCACTGAAGGATGTTCAAGTATGTAGCGCTCCTCCTGCTACAGCGTACAGAAGGGATTGTGTTAGGTATAAAAAAGTGAAACGCCCACACTACAATGATATAGAACACTTCCTTTAAAGAAGCCTGTGAAATAAGTTTAAAAGATCAGGTTAACCTTCTTTTACTCTCTCATTATTCTTGAACTTAAGTATTTACAACACTATATTCAACAATGCCATGGTTGCTGCTTTTTTATTTTAAGAAATTAGCAATCATTCACAAAGCCAATAGTCCTAGGGCCTTATTTATGAAGGCCTTGCGTCAGTTTTGCGCCGCCGGTGCGTCACTTTTTGTGACGCACCAGCGGTGTAAAAAAATGCGCATTGTTGCGCCATATTTGAAAAGTGACGCATCTAGGTAGATGCGTCACTTTTTAAACCCCTGCGCCACATTATACCTGTGTCAGGTATAATGTATGCAGAGGGGGCGTTCCCCCGCAAAAAGCCTCGTAATAGTGACGCAGTGAAATCTATGAGATTTCACTGTTTCACTTTTAGGACGCTGTTGCGTCAAAATCTTGCGCCTGCCTCACAGCAGGCGTAAGACTGACGCAAGCCCTTTCACATGGGGCTTTCCCCATGTGAAAGGACGCATTGCTGGAGTTGCGTCAATTTTTTGACACACTCCAGCAATGCGTCACTTTTGCGCTTACAGATACGTCAGAAATACTGACGTATCTGTAACTCCTTGCGACATGATGCGTCCTACATAAAATATGACGCATCAGGAATGTCGTAAGGAGTGCGCAGTGAAAAGTGACGCATCGCTGTTTTCACGCAGCGATGCGCCACTTTTCATAAATGAGGCCCATGGTTTCTTTATCGTGAGAAAATACTTGCTATATTATATATCTGCATAGAATGACAGAAACAACATAACACCAGTCGGGTGCAACACTATGCTAAGCACAGATTTTTAGCCTATGTGTTTTAAACTGCCCTCTGAATTACAACCAACACTCTCTTTGAAGACACTCCCCAATTTTTTTAACACCTCTTAAAGCCCTGGAAACAACACCATTTAACATTTAACATCATTTACCTCCAATGTTTTCATATATCAGCGTTGTTGAACTGAAATGTCGCTGATTTCATAAAATCACTTTTAAGGCGCTCCTTATGACACTGCACCCAATCCTTTGTGGAAGTGCTCACATAAAACATGACACTGGTATGACCAGGATACACAAAGAAATAACACAGTGATGGAAAAGTTTCTTTATTTTTATACTTACCTAAGAAATAGTAACAAAGTAAAACTAAATTTTTTTAAAAAACATAGTATCTGAGGAAGAAAAGTAAAAATAAGGTTATAATGTACATTTCATAAAACATAAAAAAGTAGGAGTGAATGAAACAGAAAGTGAAAGAAAAAAAGACTGAGGGAGAGTAAGAGACACTGACAGAATGTGTACTATATAAATCAATGAGTAAGGTAATTAATTGAAAGAGATAATAGCACTGAAGGAATGAGTGTCTAAACGAAAGTAAAGTGAGAGAGAAAATAACAGTATGATTAGTGATAGTATACGAAATAAACAGTCTCTTAAAGAAACACAGTAAGAGTACAGGAATAGCTTAAGGAGATAGATAAAATAAAGGAAAAACAGTAAGAGAAACAGACTAAAAAATGGTGAGAAATAGAAGATGAACGGAGTAGAAATACACAAGGACTGTAAGAGACAAATAAATAGAAATGAAGTAGGGTAAGGGAAGTAAAATATGGGCCTTATTTATGAAGGCCTTGCGCCGCCCATGCGTCACTTTTAACATGGGAAAAAGTGGTGCATCGGTGCCGCAAGGCTTTCATAAATGAGGCCCTTTAGATTTAAGTTTAAGAATTGAGCATAATTAATGAAAGCAGACTAAGGGAATAAAATTAAAGGTACAGTAAGACAAACGAATTAGGATTCTAGAAACAAAGCTGATATAAGGTCAATAAAGGTGAGTCACCATGAGACAACTGAAGAATCAAACTGAAGAGATACATAGACTGAATAAAATAGTGACAGAAAAGATGTTAGAGAAACAGGAGAGAAAATTAAACAATGCAAAATGTGGATGAATGAAACGGAATAAGCGTGACTGAACAGTACTGACAAAGGAAGGTGATGAAAAGAATAAGGATAAGAGAGAGGCAAAGTAAACTCTCGGATGTTATTAGTTGTACTTACCTTTTAAATGTAATATCCGTGGAAGACAATAAAAAAATGTCTTACAATACATATTTCTAAATCCAATGTAACAAAATAACTTATACAACATATTACATGGTTTATTTTTGCTGTCCTCAGAATATATTGATTTTCACTATAAATAGTGATTTCAATAGTAATCGTCATGTAACATCTAGGAAAAAAAAACACAATCCAAATGATTGTATTTAAAAAACCCGTACAAGATCTCTATATATAATATAAACACCTAAAAAAAACATGTCTTAAATGTTTTTCTCTAATTCGCAATTTCTTGAGTAAGCACAGTACATCTTCCTCAGTTACAAACTAATTAAACCATAGCATTTATTTTTAAATACGTCTCAACTAAGCTCCGTGCAAGTATGTTCTTAAAAACATTTATCTTAAGTACACATTTTCTTCTCTCATACCTTTCCGCGTGGCCAAATAGTATGAGTTAACTCGTTATTTTTTAAATACCTCTCAACAAACTTCCGTCTAAATACATTCTAAAAACAATTATCTTAAGTACACATTTTCTTCTCTCATACCTTTCCACGTGGCCAAATACTATGAGTTAACTCGTTATTTTTTAAATACCTCTCAACAAACTTCCGTTGAAATATGTTCTGAAAACATTTATCTCAAGTACACATTTTGTTGTCTCATATGTTTCCACGTGGCCAAATAGTATGAGTTAAGTAGTTATTTTCTCAAATTACTTAATCTTACTGTTATCCATTTTTTTCTCAACCTTTCAAATAAAAATTCTAACGTGATCTGTACCATCAAACATTAAGTAAACTTGTACCCGATACTATCACTATGTCAAATATAAATTTCATTTCTAGATTTGCACACCCTCAGCCACATGATATTTCTAAACAACAGAGTTTCATATCTTTACAGTGTTAACCTTCCTACACCAAGTAATTTTACTGAAATTTGGGTTGCAAAAATAGCAGATAAGAATTAGTTAAGTCAAAAGGCAAACGTTTCTTAAAAGTCAATTGACTATCATTGCAGAGTGTCCAGCCTGTTGGAGTCTTCAAATAAGCTGTGTAATGTCCTAATGAAGTTGAAGGCCCTTCATGAAAAATAATGGCTACAGTTATAAATGTTCTTCTAGAAATAGATACTTGAGAAGCCACAAAATTTTTAATTAAAGTTGACAATTTACTCCCATCAGCTCTGCATCGTTGAAGCATTAAAATTACATATTGTCCATTTCTGTGGATAAATAATGTTGATAATATTTCAGACTTACATTGACAGCAGACCATGTTCTGATGCGCATCTTTAATTAGTTTATTAAAGGACACTTCTTTACAGTCTGGTAATGTTAAATATATAAATCTTTCAGTGTGTATATCAGTAGTACTTGAAAATGAACAATTATCACACTTATGTTCCCATTTATAAGAAAGGCCAAAAAGACTATCAATATCTACACCTTCATCTTCCAAAACTGTAAGCATATACATAATAAATTCCTGACAATCTTGCTGACTATTCTGAGAAAATTGATTTAGTCCTGCACATATGTCTAAAACATTCCTTAGTTCTGAAACACTTGCTACTTCACTATTATCACTGCTACATTTTTCAAATACAGAATTTAACTAACAACAAAATGTTTGCTCCCGATTTTGTACAATCTGTTGTGAAATTTTTTTTGAAAAAAAAACAACATTAACTACTACATTTGCATAGCAGTTGACACCAGACCTGTTTTCAAACTTAAATCCAACAATCTGTTCAATACTAACCTTTTTCTTACTGCTACCACTGACAGCTAGATCTTTTTTTCTTCGTTTCTCTACTACTTCGGCACATTTTTCCAGATTTCTCCTTTTCTGACCAACCATACACTTTTCAATTAAAGGATATTGAGGTAAACTTGGAGCATATTCTCTTCTTAACCTATTATACTCCTTCACACAATTTAGATCTGCACTAATCTTTGTCTCATCAAAATCAATTAGATAAAGTCCACATAAAGTTCTAACTCGAGATAGAGCAACATATGCCATACCCTCTTTGAATACAGTGCTTCCAATATTTACCAAAGCACAATCTACACTTAAACCTTGAGATTTGTGAATAGTCACTGCATATGCCAAACAAATTGGAAATTGCTTCCGGCGGACATATAAGTCTTTCTCAAGCAAAAAACGAGTTGAACAGCGACTGAATTGTTGAACTTCCTCAATTCCATCAAATTTGATTCTTAAAAATTCAATCTCATCTCTATTTGAGTAATTGACAAAACCAACAACATTACCCATTGCTCCATTTACCAAACCTCTTTCTACATGTAAATTTCTTCGTAAAATAATCCGACAATTTAAACATACATACAGATTTTTTTCTAAGCCAGCAGTTTTAGATATAGATTTCTGAAGAGAATCCAATTTTAACTTCAACTTTTCAGACAAAACAATAGTACTACCTTCATGCTCTATTCTATCTTTAGCTTCCAGTTTCTTAATTTCTTGATTTTCTAACTTCAACATTTTTTCATTGAAAACAGAACATTCTTTGAGAGTTGGCATCAAGCATATGACTGACTTATCTGCTACCTCTTTACTATATATTTTCTCAGGTACATTATCTTCATTAGGAAACAGCTTGGAAAGTAATCGTGTTCGTAGAGTTTCTTTCGCATCTTCAGTTAGTTTTCCAATCCTTATTTCTTGAGGACAAATCATTGTCCTCTTCTTCACTTACTTCTTCTTCTTCTACGTATACATCTTTTTAGTATTTATTGTTTTTGACTAAATACAACGTTGCCTTTTTGACTTTTCTAACATCCACTAAATCTTGCCAGATTTTCTTACTCTTTGTAGGTACACCATTAACTAGAATAACTAGAGGTTCCTCTTCTACATTTTCAACACCAATTGTTTCCATATTTTTTTTAAATCAAGTGGCAAATATACAACTCTACCCTTTAATCCTCTTTGTAAATCTGAAGGATTTAATTTGCCAGTCTTAGGCTCCATACGAACAATAGCCTGAAAAGGATGTACACATTGAATCAGAATAGTCTCATAAGTATTTAAATCCATCAGTTCCGATGGAATATTCATCAACTCAAGATTATTATGTACAGCTCTAGCAGGCATTCTATTTTCATTTAATTTATCATAACAATACTTACAAATACGTTGCTCAAAACCCAAATCAAAATAGTTTTCTACCAACAAATAAGTTGCAAAATCTTTCCATTGACTATTACTTTCATCTTCACTTTTTAAATATAAATCAACTAACCTAGTTTGACTTTTGTAATGAATGCGTCGACAACACACACAAGGAAAATTTGGTTTCTCACCTGCAATGACCTTAAACTTTGTTATTTCCTGTTCAAAATTTTCAATATTAAAATTTCCAACATTTTCTAACACATTTCCTTCTATAATTATATCAGTTTCTACATTGTCTTCCTCTGGACCAAAATAACTTACCTCAATTTCTGCACAAATCTTCTTAACATCTAATTCACATCAATGCAAAAGAGCACTGTTTAAGTTTAAGTGCTGGACTTTTTGCATAATACAACTTTCTCACTAATTTTCTCATTTTCGTATTATGTACTGCTAACATCCTGAAGTGATGAAACACACTCTGGCATATTTTTTTAGAAAGACAAGCCAGAGAATGGCCTTGCAGACCTATTTTTTCTCGCACTCTGCAATGATCTAATTCTTGCAACATTACAATTTTTGTTTAAGACTTTCCTTAGTGTACTTACGTAAGAAATTGTGAAAGAAATCAATTGAATCCTGTCGTACATTGCAAATGTTACTACAATTCCAACTATAAACCGGAACATTAGGACGTCTCTCTAAAACTTCTCCAGCTATCACCTCTTCTGCATTTCTAACCACAATTTTCTCTTTCTCAATTGCACAACCATCCTTCACCTCATATGCTTGACCACTGGTGTCAACTGCATGCAACAAATTGTTACTTTGAAAGTAACTCTCTTCATTAAAAAATGGCTCAGAAGTTGAAGTATGCATCCACTTCCCAGAAAACACTTTACGAAAATTGCTTCTATTTATGTGTCTCTTCCATTTACTTTTAGCTTTTAAAACTCTGATTGCCTTATTTAGTGTATTTATTCTATTAATTACTAAAATAAATAATTTTCTTTGTCTCAAACGCGCGCTGAACAACATCCTCTATATGTTCTTTCTTCTTATAAAAAGCAGATCTTCTTTTAGAAACTTTCTCCTTTTTTAATAAAGTCTAATCTACTCTGTTATAAAACATACACTTCCTGATTTCCGTAAACTGATTCGTACGTGTTTTGCTGTATACATTTTCCTCTCTGCTGATTACAGAAACATTTTTATTTTTTGTAGCATTTGTCCTTCTAGATACTGATAACTGTTTTTCCTTTTGAAGATTATTGTTTATACTTTTCCTTTGACATAATCTTCTTAAAAAATCTTTGGTTTTCTTACCAGGAGCACTCTTCTTTTTATCCGTCCTTTGTTGTTTTGATAATTCTTGTAATTCTTTCCTCTACAAATGGTATGTCCATTGATACAGCTTTCTTTTTTCATTTCTGGTCGGCATACTAATTTATGTTTCTGATGAAAATGACAATCTGTAAAACACAAACATAGCAAATATTATAGTTGGCCACTAGCATATAACATACAAATTAAAACCACAGATTCATTTTCTAAGTAGAATAAAGACAAAGAAACAGTCTCTGAACAGAGTAGGAAATCCTGTAGTGAATGTTGGTTCTAAATTTATGACAGTCCATAGCTGTGTTAACATTATAGACGTATTTTCTGATTCTATTTTTTAAAGCATACAAACAGTACACTGTTTTTCAAGAACTGTTGGTCATCCTAGTGCTTTAATTTTTTTTACTATAATCTCTTATACACTTCATGAGAACATGTATTGTCACTCTCATAAAGCAGATCAATGACGAATAGGACAAGAAAACTGTCTTCAAGAATGCTTTACTATCCAAAATAATTTTATTTATTTAAAAGTTCATAATCTAAAAGAACTTGAAGCATAATGTCATCAGGTACTTCTTCCAATTCATGACCCTCATCCTCGAAACTCTCCTCTTCCCCTTCCACCATCTCTAAATAAGCACTGTCCAATTAAATATCCATAAAGTTCTCATTTTCAAAGTTTTTTTCCTCCTCAAACACTCCTTCTAGTAAGTCCTCCAGCAGATCATTTACAATTTCAAAATGTATTTCCTTTTGTTCAGAATAATTCTCCATCTCTATTTTCTTTTCGTTCTTCTGTATCCTTTTAAAAAAATATAAAGACTAAATTATATCTTTTTCATAAATATATAACTTAAAAGTACCTTTACTAATTTTTAAACTACATATATTTTTATACTTTCTAACTCATTAACTATATATATTAAGATAGCACGTTCCTCTTGTTTTGAAAACAAATTGACACTATAAGCCTAGACATTAACACTGTTCCTTTTTTTCCATTAAATAATTACTGCTGTAAAAAGACATCTTACTGTAAAATTTGTTTTTAGATTTTCTAGATATCACAACTATTGATAAACTTTATAATTAATTTTTAGGGATCCATTTTCTGAGTTCACCACTACAAACTGCTATTCAAACTATATACAGTCTGAAGGGGAGGCTCACATTGCACAAACCATAACATTCACTTAACAGATTAGTACTTCCCACAGAGACAGTTGCTTTTATGTTTCAACAGCATACTCAGAATGTGAATTTCATAGCATGTACCAAATTTCATGCTAACCATGAGGAACCACATCTGCAAATATATGTAAAACAGTGCATACAGATAGTACAGTCACAGATATGCAGAAAAGATGCCCATCACAGCAAGAGCCATATCATAATACACCTCTGTAAATGAAGAAAAAAGACTGCCAAAGATAATACAGCATGAGTTTGAAAAATAATGAACACTTAGCAAGAATTATTCCATGGAAACCGCAAAGAATTATAGTCAAATGATAGATAATCCAGAACTCCATCGAAAAGAAGACATGCACCAGGCCCATAAAAAGTTAATATCAACTGTCAGTGGAAAAATATCTCAAAATACATATCTAGTACAAGCAGATACAGACATGGCAAAAATAGAAGATAAAATCATGCTCCAAACCGAAACTTTGCAAATATTTAAAAAAATCTTGTTTATTATTTTAATGTGCACCCAAAAAAATTGCCTTTCAAAAATACCAACTCACCTGAAAAAAAGAATATAATTCCTAAAATTCTGTGACGTAGAAGGCAGGTTGTTGCTGTTCAGCACCAAACACTATAAAAAAGAGAAATAATGAAATTTAATTAACATATTACAGACATATTTATTACACAACATAGAGCTATTGTAGCAAACAACAAGCCTAACAGATAAATTACCTAGGATTCCCTACCATTAGATATCCTAATGCCTAACTAAGTTCAATACTTGTTTTTTGAACACATGACATAACTAAATATTAAATAAAATATTAAATATAGAGTAGAAAATAGATACAGGACAGGAGAGATACAGACTACAGGAAAGAGAGAGACAGTAGCAGGAAGAGGATCATACAGAGACAGACTAGCATTCAAAGCACAAATGGATAGACAGAAAAATAACAGCACCACTGAAAAGTCAAGAAAGAAAGGGAAGGTACAATAAAGAAAAAAAGATGACCATGCAGACACAGTCACAGAGTAGAAATAACAGACAGAGCACAAAGAAGACAAAAGACAGGAGGTACAGGGACAGAGAGGACAGCAGGCAAACACTACAATAGGGTGAGAGAGAGCAGAAGGAACACAGAGATGGACAAACAAAGCAGGAGAGAGAGAAAGATGGAGAGAAGAAGAGTGAATAAGAGGGAAAGAGATCTACACCACCATACAGACAATGTAGGAGGAAGACTGAGAACAGGACAAAGAGAAACATACAAAACGAGCACGAGAAAGAGAGAGATATCACAAGGGACAGTGAAGGTAAGAGTGCTTTCAGGCCAGAAAATAAAACAATGACAGAAAAGAATAAATATAGTGAAAAGCACAACCAAGACAGAGAGAGCAAGAGAAACAAAAAGAATAGGACACAAAGTGTCTCATTTATGAAAGCCTTGCGCCACAGATACGTCACTTTTTCCCATGTTAAAAGTGACACACCACCGGCGCAAGGCCTTCATAAATAAAGCCCCATGTGAGGGAGAAAAACAACTGCATAGAGAGAAAATGTATGAGAGACAGGAACGGTAAAAATCAGGGGATCGGCAACATGGAGAAAAACTGCACAGTAGACACAGAGGGCGAGCCAGACACACTAAAATATATGAAGTAAGCAGCACAAAAACAGTATGTTGAGAAAACGAGAACCGCAACACAGATAAATGTATACTGACTCCACTAACTTAGTGCAAGAACGTATCTGTTACAGGAACTTCTGCATAATCTTAACTCACAACTCTTTGTTTCCCTTTAGCCCCAACACTTTCCCCTCTGAACTCTCACCCACCATTGCAGCTCTCGGCCACAAACCACACTGTAAATTTTGCCCTCCAAATTTTTATATGTAGGTATGGTACAACACGTAACATCATACCTACAGCAACTAAGTACTAATACCTTTGACACAGATTAATAGCTGCACAAGTTAACTAAAAAGTCTGCCTACGCCAGGCCTTAAAAGTGCAGCCCGATAGACAGCAAGCCTACCTTTAAAAAACTGCCTGTGCTGAAACCCGAACAGGCCCGGCCAACTTAAAGCCCTGAAACTATCTTAATTTTCTCCTCTCTCTTTAAACCTTTACATTTCATTTTCAAACCACGTTTGCTTTCCATGACACACGTTTTTTTTCAATGTTCCACATTCAATGCCTAGACACTTTTCCCTTTTTAGTATCCAAAGCCGCAACTGCAACATGGTTAATGCACGAATTAATTAGTCTACCTTTCACGTTTTTTCAGTGTTCAAATTCCATAAATTTCTTCACATAAATAGATACCAGCGGCTCAGTACCTCCTACAGTCATAAAACCAAGTCGCTCCCTTTCCCTTACAAATGCCATGGAGACGACAAAAAAATGTCGGGCAGATTTACAATCCCCTTACGCCACTTTAGCGTCACTTCTAACATGGGACAAGTGAAGCAAAAGTGCCGCACGGAGCATGTTAATCTGCCCCTATATCTGTATAGAGATGAGTGTACTGAAACATGTCAATAGTCGTTCACATCCAGGCACTTTCAATTACATGACTTATTTAACTAGAAGCGCCTTAATGTTGCATGTCTTTTCAAGATACACCAGTGCATGCTATAATGCCGACTTTTTCCTTATTCTTAAACGTTGTTTTTTTATTTTCATGTAATGAGAATTATTATGAGTTTTTAAACGGCAAAGCTTACGCGGTAGTAGTCACTCTGCATATCCTTCCCTGTAAGAATGTAGTTTATCCACCCCCGCATGGGAACCTTGATGTTTCCATCTGGCCGCGAATTCCGGCCTTGAATCACAAGACATGAACAACAGCCCTATTGTCACAAAAACAAGTAACATTCCCATCTGTTCACAAACATATCTCTTTCACTTAGCTAACATTCACAGAGAAGTGCATACCTTATGAAATAGTGACCTTCCTTTACAATTTGCTGAGGTGACTCCCATAATCTTTAACGCACACTTCAAGGCAGGGCTATTTTTTTTTATAACTACTAAGCAATGGTTTAGTGACTTCTTTGCCAGAAATTATTTGAAGTCATTCTGCTACTCTTCACTCCATAGTCGCCGACCAATTTTTCTGGACTTCCTGTTCTATTACCAGTGGCTGCGACTTTTGTGTTCCTATTTTGTTTATTACAAAATGGATGCCCGTCCTGTCTTCGCAAACGAGCCGGAGCACTTAGAACTATTTCGCCAGAGGATGCTTGAGTACTATGGCATCCTACCACTTGCGACTTTGATTGCGTCATATGCATTATCATTTCAATTTTCCTATTTCACCTGTGTGCAGCCTGTATTTCATTGCCTGAACTGTGATTTCAAGTGGGCCCTGGACTTATGTCTCTGCAGCTTGGTGTCTCCTGAAGTGAATTACAATCATCTCATGAATCCGTTAATTGATCATGAACAGCTTTGTTCCGACGGAGGGATTATGGCCTTTGCAGCGATACATGGAGTTCTGGGTCATTGGAATATATTCGCAGCGGCGCAAGATCTCTTGGCACACAGCTACATAGAAATGACACCGAGTTGCCTTCTGATTGTACTAGAGGCTCCGGTAATTCAAGACCATGTATGTTCTTTTCCTCTTTTCAATTGGATGGCTGACATGTTTTCGGATGATAACAGTGACTTCCTTTTAGAAACGGTTGCTGCTTATTTCGCCTACACAGTTGTTGGATGACTCTTATGTAAGCCATTGACGTCTACATTTTGTTTTCCCTCCCTATCTTTTTCACGTTTTCTTGGACTTTTATCAACAGACCTATTGGCTTTACTAACAGTGGACATTACAATTTCCTGCTGGTCAGATTTTCGTGTTTTATGTAGACAAAATTTTTTTTCCTCAGCTACTCGATTTCGAACTTAACTTTTTATTGAACTCTAATTTCAACAATTCAGTTGCATATCTTATCTTATTTCAAACGTACTCGAAGCAAAGCAGGGTAATATATTCTACATGTGCCCTGATTAATGTGTAAAGTTAGCATGAGTTTTTTATAAGTTTAAACGCCATTTCCCCTTTCAGCTGCTTATTTGCGCCTCACACACCTCTGCTGCTTTAGTTTTCCTTGTACTGAAATATTTTTAATTCATACGAGAAAAATATGTTCTTACACTAATGTTTGCATTACTTTTCGTGCTGTATTTCAGATGGAGTACTGAAACCTTCAAAAGATATGTCAATACAGAAGTTGTTCTCAACACTGATTTTCGAACGTTCCAACAGATAACATACATGCACCTCCAGCCAACTTGTCGCTTTTGGCGCGTTTTTTTTCCCTTACACAATAGCATAACACAAAGTTGATAGTGCTTCGCATGCAGAGAGCTGATTGTTAATGAGCTGATGTCTAACCACTAGCATTTTCATGTATCGTTGCTAAACTTAAAGGCAAGACATCTTCTTAGATTTAATAAAATGTAATATACTTCCTCAGAACGGTGTAGAATACATTTTGCTAAACCGTATTTATTTTACATCATACTATGCTTGCACCGTTTGTATTCTACGGACTAGTGACTATGCCGATTACTTTGTTTCTTACAATATCTGTACTCGTATTAGATATTAAACTTGCCTTGAAATCAGTGCATTACTGAATAAACATTTCAAATATACACATTCTCTCTTTTAATCCATATTCTCAACTGAAATGATTGTATACTGAAAGAGTATTCATGTGTTCCACGTAACCTCAGCTGTACTAAGTTCATGTTTTCTTTTGTCGACCTGAGTTACTCATACTGCAACCCGCGGGCCTATGACGGCCCGTCAAACCTTTCTTAGCGGGTCACGGACCATTCAAACAGTCGTACCTCTGGTAAGAAAATAATTTATTACTGTTACCAAGCACTGCCACAGTTGCGCTTCACTCACACTGATAAACACTGCTCCCCCACTTCTACAGACCAGACGCTATGTCGTATTTCACTCCTTATCACGCTTTCATCTCCACTATAACAAACACTTCTCCACCAGCCACCAGAGAACAGAGTGGAAAAGCGAAGGCACTAAGAAGTCAAATACGACATACCCTCTGCTCTGTGGAGCCAACCGAGAGGTAATTGTGAAAGTAGACATTCACTAGCGCTTCAAAAAAGCATCTCAATTGTATAAATAGTTTTTTGAAAACCTGCCAAGTACTTTGATGCGACTATCTGTGTGTGCCTGCAGAGCAAACTTCCTCCGCCCGAACTGAAGGCAGACACAGACAGACACACACACACTAAGATAACACAGGGCAACGGAGACGGAAAGCAGGATGGGAGATAAAGATAGTGTCAAACGGCAGGAGGGAGAGAGATCTATGTATACTCGGTCTGTTACCTCAATGTATGAAGCCATGTACTGCACGAACCTGTATACAACCTCATGATCACAAGTTTTCATTTGATTTTACTCGGCCACCTCCCCCTCTCACCCCACCCCCACCAATGTAGCCCGCGGCCACAAACCACACTGTAATTCTGTCGTCTGACAGAAAGTTTAGGAATACCTTAAGCATTAGCACTTTTTGATGACGGTTTCACATGTGTACTACTCGAACCTGTGTACAACCTCATGGTCACAACTTTTCATTTTATTTTACTCGGCCACCTCCCCCTCTCACCCCACCCCCACCAGTGCAGCCCACGGCCACAAACCACACTGTAATTTTGTCGTCTGACAGAAAGTTTATGAATACCTTAAGCATTAGCACTTTTTGACGACGGTTTCACATGTGTACTGCACGAACCTGTGTACAACCTCATGGTCACAACTTTTCATTTTATTTTACTCCGCCCCTCCCCCTCTCACCCCACCCCCACCAGTACAGCCCACGGCCACAAACCACACTGTAATTTTGTCATCTGACAGAAAGTTTATGAATACCTTAAGCATTAGCACTTTTTGACGACAGGTTCAAAGTGTACTACACGAACCTGTATACAACCTCATGGTCACAACTTTTCATTTTATTTTACTCGGCCACCTCCCCCTCTCACCCCACCCCCACCAGTGCAGCCCGCGGCCACAAACCACACTGTAATTTTGTCGGCTGACAGAAAGTTTATGAATACCTTAAGCATTAGCACTTTTTGACGACAGTATCACATATAATGTACCATTTCTCTCTCTATCTGCATTATCTGTGTCTCTGCTAATACAATTTTTTCATCTCAAAACCAACTTCTCTCATTATATGTAAACCCTTCAAAATCACACAAATAATTACTGTCTATATTACACATATTTTATACTCCATTTTTTGCTGTTCACCAAAATTATATACAAAACTATAATTAACACTTGAAAGAATGTGAAGAAAAGGCGCGCAACCCCCATTAAATTCACAGACCTTCAGGCCCCCACCCCCCTCCCGTCTGGTGTGGCAGCCCAAGGTAACATATATATTCCAGATACACACAAAGAGCCGCACCTGAACAGTTCACATCTCTGTAAACATCCATTTCAATGTTCAATGTTTCAGTTGTTTTACCCCTTCTAAAAGCCCCTGCAGCTTTACTCTGCCTACTAATTAAACATTCATGTTCGCCTAACAATTTTTTTTTAATTTGCCCCCCCAAAATTTCGTTCCAGTTTCGTCTCTGACTGACAGTGAATTAAAAAAACTAACAGTAAAAGATTACATAAGAACATGACTGAAGACCATTCATCTTATTGAAATTTAATATTCAAAATTTTAAACTAATAATTGCAAACAAATAATGTCATTAAAGAGTGATGAGTGATGAGTCAAAAATGAGGTTACTCAGACTGTGAGGGAAATGAACCAATTATAGTGACTAAACCACATTTTACGGTACATGACAAAACAAACAGTTACAGACTTACCTTTACCAATGCTTTGTACGATGTAGAACAGTGACAGTCACAAAACAGATATTCGTTTGCGGAACTCTGAATAATGCTTCTATCACTGCAACCAAAATTCAATGGCACAGATATCCTGTCAATACACACTCATATATGTCTCTTCAACCAATCATATTTGTTCCCGCAAAATTTTAAAATCAAATTAACATTTCAGTTGGTTGTCCCTTACAATATTTTCAATGTCACATAAAAGTCACCCATCACCCACTGCCTTCTCTGGCCATTTCCATGGTAACACCTCATTCTGCACCTGGCTGAAGGCACAGGTCAAAAGTTAATATCTCAACGTTCTACATCAAACAAAGAATACTGATTTCCCTCTAAAAACACCTGCCTATCCACTGCTGTGTTACATGTCATTTTTTTGACACCCAATAGTACTTTTCGTTTTACATAAACATTAACATGCAACGTTGTCTTCAATCTTGAGGTATTACAATCAACCAATCATTTTTATTTTTTCAACCACACCAAGCCTCATCCATTTTTTTATCCTGACTTTCAGCTTCTAACTGCCATTCCACTTCCAGAACCCATCGGAGTACGAGTGCATCTGCCTTGAAAATGAAGGTTTGGCTTTTAGGACACAGCTATATTCACTGGAGTGGAAAATATGCAGCAAACAGACGAATTTCCAACCTTGATTTACCAAATGTGCAGATAACGTGGATTGGCCAGAGAGGATTGAGATGTCACCAATTGATACCATTGGTGAAAACTTTTATGCATCTCCCAGAACCTGACCTTATAATTGTGCACTGTGGTGGGAACGATCTAGGCACATTGACTGGGGTAGGTCTGGAAATGCTTCTAAAAGACACCTTTCGACAATTGATGACACTTTTTCCTCGAACTGCCTTAGTATATTCCAATATATGCCAAAGACAGAAATGGAATTGGTCCAATCAACATTGTGCACAAATTGAGAAAGCAAGGAAACATGTAAATAAATCTGTTTCTGCTTTCCTCAGAGATTATAGCATGGATTCTATTTACCACAACAACTTGCGTTACAACATGCAAGGCATCTATAGGAGAGATGGTGTTCATTTCACCGATGAGGGAAACAGAATCTTCCTCTGTAACATGAGACTCTGCATCGGTACTTACTTATAAATGCAGAAAAAACTCAATTAACACAAGGGCTCTTTTCAGAGCCACCTTATATCTAAACACTCAAACTTCTGATTTATCTCCATTTTCACACTCTTGTAAATAGGTGTGCGCGACCGAGTGCGCGCACCCCGCAACTTTTATTTAAAAAAATAAAAAATTGTTTTCGCGTTCAAGAGCCTTACTGCACCCCCAGAGAAAACCTACACGGCCAGACAATCTCTACCTTGTCCCCTTGCCATGTTCCAACGCTTTGAAATGTACAATATATTCACTCGCACTAACAAAAGGGCGGTCAACACTTCCTGATTTCCTTCGAATCGAACGTTCACAGACGTCACACACCAAAACAAGAATTCCGCTCGCGCGCAGCCGCATTAGTGCGCGCACCCGAGCGCGCTTATAGATATATAATTGAGTTCAACTTTAATTTTCTCAGCAACTACTGAACGGATTTACACCATTCAAACAAAAGCGGAATCTGCGAGCCGGACTCTACCTTCTTGCCAAATTTCTTATAAATCCATTCAGCCGTTCGAGCTGTAGCCGTGTCTAAACGTCCTATGGAAAATAACATGGAGAAAACACTTTTTGGGACCCCCCCTTTTATCTCAGCCCCCACTTGACGAATCCCCCCCCCAAACTTTCAGGGAAGGAGCGCAGCAGACCGAGCCATCTTCTTTGAGAAATTCGCAAAGATTCATCCACCGGGGCCGAAGTTAATCCAAATAGAATGTTGAGGATTTCCTATGGAAACTAGGTCCTAACTATAATTACCTACTGGAATCTTTATTTCGATTTTAGAATCACAAAGTACAAATATAACAATAAAATAAATCCATTAAAACACATTAGAATAAATAGGTAAAACATGCACAAGGTTCCCTAAAATAAGTATTAAACCACAAGCCAAGACTCTCAATTTAAAACCATAATTGGTACACAAAAGATAGTTAAAGTTAAAACACTCAGCTTCTACGACTTAATACATTTGGAAAAGAGTAAAAAGCAATTCACACTTCTCCACGTCTAAATTCACTATGGAAAGACATATCTATAGACCCTAAGTTTATTGGCCCAAGCCTCCTTGCCCACCCAAGCAATTTAGCAGTGGCGATAACCATGGCCTCCTGGGGGCTTGTCTGTCAAATCCTCAAGGCTTCAATGGCAACCCTTGTGCCAAGGACAAGACATATAGGTTTAAGCCATTTCATCCTCTGGACACTATAGGCCAAACAAACAAATAACATGTGGGAAGTAGTTTCAGGATAGGCCTAACACAACTGGCATAAGTGCGTTGTGGGCCTAAGCCATCTGCTTTTGAAAGCTCTTGTAGTCAAGAAACCAACCCTAAACTGGTGATAGAGCTTCCTATCCAGTGGTTTTAAAATAATATCCCAGTAGGGGTCAAACACAGGTACATGCTTAACGGATAGGAAGTCTCTAGTTAGGAAAGGACCTGTTGTACTAGAAAAGTGTTTCTCCATCATAAAACCCATGTAAGCAGGCTTAAACTCCTTTTTAGAGGGAAAAGAGTTGAGTCAGGATGATCCCACAAGGTACCCAGCCCCATAGCAGTGAGGGTATCTCTAATATACTAAAGCCATTTGATCTTCGATATAATCCCAACCCCCCTGAAATCCAAGAGGGCTCTAGCATAAAGATCAAGTTCAGGGGTGGCCCACAGCCTTCTCCAGAGGGCTAACGGCCTAAATATGGCTAGGGCCTCAATATGATGACAGCCCAAGTCCAGAAATAGGGGGACCAGGGGGGAAGATTGCGGCAGACCTGTTAAAGCCCTCATAAATTTGTTTTGGGCTATAGCCAGACAGGTTAAATCCTCATGCCACCATAATTCTGCGCCATATAAAACGGCGCTGACCACCTTGGTGTTATATATTGTATTTTTCAGGGGCAATGGGCTTAGTGTTTGACAGCCTGTGTTCTTTGAGTAGGGCCCCAGCAAGCTGAGTGTGCTTCAAATCAAGGACGTCAATTTGCTATTTCCAATGCAATTTTCTATTTAAAGTTATACTCAAATAAGTGAACACATCTGTCTGATCTAGGGCAACATCGTTCATATGGACCTTTCCCCTGACAGCTTTTGATTTATGGAAAACCATACATTTTGTCTTGTCCACGTTTACCTCCAGCTCATGATCCCGGCAAAACTCCTCAAAACGTGATAAGGCCACCTGCAACCCGGATTGGGTCTTAGATAATATTAGAGTGTCGTCCGCGAACATGAGAAGGGGGAATTTCATTCCCCCATGCATAGGAGCAACAGTGGGGCATGTAGAGTATTATTGAACTACCCGGTCAATTAATATGGAAAACAAGGTAGGCGTGAGGACACATCCTTGGCGCATGCCCTTTTCCACCGGGAATTTATCAGTGACCTCTCCGTGAGAGCTCCATCTAACCTGGGCATAGTTGGAATCATGGAGCTTAACTAACATCGATAAGAGCTCCAGGGACATTCCCACTTCTAAGAAGGCTCTCCACATTTTGCTAAGTGGAACAAGGTCAAAAGCTGATTTTAAATCAATAAATGCAGCGTAAAACGTGCCACCACCTACGAGGACAACCCTCCAATATATCATCACAAACCTCAGGACCTGGTCAATTGTTCTAGTGCAGGGCTGAAACCCTGCCTGCATGGGTGATAAAATCTTAGCATCCTCTACCCACGATTGAATCCGGTGTAGGACTAATCTAGCAAAACATTTTTGTATGCAGTATAACAAGCTAATGGGCCTGTAATTACCTGGCTGCGCTCGGTTCTCCTTTTTGTATACCAGAACTATTACCGCTCCAGACCAAGTGGCGGGAATACGCACACCACTAGCAATGGAGTTAGCCAAGAAAGTAATATAGAGCACCCAGTTGTCCTTATCGTGGATGAATAAATCAGCAGGCACACAGTCCGGCCCCGGGGCCCTGCCTCTAGGAACAAGAGAAAGAACAGTCTCAACCTCGGAGTTGGTGAATAACAGAGCTGGAATTGGGCTGGTTATTTTAAATCCATCTAAGTTAGTCGTAGTGATGGAGAACTGGGTCATAAAATACTCCACCCACTGATCTGGGGGGGACATGATTAATTGCTTTAAAAAGCATCCCGTCGCTCCCCCGTTTCACCAACTGCCACAAGTAGGTCATGTTCTTCTCTTTGCTTGCTAGGAGAAGATCGTTCCAACGATCCTCATCCCATTCTTTTTTGGCCTTAAACTGGGTTGCCTTGCAATTGACCCCGGCGGCCTTCACCTCACCCATAACTTTGGATCTGATGGCCCTGGACAGCTTACAGTAATCCTCTCAGCAGTATTTATTATACCAAGAGGCCTTTACTGCCATAGCCTCCACCTTTTTTTTACAACTTTTAATAAAGACGTTTTTTAAGTTAGAAAACAGGTCACAATGGACCTGCAGAGAAATTAGATCAATGTCCGCGTGTGTTCGGCAGCTTTGGAAAAGGGAGATAGATTGAAAAACCAGGTCCTTCATTACAGCAAGATCCCCTTCATTATCAGCAAGCCTTGGCCATCTAACTCTCCTCAAGTCATTGGATAAAGAAATTTCTCGCAAGGGTTCGCCAACCTGCTATATTCTGTAGTTATAAGATGTCAAGGCCTTAATTAGGAGGATCAGTGGGTCATGGTTGCTTTCCAGCCATGCCTGAACCCTCATATTGATTAAGAAGTTCCAGCATTCAACATTTAAAAATATATAGTCTATGTGACTGCTCCTGCCATCATAGTTATAAGTGGGAGCACCCAACCTGTCCGAATCAGTCCTCTCATTAACGGCAGGCACACCCCTTTCCAGACACAGCCCTTTAAGTTGAAGGGCAGCTTCTGTCCATTTTCTGACTGGGCACAGATCTAAACACGGTATTCCCCACTGCTTATCCTCATCTACACAAAGGTTACAGGGGCATCTTATCAAGTGATTTATCTCCGCTTTTTTGGCTTTAAAAGCCAAGAAAGCGGAGATAAAATTATCTCCCTATCAGCAACAGGGTGCTAACACGCAAATTTGCATGTTAGCACCCTTTTTCTCTACGCTTCCCCATGCATCTCTAATGAGATGCAAAGGGGGCGTTCCAGAGAAAAATATTAGGAGAAATGTTGTTAAGCGACATTTCTCCTATTATCAAGGATTTCGCTAACCCTGTTAGTGATGAAAAAAGCAGCGCTAACCGCGGTTAGCACTGCTTTTTTTACACCTGGTATTTTCCTGACTTAGCCATGATATCCTATGGAAGGTGGATATCATGGCTAGGTTTGTGAGCCCCTATCATCAAGCTAACGCCAAACTTCGAGAGATTATCGTTGGTTTTCCAGCGATAATCTCTCAATTGGCAGTTAGCGCGATGATTTTTATCACTTCTGAGATAAACCTTGCTAATAGCAAGTTATCCCTGCGATAATTTCCGGCGATGCTTAGCGTTAAAAAATTCGTTGCTAAGCATCGTTAGCGGTAAATATCGCTAAGCGTTGGTAATATGCCCCTCAATCCTCTGAGTTCAACGGTTGGAAGGTGCAATTAAAGTCACCCATAATTATCAAATTGCACCCTTCCCTCTGGTGCGCTATGAGGCTGTCCAGGAGAGCAACGGTCTCAGATCGCTTCCCTACTGGAAGACCTCTAGCGTACACATTGAAAACCAGGATTGCTGGGGCATAATTTACCTGAAGCTGTAGGGCCAATCAATCAATCAATCAATCAATCAATCAATACATTTATAGAGCGCGCTACTCACCCGTGAGGGTCTCAAGGCACTGAAGGGAGGGGGGGTGTCGCTACTGCTTGAAGAGCCAGGTCTTGAGGTGTTTTCTGAAGGTGAGATGGTCCTGGGTCAGTCGTAGGTGCGCGGGGAGGGAGTTCCATGTTTTGGCTGCCAGGTAGGAGAAAGATCTTCCTCTGGTGGTGGTTCTGCGAATTCGTGGGACGGTGGCGAGGGTGAGGCTGGCGGAGCGGAGCTGGCAGGTGGGGTTGTAGAACGGGAGGCGATTATTAAGGTATTCGGGCCCTTGTCGTGTAGCGCTTTGTGTGCGTGGGTGAGGGGCCTGAACGTGATCCTCTTGCAGACGGGGAGCCAGTGCAGGTCTTTCAGGTGGGCGGATATGTGGCTGTGGCGAGGGATGTCGAGGATGAGTCGTGCGGAGGTGTTCTGTATGCATTGAAGTCATGTCTGAAGTTTGGCTGTGGTTCCTGCGTATAAGGCGTTTCCGTAGTTCAGTCGGCTCGTGACGAGGGCCTGGGTCATGGTTTTCCTGGTTTCGGTGGGGATCCTTCGGAAGATTTTTCAGAGCATGCACAGGGTGTTGAAGCAAGATGACGAGACGGCGTTGACTTGTTTGGTCATCGTGAGGGAGGAGTCCAGGATGAATCCCAGGTTGCGTGCGTGGTTTGTGGGTGTTGGCGCTGAGCCCAGTGCTGTGGGCCACCAGGAGTCATCCCAGGCGGATGTGGATTGTCCGAGAATGAGGACCTCCATTTTGTCTGAGTTCAGCTTCAGGCGACTGAGCTTCATCCATTCTGCGACGTCTTTCATTACTTCATGGAGGTTGGTTTTGGCGGTGTCTGGGTCTTTGGTGAGGGAGAGTGGAGAGTATCAGTTGGGTGTCGTCGGTGTAGGAGATGATGTTGATGTTGTGTTTGCGTGCGATGGCGGCGAGGGGGCTCATGTAGATATTGAAGAGGGTAGGGCTGAGCGAGTAGTCTTGAGGTACTCCGCAGATGATCTCGGTGGCCGCTGATCGGAAGGGAGGGTGGCGGACTCTCTGGGTTCTGTCAGAGAGGAACGAGGTGATCCAGTCCAGGGCCTTTCCTTGGATCCCAGTGTTGTGGAGGCGGGTGCGGTGGCAGACGGTGTCAAAGGCTGCCGAGAGGTCTAGGAGGATGAGGGTGGTTGTTTCTCCGTTGTCCATCAGGGTCCTGATGTCATCGGTGGCTGCGATGAGGGCGGTGTCGGTGCTGTGGTTGGCTTGAAATCCGGACTGTGACGGGTCGAGCGAGTTGTTTGCCTCGAGGAAAGCTGTCAGCTGTTTATTGACGGTCTTCTCGATGACTTTAGCTGGGGAGGGAACAAGAGAGATGGGGCGGAAGTTCTTGAGGTCTTTGGGGTCCGCTGTGGGTTTCTTCAGAAGGGCGTTGATTTCTGCTTGCATCCAGCACTCAGGGAAGGTGGCTGACGTGAAGGAGTTGTTTATTATGTTCCGGAGGTGGGGTGCAATGATGCTGTTGGCTTTGTTGAAGATATGATGGGGCAAGGGTCGTAGGGGGAGCCAGAGTGGATGGTGTTCATGACATGGGTGATGTCTTCCGTGCTGATGGGGTCCAGGTGCTGAGGATGGTGGTGCGGGTCGATGCTTCGGTGGCTGGAGGCAGAGTCTGGGGTCCGAAGCTGTCGTGTATATCTGCGATCTTGCGGTGGAAGAACGTGGCGAGGGAGTTGCAGAGGTCTTGCGATGGGGTGATGTCGTTGTTGCAGGCGCTGGGATTGGAGAGCTCTTTCACGATGCTGAAGAGTTCTTTGCTGTTGTGGGTGTTGTTGTCTAGCCGCTCTTTGAACAATGCTGTTTTGGTGGTGCGGATCAGCTGGTGGTGTTCGCGAGTTTCGTTCTTGAGGGCTGTCAGGTTTTCTGTTGTCCGTTCGTGGTGCCAGGTTTTTTTGAGAGTTCGGCAGGATTTCTTTGAGTCTTTGAGGGTGTCTGTGAACCATGAGGTTTTCCTGTTGCCGGTCTTGCCTAGGGGGTTCTTCAGTGGAGCGAGGTCGTTGGTGCAGTTGGTGATCCACTGTGCGAGGTTGTGGGCTGTGTCGTGGGTGTCAGCGGTGTTGGCTGGCGGGTTCTGGCTTAGTGATGAGAGGAGGTGGTCTGTGGTGATTTTGCTCCAGCATCTACGGAGGATTTGTTGCGTGCGGTGGTGTGATGTATTCTTTTTGAAGGTGAAGTGGAGGCATCTGTGGCCGGTCCAGTGTAGTTTGGTGGAGTGGCTGAAGGAGACATGGTTGCTGGCGGAGAAGATGGGGTCAAGCGTGTGGCCAGCGAGGTGGGTGGGGGTGTTCACCAGTTGTTGGAGTCCGAGGATAGGCGAGGTTGTCGAGCAGGGTGGTGGTGCTTGTGGACAGAGCGTGTGTTAAGGAGGATGCACTTGAGGTGCTTGTTGTTGATGTTGAGTCCGGTGGGTGGTCTGCAGGTTCGGAGGCAGGTGAATTTGCAGGCTTGACAGGTGAAAGGTCCCTGGGTTCGCTTCGGGGTCGCTCTGTAGCAGGCAGGTTGTCGACCGGTGTTGAGTGCGTTGAGGATACGAGGAGTCGTATCTCAGTCGAGTTCCCTGGTTCCGGCGGGGGCCAGGGATTCTGGCGCTGGGCGCGGTCCAGGTGTCGATGGGCTTGCCTTTGGCGTGCCTTCGGCGCGCCATCGGCGTGCCCGCCGCACGCGGCAGCTGCGCGGCCGCTGCACGGCGTCCATATGAAGGGCTGTGGGAGGAAGGAGCAGCTGGGAGGTGGGAGCAGGGCGGTGAATGGGATCAGCAGAGGGCGGGGCCGCAGGGACGCAGCGGCGGAAGAGGAGGAACAGAGGGACACTGGGAGAGGACACAGAGGCAATACGGGAGGAGGGGGGCACAGAAATCAAAAGGGAGAAAAGTACACCAAAAACAAAATGCATCGAGGCAACACGGGGGCACAGAAGGCAAAGGGGGTGTAAGATACAAAAAGCAAAACAACAGGCAGCAGGTGAGCGAGGGACAAGAGCAGGGGCAGCGGGACTCACGAGGATGTCAAGGCTGCCAGTGGTGGCCTCCTCGACTGTTAACCTCCTTTCCTGTCTCACCCATCATTTAAGTCCACCAGAAGGTCTACCTCCCAGCCCCTCTATTGCTGGCTTCGAAAAATTTAAGAATCCAGGATGGTGGACCTGGTCTTCAGACCGGTCTCCTGGAATGCCAGAAGGCCAACTTGTTCAACAAACCCAGCCCATTCCTCCAATACAATTTTAGTTTGTAAACCTGCACTATTTCAGGAACCAACTGTCATAACGGGCAGGGTGTTGTCTGACCCTGAGCACCCTGGGGTAGAGGGGGATTTAAGTACCTTCTCCACCTGAGTACCACAACCCAAATTAGGCTGAATAAGTGTTTGACCCGGGGGATAGTGACTGACCTGTTTTACCTGCACTTCCCTGCAATGTTTGTCAAGAAAAGAACAGACTCTACCTTCATCCATCACTAGAGAGACAAAACCCTTTGGGGGGCACTAGTATTAGAGCTAGGCAGTCAGTCAATTTCTTTAAGAGAGGCAAGGGCGTTAAATCGATTGAAAAGGGGGAATGGGGTGAAAGCTTTGACCAAACGGCTGCAAGGGCCTCTGCCTACCATCATAACTAGGAACGAATGAAGGACGGTAAAAATACCACAGGGGAAGTACAAAAAAAACATCTTGTGCAGTTGCAGCTCCCGCCCTCTACAAACTTTGCTGGACCAGACCACGGGGAACCAAAGCTTCAAACCACACAGTCACCCTGAAGCATCTTCTGCACCTTTC
Organism: Lissotriton vulgaris; assembly: GCF_964263255.1. Taxonomy (NCBI): domain Eukaryota; kingdom Metazoa; phylum Chordata; class Amphibia; order Caudata; family Salamandridae; genus Lissotriton; species Lissotriton vulgaris. The sequence continues at coordinate 338,655,172 of NC_141691.1, forward strand.
CAACCCAGGGAACACAACGGACCATTTTAAATTCTTTAAACAATTGGTTGGTAAGCCCCGTCCTTGAAATCAGGTCCTTATTTCTTAGAGCCAGCTATTCTTCAGTTACCAATGGCGCCAACTTAGGGACATTGCCCAGGACTATGGTATAAGGGGTGGCTTCTGGAGGGAGGTGTAAGACGGAGGGCTCTTTTGAAGCATCAAGGGGACCCAATGGAATGGAGGGAAGTGATCGAGGAGCCAATGAGGCGGATTGTGGCCCCATTAGAGAAGACCCCCCCCCTGTAAATCTGGGACTGGATGACTTGGATCCGAAACTAGAACAGAAATAATTCAATTGTCCGGGACATCCCCTCTTTCTGGCTGATCATCACCTCCCTTATGCAAAGCCCCACACCCACCTGCTAGCTGTACTGTGGCTTGGGTGGGGGAAGGTAGAAAGAAAGCATGTTCCAATTTTCTCAATCTGTCTTCTATCTGGCTCAATTTGTGTGTCAGGGTGCGAGGAGATCGACCATGCCCTGCACCAGTCGTTTATAAAGGGACTCCTCGAGCATGTTTAAGGGACTACTAGCTACTCAGATGGATCGGGTTCATTAAAAGGAATGTATCCATCCTGCTCCCTCTGTAATGCTTACCGAGTGCAGAAGGAGGGAAGAGGACTTCAGAAAGAGGCAAGAAAGTTACAGAAAAAGGCAAGGTGCAGAAAGACGGAACATGAGTGCCGACAGAGGCAAGAGAGATACAGAAAGAGGGAGGAGGGGTGCAGAAAGAGGAAAGAGGGGTGCAGAAAAGGACAAGAGGAGTACAGAAAGAAGCAACAGTGGTGCAGAAAGAGGCAAGAGAGGTGAAGAAACAGGCAAGAGAATTGCTTAAAGAAGCAACATAGGTGAGGAAGGAGGCAAGAGAACTACAAAAAGAGGCAATAGAGTTGCTAAAACAGGCAGGATGGGTACAGAAAGAGGGAACAGGGTGCAGAAAAAAGTAAGAGAGATACAGAAAGAAGCTAGAGAAGATCAGAAAAGAGCAACAGAAGTGCAGAAAGAGGCAAAAGAGGTACACAAAGAGGCAAGAGGGGTGCGGAAAGAAGCACAAAAGGTAAAGAAAGCAGGAAGAAAAGTGCAGAATGAAGCAACCAGGGTGCAGAAAGAGGCAATAGAAGTATTGAAAGAAGCAACAGAAGTGCAGAAAGAAGCAAGAGAAGTGATGAAAGAGAAAAGAAAGTTGCAGAAAAAACAAGAGATGTGCAGAAATAAGCAAGAGAAGTGCAGAAAGAGCAAGTTGGGTGCAAAAAGAAGCACAAGAGGTAAAGCAAGAAGGAAGAGAGGTACAGAAAGAAGCAACAGAGGTGCACAAAGAGGGAAGAAGGGTGCAGAAAGAGACAAGAGAAGTGCAGAAAGAAGCAACAGAGGCACAGAAAGAGGCAAGAGTACTTCAGGTGGAGAAACAGGCAAGAGCAGTGCAGAAAGAGGCAAGACGGGTGCAGAAAGAACCAACAGAGGTGTAGAAAGAGTCAAAAGGGGTGAAAAAGGAGGCAAGAGAGGTACAGAAAGAAGCAAGGGAGGTACAGAAAGAGGCAAGGGAGGTACAGAAACATGCAAGAGGAGTGCAGAAAGAGGCATGACTGGTGCAGAAAGAAGCAAGAGTAGTGCAGAAACAAGCTACAGAAGGAGGCTAGAGGGGTGCAGAAAGAGGCAAGAGAAGTGTAAATGTAAATGTAAATGTAGTTGAGCTTATATAGCGCACAGCTACCCGCAGTGGGTGTCCCGGCGCTTGCTTAGGGAACCCGTCCTGATATTCCCCTGTGTGATAGCCCCAGCGGGTATCCACAAGGTGAAAGTCAGGCATCCCGCCGCGAGGGGCCGTTGTGGAGATTAAGCAAGCTATTGCCCAGAGTCGCAGAGTGTGAACCCGTGAGTCGAGAAGGCACCGGAGCGAGAATTATCGAGTCCCGGGAACTTTTAGCCCAAGACCCGCCGAGGCGGGGACTTGAACCCTGGTCCAGGACCGATCTCAGCTTCCGGGTCTGCCGCCTCTAACCCCTGAGCCACACTTCTCCAGTGCTGCAAGAAGCAGGAGAGGTATAGAAAGAGGTAAGAGAAGTACAGAAAGAAGCAGCAGAGGTGCAGAAAGAGGCAACAGAAGTGCAGAAAGAGGCAAGAGTGGTACATGAAGAGACATGAGAGGTGCAGAAAAGGGGAAGACGAGTGCCGAAAGAGGCAACAGGGTTGCAATAAGAAGCAAGAGAAATGCAGAAAAAAGCAAAAGAAGTGCAGAAAAGGGCAAAAAAGGTGCCAAAAGAGGCAACAGGGGTGCAGAAAGAAGCACAAGAGGTAAAGAAAGAAGGAAGAGAAGTACTGAAAGGAGCAACAGGGGTGCAGAAAGAGGCAAGAGTACTTCAGAAAGATGCAAGAAAGTTACAGAAAAAGACAAGGTGCCGAAAGACGGAACAGGAGTGCAGATAAAGGCAAGAGAGGTGTAGAAAGAGGGAAGAGATGTGCAGAAAGAGGCAAGAGGGGTGCAGAAAAAGACAACAGTGGTGCAGAAAGAGGCAAGAGAGGTGCAGAAACAGGCAAGAGAAGTGTAGAAAGAGGCAAGAGAAGTGCTGAAAGAAGCAACAGAGGTGCAGAAAGAGGCAAGAGTACTTCAGAAAGAGGCAATAAAGTTACAGAAAAAGGCAATGTGCAGATAGACGGAACAGGCGTGCACACTGAGGCAAGAGAGGTGCAGAAAGAGGGATGCAGAAAGAGGCTAGACAGGTGCAGAAAGAAGCACAAGTGGTAAAGAATGAAGGAAGAGAAGTACAGAAAGAAGCAACAGGGGTGCCCAAAGAGGGGAGAAAGGTACAGAAAGAGACAAGAGAAGTGCATAAAGAAGCAACAGAGGTGCAGAAGGAGGGAAGAAGACTTCAGAAAGAGGCAAGAAAGTTACAGAAAATGGCAAGGTGCAGAAATACGGAACATGGGTGCAGACAGAGGCAAGAGGGGTGCAAAAAGAGGAAAGAGGGGTACAGAAAAGGACAAGAGGGGTACGGAAAGAAGCAACAGTGGTTCAGAAAGAGGCAAGAGAGGTGGAGAAACAGGCAAGAGCAGTGCAGAAAGAGGCAAGAGAAGTGCTGAAAGAAGCAACAGAGGTGAGGAAGGAGGCAAGAGAACTACAAAAAGAGGCAATAGAGTTGGTAAAACAGGCAGGAGGGGTACAGAAAGAGGGAACTGGGATGCAGAGAGGCACAGAAATGGACTAGAGAGGTACAGAAAGAGGGAATAGGGTGCAGAAAGAAGCAAGAGAGGTACAGAAAGAAGCTAGAGAAGATCAGAAAAAAGCAACAGAAGTGCACAAAAAGGCAACAGAAGTGCAGAAAGAGGCAAGAGAGGTGCACAAAGAGGCAAGAGGGGTGCAGAAATTAGCACAAAAGGTAAAGAAAGCAGGAAGAAAAGTGCAGAAAGAAGCAACCGGGGTGCAGAAAGAGGCAAAAGAAGTATTGAAAGAAGCAACAGAGATGTGCAGAAATAAGCAAGAGAAGTGCAGAAAGAGGCAAGACGGATGCAGAAAGAACCAACAGAGGTGTAGAAAGAGGCAAGAGGAGGCAAGAGAGGTACAGAAGGAAGCAAGAGAGGTACAGAAAGAGGCAAGTGAGGTACAGAAACATGCAGGAGGAGTGCAGAAAGAGGCAAGACTGGTGTAGAAAGAAGCAAGAGTAGTGCAGAAACAAGCAACAGAAGTGCAGAAGGAGGCTAGAGCAGTGCAGAAAGAGGCACGAGAAGTGCTGCAAGAAGAAAGAGAGGTATAGAAAGAGGTAAGAGATGTACAGAAAGAAGCAGCAGAGGTGCAGAAAGAGACAACAGAAGTGCAGAAAGAGGCAAGAGTGGTACACAAAGAGACAAGAGAGGTGCAGAATAAGGGAAGATGAGTGCAGAAAGAGGCAACAGGGGTGCAGAAAGAAGCAAGAGAAATACAGAAAAAAGCAAAAGAAGTGCAGGAAAAGGAAAAAAGGGTGCCCAAAGAGGCAACAGGGGTGCAGAAAGAAGCACAAGAGGTAAAGAAAGAAGGAAGAGAAGAACAGAAAGAAGCAACGGGGTGCAGAAAGAGGAAAGAGAAGTGCAGAAAGAAGCAACAGAGGTGCAGAAAGAGGCAAGAGTACTTCAGAAAGAGGCAATACATTTACAGAAAAAGGCAAAGTGCAGAAAGACGGAAAAGGGGTGCACACTGAGGCAAGAGAGGCGAAGAAAGAGGGATGCGGAAAGAGGGAAGACGGGTGCAGAAAGAAGCACAAAAGGTAAATAAAGAAGGAAGAGAAGTACAGAAAGAAGCTACAGGGGTGCATAAAGAGGGAAGAAGGGTGCAGAAAGAGACAAGAGCAGTGCAGAAAGGAGCAAGAGAGGCGCAGAAAGAGGCAAGAGTACTTCAGAAAGAGGCAAGAAAGTTACAGAAAAAGGCAAGATGCCGAAAGACGGAACAGGGGTGCAGATAAATGCAAGAGGTATAGAAAGAGGGAAGAAATGTGCAGAAAGAGACAAGTGGGGTGCAGAAAAAGACAACTGTGGTGCAGAAAGAGGCCAGAGATGTGCAGAAACAGGCAAGAGAAGTGTAGAAAGAGGCAAGAGAAGTGCTGAAAGAAGCAACAGAGGTGACGAAGGTGGCAAGAGAACTTCAGAAAGAGGAAATAGAGTTGCTAAACCAGGCAAGAGACGTACAGAAAGAGGGAACGGTGCAAAAAGGCAAGAGAGGTGTAGAAATGGGCAGGAGAGGTACAGAAAGACGGAACAGGGTACACGAAGAAGCAAGAGAGATACAGAAAGAAGCAAGAGAACATAATAAAAAAACAACAGAAGAGCGAAAAAAGGTAAGAGAAGCGCAGAAAGAGGGAAGAGAGTTGTACAAAGAGGCAATAGAATTGCTGAAAGAAGCAACAGAGGTGAGGAAGGAGGCAAGAGAACTACAAAAAGAGGCAATAGAGTTGCTAAAACAGGCAGGAGGGGTAAAGAAAGAAGGAACAGGGATGCAGAAAGGCAAGAGAAGCTCAAAAACGGACAAGAGAGGTACAAAAAGAGGGAACAGGGTGCAAAAAGAAGCAAGAGAGGTACAGAAAGAAGCTAGAGAAGATCGTAAAAAAGCAACAGAAGTGCACAAAAATGCAAGAGAAGTGCAGAAAGAGGCAAGAGAGGTGCACAAAGAGGAAAGAGGGGTACAGAAAGAAGCACAAAAGGTAAAGAAAGCAGGAAGAAAAGTGCAGAAAGAAGCAACCGGGGTGCAGAAAGAGGCAATAGAAGTATTAAAAGAATCAACAGAGGTGCAGAAAGAAGCAAGAGAAGTGATGAAAGAGAAAAGAAAGTTGCAATAAAATACAAGAGATGTGCAGAAATATGCAAGAGAAGTGCTGAAAGAGGCAAGACTGGTGCAGAAAGACCCAACAGAGGTGTAGAAAGAGGCAAGAGGGGTGCAAAAGGAGGCAAGAGAGGTACAGAAAGAAGCAAGAGAGGTACAGAAAGAGGCAAGTGAGGTACAGAAGCATGCAAGAGGAGTGCAGAAAGAGGCAAGACTGGTGCAGAAAGAAGCAAGAGTAGTGCAGAAACAAGCAACAGAAGTGCTGCAAGAAGCAAGAGAGGTATAGAAAGAGGTAAGAGAAGTATAGAAAGAAGCAGCAGAGGTGCAGAAAGATGCAACAGAAGTGCAGAAAGAGGCAAGAGTGGTACACAAAGAGACAAGAGAGGTGCAGAAAAAGGGAAGGCGAGTGAAGAAAGAGGCAACAGGGGTGCAAAAAAAGCAAGAGAAATGCAGAAAAAGGCAAAAGAAGTGCAGAAAAAAGCAACCAAAGTACAGAAAGAGGCAAGAGAACTTCAGAAAGAGGCACAAGAGGTGCAGAAACAGGTAAGAGAGGTTCAGAAAGAGTGAAGGGTGCAGAAAGAAGGAATAGGGGTACAGAAACAAACAAAAGAGGTGCAGAATGAAGCAGGAAAATGTAGAAAGAAGCAACAGAGGTGCAGAAAAGAAGCAAGAGAAGTGATGAAAGAGGCACGTGAGGTGCAGAAAGAGGCAAGAGAGGTGCAGAAAGAGGCAAGAGGGGTGCCGAAAGAACCAACAGGGGTGTAGAGAGTGGCAAAAGGGGTGAAAAAAGAGGCAAGTGGGGTACAGAAACATGCAAGAGGAGTGCTGGAAGAGGCATGACTGGTGCAGAAAGAAGCGAGGGTAGTGTAGAAACAAGCAATGGAACTGCAGAAAGAGGCAAGAGGGGTACAGAAAGAGGCAATAGAAGTGAGGAAAGAAGTAAGAGAGGTATCTAAAGAGGCAAGAGAAATACAGAAAGAAGCAGCAGCATTGCAGAAAGAGGCAACAGAAGTGCAGAAAGAGGCAAGAGGTACACAAAGAGACAAGAGAGGTACAGAAAAAGGTAAGATGAGTGCAGAAAGAGGCAACAGAGGTGCAGAAAGAAGCAAGAGAAATGCAGAAAAAAGCAAAAGAAGTGCAGAAAAAGGCAAGAGAGGAGCAGAAAGAGGCAACAGGGGTGAGGAAAGAAGCACAAGAGGTAAAGAAAGAAGGAGGAGAAGTACAGAAAGAAACAACAGGGGTATAGGAAGAGGCAAGAGGGTGCGGAAAGAGACAAGAGAAGTGCAGAAAGAAGCAACAGAGGTGCAGAAGGAGGCAATAGAGCGAACAGGGATGCAGAAAGGCAAGAGAGGCACAGAAATGGACAAAAGAGGTACAGAAAGAGGGAACAGGATACAGAAAGAAGCAAGAGAGGTACAGAAAGAAGCAAGAGAAAATCAGAAAAAAACAACAGAAGTGCACCAAAAGGCAAGAGAAGTGCAGAAAGAAGCAAGAGAGGTGCACAAAGAGGAAAGAGGGGTGCAGAAAGAAGCACAAAAGTAAAAGAAAACAGGAGGGAAAGAGCAGAAATAAGCAACAGGTACAGAAAAAGGCAAGAGAAGTGTTGAAAGAAGCAACACAGGTGCATAAATAAGCAAGAGAAGTGATTAAAGAGAAAGTTGCAGAAAGAAGCAGGAGATGTACAGAAAAAAAGCAAGAAAAGTGCAAAAAGCGACAAGTGAGGTGCAGAAAGAGGCAAGACGGGTGCAGAAAGAACCAACAGAGCTGTAGAAAGAGGCAAGAGGGGTGCAATAAGAGGCAAGAGAAGTACAGAAAAAAGCAAGAGAGGTGCAGAAAGAGGCAAGTGAGGTACAGACACATGCAAGAGGAGTGCAGAAAGAGGCAAGACTGGTGCAGAAAGAAGCAAGAGCTATGCAGAAACAAGCAACAGACGTGCAGAAAGAGGCAAGAGAATTGCTGAAAGAAGCAAGAGAGGTACAGTAAGAGACAAGATAAGTACAGAAAGAAGCAGCAGAGGTGCAGAAAGAGGCACCAGAAGTGCAGAAAGAGGCAAGAGAGGTACACAAAGAGACAAGAGAGGTGCAGAAAAAGGGAAGACAAGTGAAGAAAGAGGCAACAGGGGTGCAGAAATAAGCAAGAGAAATGCAGAAAAAAGCAAAAGAAGTACAGAAAAAGGCAAGAGAGGTGCCAAAAGAGGCAACAGGGGTGCAGAAAGAAGCACAAGCGGAAATGAAAGAAGAAAGAGAAGTACAGAAAGAAGCACCAGGGGTGCAGAAGGAGGCAAGAGGGGTGCAGAAAGAGACAAGAAAAGTGTAGAAAAAAGCAACAGAGGTGCAGAAAGAGGCAAGAGTACTTAAGAAAGAGGCAAGAAAGCTACAGAAAAATGCAAGGTGCAGAAAGACGGAACAGGGGTGCAGACAGAGGCAAGAGAGGTGCAGAAAGAGGTATGCAGAAAGAGGCAAGACAGGTGTAGAAATTTGCAAGAGAGGTGCAGAAAGAAGCAAGGGAAGTGAAGAAAGAAGCAACAGAGGTGCAGAAAAGGGCAAGAGGATGCAGAAAGAGGCAAGAGAAACACAGAAAGAAACAACAGAGGTGCAGAAACAGTCCAGTCTAAAGAAGTGCAGAAATAGGCAAAAGCGGTACAGAAAGAGGCAAAGGATGTGCAGAAAGAGGAAAGGGGTACAGAAAGAAACAACAGAGGTACAGAAAGAGGCAAGAGGGGTGTAGAAAGAAGCAACAGAGGTATAGAAAGAGGCAAGAGAGATGAGGAAAGAGGCAAGAGGGGTGCAGGAAGAAGCAACAGAGGTGCAGGAACAGGCAAGAGAAGTGCTAAAACACTCAAGAGGGGTGCAGAAAGAGGCAAGAGAACTGCAGAAAGAGGCAAGGGAACTGCAGAAAGAGGTAAGAGACTTGTAGAAAACAGGCAAGAGAGGTGCAGAGAGAAAAAGTGAGGTGCAGAAATAGGCAAGAGAGGTGCAGAAAGAGACAAGAGAGATAAATAAAGAGGCAAGTGAGGTACAGAAACACACAATAGTGGTGCAGCAAGAGGCAAGATAAGTACAAAAAGAAGCAACAGAGGTGCAGAAGGAGGCAAGAGAACTGCAGAAAGAGGCAAGAGAGTTGCATAAACAGGCAAGAGAATTGTAGAAAGAGAGAACAGGGGTGCAGAAAGAGGCAAGGAGGGTGCAGCAAGAGGGAAGAGTGGTGCAGAAGGAGGCAAGTCAACTCCAGAAAGAGGCAAGAAAGTTGCAGAAACAGGCAAGGTGCAAAAAGATGGAACAGGGGTGTAGACAGAGGCAAGAGAGGTGAAGAAAGAAGCAACAGAGGTCCAGAAAGAGGCAAGAGGAGTGCAGAAAGAGGTAAGAGGTATACAGAGACAAATGAGGTGCATAAAGATGCAAGGGGGTACCGAAAGAAGCAACTGGGGTACAGAAAGAGGCAAACGGGGTACAGAAAGAAGCAACAGAGGTGCAGATAGTGGCAAGAGGGGTACAGAAAGAGGCAATAGGGGTACAGACAGAGCCCAGAGGGGGTACAGAAAGAAGTAACACAGGTACAGAAACAGGCAAGGGGGGTGCAGAAACAGGCAAGAGAAGTGCTGAAACAAGCAAGAAGGATGTAGAAAGAGGCAAGAGAAGTACATAAGAAGCAACAGGTGCAGAAGGAGGCAAGAAAAGTGCAGTAACAAGAGAGGTGCAGAAAAAAGCAAGAGAAGTGCAGAAAGAAGCAAGTGAGGTACAGAAATAGGCAAGAGAGGTACAGAAAGAAGCAAGACAGATCCAGAAAGAGGCAAGTTATGTAACGAAACACACAAGAGGGTGCAGAAAAAGACAAGAGAAGTATCAAAAGAAGCAACAGGGGTGCTGAAGGAAGCAAGAGAACTGCAGAAACAGGCAAGAAAGTTGCAAAAACAGGCAAGAGAGGTGCAGGAAGAGAGAACAGGGTGTAGAAGGAGGCAAGAGAGGTATAGAAAGATGGAACAGGGGTGCAGAAAGTGACAAGAGAGGTACAGAAAGAGGGAAGAGTGGTGCTGAAGGACGCAAGCAAACTTCAGACAGAGGTACGAAAGTTGCAGAAACAGGAAAGGTATAGAAAGATGGAACAGTGGTGCAGACAGAGCCAAGAGAGGTACAGAAGGAGTGAAGAGGGGTGCAGAAAGAGGCAAGATGGGTGCAGACATTTGCAAGAGAGCTACAGAAAGAAGCAACAGAGGTGCAACAAGAGGCAAAAGAAGTGCAGAAAGAGGCAAGAGAGGTACAGAAAGAGACAAAAGAGGTGCAGAAAGAGGCAAGGGGATGCAGAAAGAAGCTAGGCAGGTGTAGAAAGAATCAAGAGAAGTGCAGAAAGAAGCAACAGGCAAGATAGGCGCAGAAAGAGGGAACAGGGGTGCAGAAGTATCAAGAGAGGTGCAGAAAGAGGGAAGAGTGATGCAGATGGAGGCAAGAGAGGTGCAGTAAGAGGGGTGCAGAAAGAGGCAAGAGGGGTGCAGAAAAAAGCAACAGGGGTGCAGAAAAAGGCAGGAGAAGTGCAGAAAGAGGCAAGAGAGGTGCAGAAAGAAACAAGAGAGGTAAATAAAGAAGAAAGTAAAGTGCAGAAAGAAGCAACAGAGGTACAGAAACAGGCAAGAGAAGTGCAAAAACAGGCAAGAGTGGTGCAGAAAGAGGCAAGAGAAATACAGAAAGAAGCAACAGTGGTTCAAAAGGAGGCAACAGAATTGCAGAAGCAGACAAGAGAGGTGCAGAAAGAAGGAACAGGAGTGCCATAAGGAGGCAAGAGAGGTGCGGAAAGATGCAAGAGGGGTGATGAAGGAGACAAGAGATTTGCAGAAAGAAACAAGAGAGGTGCAGAAAAAAGCAAGAGGAGTGCAGAAAGAGGCAAGTGAGGTACAGAAATACATGAGGGGTGCAGGAAGAGGCAAGAGAAGTACATAAAGAAGCAGCAGAGGTGCAGAAGGAAGCAAGAAAACTGCAGAAAGAGGCAGGAGAGTTATAGAAACAGGCATGAGAGGTGCAGAAAGAGAGACCATGGGTGCAGAAAGTGGCAAGAGAGGTGCAGAGAGAGGCAAGACGGGTGCAGAAATTTACAAGAGAGCTACAGCAAGAGGCAACAGTGCAGAAAGATGCAGGCAAAGTGCAAAAAGAGGCCATAGAGGTATAGAAAGAGACAAAAGAGGTGCAGAAAGAGGGAAGAGGGGTACAGACAGAGCCAAGAGAGGTACAGAAGGAGTGAAGAGGGATACAGAAAGAGGCAAGATGGGTGCAGACATTTGCAAGAGAGCTACAGAAAGAAGCAACAGGGATACAACAAGAGGCAAAAGAAGTGCAGAAAGAGGCAAGAGAGGTACAGAAAGAGACAAAAGAGGTGCAGAAAGAGGCAAGGGGATGCAGAAAGAAGCTAGACAGGTGTAGAAAGAAGCCAGAGAAGTGCAGAAAGAAGCAACAGAGGTGCAGAAACAAGCAAGAGAGGTGTAAAAACTGCCAAGAGAAGTGCTGAAACACACACCAGGGGTGCAGAAAGAGGAAAGAGAAGTACATAAAGAAGCAACGGAGGTGCAGAAGGAGGCAAGAGAACTGCAGAAACAGACGAGAGGTGCAGAAAGAGGGAACAGGGGTGCCATAAGGAGGCAAGAGAGGTGCCGAAAGAGGCAAGAGTGGTGATGAAAGAAACAAGAGATTTACAGAAAGAAACAAGTAAGGTGCAGAAAAAAGAAAGAGAAGTGCAGAAAAAAGTAAGAGAAGTGTAGAAAGAGGCAAGTGAGGTGCAGAAATAGGCAAGAGAGGTGCAGAAGTATCAAGGGAGGTGCAGAAAGAGGGAAGAGTGATGCCGATGGAGGCAAAAGAGGTGCAGCAAGAGGGGTGCAGAAAAAAGCAACACGGGTGCAGAAAAAGGCAGGAGAAGTGCAGAAAGAGGCAAGAGATGTGCAGAAAGAAGCAAGAGAGGTAAATAAAGAAGAACGTGAAGTGCAGAAAGAAGCAACAGAGGTACAGAAACAGGCAAGAGAAGTGCAAAAACAGGCAAGAGTGGTGCAGAAAGAGGCAAGAGAAATACAGAAAGAAGCAACAGTGGTTCAAAAGGAGGCAACAGAATTGCAGAAGCAGACAAGAGAGGTGCAGAAAGAAGGAACAGGAGTGCCATAAGGAGGCAAGAGAGGTGCGGAAAGATGCAAGAGGGGTGATGAAGGAGACAAGAGATTTGCAGAAAGAAACAAGAGAGGTGCAGAAAAAAGCAAGAGGAGTGCAGAAAGAGGCAAGTGAGGTACAGAAATACATGAGGGGTGCAGAAAGAGGCAAGAGAAGTACATAAAGAAGCAGCAGAGGTGCAGAAGGAAGCAAGAAAACTGCAGAAAGAGGCAAGAGAGTTATAGAAACAGGCATGAGAGGTACAGAAAGAGGGACCATGGGTACAGAAAGTGGCAAGAGAGGTGCAGAAAGAAGCAAGAGAGGTAAATAAAGAAGAACGTGAAGTGCAGAAAGAAGCAACAGAGGTACAGAAACAGGCAAGAGAAGTGCAAAAACAGGCAAGAGTGGTGCAGAAAGAGGCAAGAGAAATACAGAAAGAAGCAACAGTGGTTCAAAAGGAGGCAACAGAATTGCAGAAGCAGACAAAAGAGGTGCAGAAAGAAGGAACAGGAGTGCCATAAGGAGGCAAGAGAGGTGCGGAAAGATGCAAGAGGGGTGATGAAGGAGACAAGAGATTTGCAGAAAGAAACAAGAGAGGTGCAGAAAAAAGCAAGAGGAGTGCAGAAAGAGGCAAGTGAGGTACAGAAATACATGAGGGGTGCAGAAAGAGGCAAGAGAAGTACATAAAGAAGCAGCAGAGGTGCAGAAGGAAGCAAGAAAACTGCAGAAAGAGGCAAGAGAGTTATAGAAACAGGCATGAGAGGTACAGAAAGAGGGACCATGGGTACAGAAAGTGGCAAGAGAGGTGCAGAAAGAGGCAAGACGGGTGCAGAAATTTACAAGAGAGCTACAGCAAGAGGCAACAGTGCAGAAAGATGCAGGCAAAGTGCAAAAAGAGGCCATAGAGGTATAGAAAGAGAAAAAAGAGGTGCAGAAAGAGGGAAGAGGGGTACAGACAGAGCCAAGAGAGGTACAGAAGGAGTGAGGAGGGAAGCAGAAAGAGGCAAGATGGGTGCAGACATTTGCAAGAGAGCTACAGAAAGAAGCAACAGAGGTACAACAAGAGGCAAAAGAAGTGCAGAAAGAGGCAAGAGAGGTACAGAAAGAGACAAAAGAGGTGCAGAAAGAGGCAAGGGGATGCAGAAAGAAGCTAGACAGGTGTAGAAAGAAGCAAGAGAAGTGCAGAAAGAAGCAACAGAGGTGCAGAAACAAGCAAGAGAGGTATAAAAACAGGCAAGAGAAGTGCTGAAACACACACCAGGGGTGCAGAAAGAGGAAAGAGAAGTACATAAAGAAGCAACGGAGGTGCAGAAGGAGGCAAGAGAACTGCAGAAACAGACGAGAGGTGCAGAAAGAGGGAACAGGGGTGCCATAAGGAGGCAAGAGAGGTGCAGAAAGAGGCAAGAGTGGTGATGAAAGAAACAAGAGATTTGCAGAAAGAAACAAGTAAGGTGCAGAAAAAAGAAAGAGAAGTGCAGAAAAAAGTAAGAGAAGTGTAGAAAGAGGCAAGTGAGGTGGAGAAATAGGCAAGAGAGGTGCATAAAGAGACAAGAGAGATGCAGAAAGAGGCAACTGAGGTACAGGAACACACAAGAGTGGTGCAGCAAGATGCAATATAAGTACAAAAAGAAGCAACAGAGGTGCAGAAGGAGGCAAGAGAACTGTAGAATGAGGCAAGAGAGTTGCATAAACAGGTAAGAGAAGTGTATAAAAAGAGCACGGGGTGCAGAAAGTGGCAAGAGGGGTGCAGAAATTGGCAAGAGGGGTGCAGAAAGAGGGAGGAGGGGTGCATTGCTATTGTTATTGCTAACTACAGCTTAATAGCGCCGAATCACCAACAGGTCTCTAGGCGCTATTCAACAGAAGGAAACAATAGTGGTGAAACAGCAGGAAGATACCTGGATCCAAGGTGTTAAGCAGAGTTTAAGACTTCCCTGAACAGGAGTGTCTTCAAAGACTTCCTAAAGCGCAATAGATTGGTTTCCTTACGGAGAGACTCTGGGAGTTTGTTCCAAATCAGAGGAACCACCACTGAAAAGGACCTGCCACCCTTGGTTGCTAATTTATAGCGGGGACAAGACAGAAATTGGGTGTTAGCAGACCTTAGAGATTGTGTGGGGTTATATACCCCAAGGCGGTCTTTTATGTACGCAGGTGCCTGGCCGTAGACAGCCTTATGAGCGATACATAAGCTTTTGAACTCCACACATTGTTTTATGGGGAACCAATGTAGCTTACACAACAGCGGGGATGCATGTGTCCCTCTGGGTAACCTGAAAATCAGCCTGGCTGCGTCATTCAAGACAACTTGCAACCTGTTGATCAAAGTTTTGGGCAACCCCAAATACAAGGCATTCCCGTAGTCTAGTCTTGAAATTATAGTAGCAGAGACTATGGTGCGAAGCGCGGAAAAGGAGAGAAGGGGGACTAGCTAGCGTAACTGTCTAATTAAATTAGTACAGGTCCCGACCACAGATGAAATCTGACTAACCATTGTCAACTCATGATCAATATTTATACCTAGACTTTTTACCTTAAGACAAGGTTTCGGGGTGGGGCCACAGTCTTGAGGCCAAAACAGATCGCTCCAGGGAGAAGCTTTAGTTGAAACCACCAAGACCTCAGTCTTGTCTGGATTGATTTTCAACGAGTTTGCGGTCATCCAGCTCACTGTATGTCTGGGAAGCGATTGGGCATGGGACTGCGCACAAGCCGTATTATCGATACTCAGTAGCAACTGAGTGTCGTCGGTGTAGTTAAAAATGTTACAGCCCATGCTTGCCAGGGAGTTGATTAAGGGCTGTAGATAAGATTGAAAAGGAGTGGGAACAAAGCAGATCCCTGGGGGACTCCACACTTCAGGGCACCCAAATCTGATATACAGTCCCCCAGTTGAATCCTTTGAGTTCTCCCAGAGAGAAAGGATTTTAGCCATTTATAGGCTATGTCTTTTATCCCAAAAGCGGCCAATCTGTCCAGAAGCAAGGTATGGCTGACAGTATCGAATGCCGCTGACAGGTCTAATAATATCAGGGCACTCTGCTTTGTACTGTCAGCCATACCTCTGAGCTCATCTAGCACTGAAAGCATCACTAATTCAGTGCTATGGTGTGCCCGAAAACCTGCTTGCCGCTCGTGGAGTAGATGATGCCACTCCAGGAATACTAAGAGAGAGCTCAAAACATGCTGTTCCAAAATTTTGGACAGAAAAGGCAGCTGGGATATAGGCCTATAATTTATTAAGTTAGTGGGATCAGCCCCCGGCTTTTTAATTAGGGGCCTAACTCGTGCTTCTTTGAAACTACAGGGGAGCTGGCCAATCTCTAATGATTTATTCAGTAGGGAGAGAAGATGATTCTCATAAATAGGGAGCGCCAGACGAAAGATGCTAGGAGGGCATGGGTCTGCAGGCGAGCCTGACTAAGTTCGATTCATAAGTTGACCTAAAGCTGTATGGTCAATCAAGGGAAATTTAAAGATGGTGTGCTCAGAGGAGGGTGTTTGAGAATGGGAGGAAGAAGGTAGAGAGTAGCAGCTGGGGGAGTTCTGGATGTCGGAAAGAATAGTTTCTACCTTATCAAAAAAGTAGTGTGTGGAGTGGTGTGGCTCACTGGTTAGAAGCGGCAGACCCGGGAGCAGAGGACGGCCTGGGACCAGGGTTCGATTCCCGATGCGGCAGGGTCGTGCACCAGGGTCAGCGGACTCGATAATTCTCACCTCGGTGCATACTCTAACCAGGGATCACACTCGGCAACTCTGGGCATTAGCTTGCCTCATCTCCACAACGGCCCCCCCATATACGTCGGGGATGCCTGATTTCACCTTGGAGATACCCAGTAGGGGCTATCTCACAGGGAAAGCCAGGACGGGTTCCCCAGCGGTCTACTGCACAGAGATACTCCTTCGGGAGTCGATTCTAGCGCATTACAAACCCACAAACAATTAGTGTTGAAAGATGTTACAATCTATCCGTGATTCTACTTTTCCTACCTTCTTGCTCAGTTCATTTAAGATCTTAAAAGTTTCTTTCTGAACATTCTCTGCGTTATTAATTTGTGATTCGTAATACTCTGCTTTTGCTGACAGAATGTGATTTTTATACTGTTTAAGAAATATTCTATAATGATCCCTGTCTGTGGGGTCCTTTGTTTTCCTCCAGCGTCTTTCTAAGTGGTGGAGCTTTAATTTATGTTCTCTCATAGAAAGGTTAAACCATGGAGCTCCTTTCACTGCTCTACTTATCTTTTGATTTTTTTCAGGAGCAATTAAATCAATGGCCTGACTAAGATTTTGCATCACATTCGCAATTTCCTGCTCTAAATCTCCAGGTGTATCGTGTAGCTGTATAATATTTTTATTTTTAAGAAGGGTGTCCGTCAGAGTTTCTGAGTCAATTTTCCTCCATTGACGCACTTTCTTAAATTTTTGGGGTAGTGATTGAGACAGATAACCATCCACAGGGATGTCGCAGTTTATCAGGTAAAGGTCTGACCATATACAGGGAAGGACACTGGTTAAAACAACATCCGGGTCTGAAGTCCAGATAAGGTCAAGAGTATGGCCTTTAACATGTGTGGGCTTATCCACTAATTGCTGGAGACCAAGTGTGGCCATAGTGATCTCCAGATGTCGAGTTGCCACATCCTTAGACATTTTATCCCAGTGGACGTTGAAATCTCCAGTTATTAATACTTTTTGATAGCGCGTGCAGACGTCTGAAATGATGGGGGTTTAAAGATCGTTAAACAGAGGGGTGGATTTAGGGGGGCGATAAACTGTAAGAACAGCAAGGCAGGTGTTCATTGATGTAATTTTCACCCCAAGTTGATTGGCTAAGTCGACTGTTTCTGCCATTAATTTAGTGACGGTTAGATGTTTTTTAAAAAGAATAGCTACGCCACCACCTCGGGCATTGTCTGCACGATTCTGCCACATAGCATCATAATCATTAGGGAGGGCGGCTATGATATCAGGCACGAAGCTATCACCCATCCACGTTTCTGTAAGGGTCAGAACATCTGTATCTTCATTTTGTAAAAGAGTAAAAATTTCAAGGTGGTGCTTTTGTAGCGATCTAGTGTTCAGGCTAGCTAGTTTCAAACGAGAATGGGTTGCTGGCGTTCTCCTATTTGTACATAGAATGCCAGACTCTTTTAGCTTGGTCAAAATAGCTGGAGTTAAAATAGGATTACTAGAATCTAGCCGGTGCAGTTCACTTGAAGAATATATTAGTCGACAGTCAAGGGGAGAGGCCCCTGTGCCCGGTTGTGCGCGGACAGGCGCAGACGGGCAGGACTCTGGCACGACTCCGGCACAGGTCCGGCGCGTCCGCTGTATGCGTCCGCTGCGCGGAGGCATGGCCGTCTCCCTACTACTAGAGCGCGTCCCCGCCCAGCCCACACCCAATATGGCCGCCAAAGCCAGGAAAATCAACCCTCAGCATCAGTGCTCGGCCGAGAGAGGTCCGGTGGCAAAGGCTGGGGAGGGGGGGGGGGGGGGGGGGGGTCACAGGAGGCGAAGGAGGCAAAAGAGCTTCAGAAAGAGGCAAGATAGTTGCAGAAACAGGCTAGGCGCAGAAAGATAGAACAGGAGTGCAGACAGTCAAGAGAGGTGCAGAAAGAGGCAAAAGGGGTGAAGAAATTTGCAAGCGAGCTGCAGCAAGAAGCAACAAAGGTTACGGTATGGAAAGAGTGGTGCAGAAGGAAGCAAGAGAGGTGCAGAAACAGGAAAGAGGAGTGATGAAAGAGACAAAAGAGTTGCAGAAAAAAGCAAGCGAAGTACAGAAAGAGGCAAGTGAGGTACAGAAATATGCAAGAGAGGATATAGAAAGAGGCAAGTTGGGTACAGAAACACACAAGAGGCTGATGAAGGAGGCAAGAGATGTACAAAAAGAAGCAACAGAGATGCAGAAGGAGGCAAGAGAACTGCAGAAACAGGCAAGCTAGTTGCAGAAACAGGCAACAGAGTTACAGCGAGAGACAATGGGGTGCAGAAGAGGCAAGAAGGGTACAGAAACAGGCAAGAGGGGTATAGAAAGAGGGAACAGGGGTGCAGAAAGTGGCAAGAGAGGTGCAGAAAGAGGCAAGACGGGTGCAGAAATTTACAAGAAAGCTACAGCAAGAAGCAACAATGCAGAAAGAGGCAAGAAAAGTGCAAAAAGAGGCAAGAGAAGTATAGAAAGAGACAAAAGAGGGGCAGAAAGAGGGAAGAGGGGTGCAGAAAGAGGCAAGGGGGTGTAGAAAGAAGCACAACAGGTGCAGAAAGAAGCAAGAGAAGTGCAGAAAGAAGCAACAGAGGTGCAGAAAGGGGCAAGAGTACAGAAAGAGGGAAAAGGGTACAGAAACGGGCAAGAGAGGTGCAGAAACAGGCAAGAGAAATGCTGAAACAGGCAAGAGTGGTACAGAAGTACATAAACAAGCAACAGAGGTTCAAAAGGATGCAAGAGAATTACAGAAACAGACAAGAGACTTGCAGAAAGAGGGAACAAGGGTTCCATAAGGAGGCAAGAGAGGTACAGAAAGAGTCAAGAGTGGTGATGAAAGAGACAAGAGAGTTGCAGAAAGATGCAAGAGAGATGCAGAAAAAAGGAAGTGAGGTACAGAAACAAACGAGGGGTGCAGAAAGCGGCAAGGGAAGTACATAGAGAAGCAGCAGAGGTACAGAAGGAGGCAAGAAAATTTCAGAGAGAGGCAAAAGAGTTATAGAAACAGGCATGAGAGGTGCAGAAAGAGAGAACGGGGTTCAGAAGGAGGCCAGAGGGATGCAGAAACCGGCAAGATAGGCGCAGAAAGAGGGAACAGGGGTGCAGAAGTATCAAGGGAGGTGCAGAAAGAGGGAAGAGTGATGCAGATGGAGGCAAGAGAGGTGCAGCAAGAGGGGTGCAGAAAAAAGCAACAGGGGTGCAGAAAAAGGCAGGAGAAGTGCAGAAAGAGGCAAGAGATGTGCAGAAAGAAGCAAGAGAGGTAAACAAAGAAGAAAGTGAAGTGCAGAAATAAGCAACAGAGGTACAGAAACAGGCAAGAGAAGTGCTAAAAGAGGCAGGAGTGGTGCAGAAAGAGGCAAGAGAAATACAGAAAGAAGAAACAGTGGTTCAAAAGGAGGCAAGAGCATTGCAGAAGCAGACAAGAGAGATGCATAAAGAAGGAACAGGGGTGCCATAAGGAGGCAAGAGAGGTGCGGAAAGATGCAAGAGTGGTGATGAAAGAGACAAGAGAGTTGCAGAAAGAAACAAGAGAGGTGCAGAAAAAAGCAAGCGGAGTGCAGAAAGAGGCCAGTGAGGTACAGAAATACATGAGGGGTGCAGAAAGAGGCAAGAGAAGTACATAAAGAAGCAGCAGAGGTGCAGAAGGAAGCAAGAAAACTGCAGAAAGAGGCAAGAGAGTTATAGAAACAGGCATGAGAGGTGCAGAAAGAGAGACCAGGGGTGCAGAAAGTGGCAAGAGAGGTGCAGAAAGAGGCAAGACGGGTCAAGAAATTTATAAGAGAGCTACAGCAAGAAGCAACAGTGCAGAAAGAGGCAAGAAAAGTGCAAAAAGAGGCAATAGAGGAATAGAAAGAGACAAAAGAGGTGCAGAAAGAGGGAAGATGGGTGCAGAAAGAGGCAAGGGGGTGTAGAAAGAAGCACAACAGGTGCAGAAAGAAGCAACAGAGGTGCAGAAAGAAGCAACAGAGGTGCAGAAAGGGGCAAGAGGGGTGCAGAAAGAGGGAAAAGGGTACAGAAACAGGCAAGAGAGGTACAGAAACAGGCAAGAGAAATGCTGAAACAGGCAAGAGTGGTACAGAAGTACATGAAAAAGCAACAGAGGTTCAAAAGGATGCAAGAGAATTACAGAAAAAGACAATAGAGTTGCAGAAAGAGGGAGCAAGGGTTCCATAAGGAGGCAAGAGAGGTACAGAAAGAGTCAAGAGTGGTGATGAAAGACACAAGAGAGTTGCAGAAAGATGCAAGAGAGCTGCAGAAAAAAGGAAGTGAGGCACAGAAACAAACGTGGGGGTCAGAAAGAGGCAAGAGAAGTACATAAAGAAGCAGCAGAGGTACAGAAGGAGGCAAGAAAACTTCAGAGAGAGGCAAGAGAGTTATAGAAACAGGCAAGAGAGGTGCAGAAAGAGGGAAGATGGGTACAGTAAGGGGCAAGAGTGGTGCAGAAAAAAGCAAAAGAGATGCAGAAAGAGGCAAGAGAGGTGCTGAAAAAAGCAACAGAGGTGGAGAAAGAAACAAGAGAAGTGATGAATGAGACAAGAGAGGTGCAGAAAGAGGCAAGAGACGTATAGAAAAAACAAGAGATATGCAGAAAGAGGTAAGTGAGGTGTAGAAAGAGGCAAGAACAGTGCAGCAAAAGGCAAAAGAGGTGCAGAAAGAGGAAACAGGGGTGCAGAAGGAGGCAAGTGAGGTGCAGTAAGACAGAAGAGGGGTGCATAAAGAGGCAAGAGAGGTGTAGAAAGAGGGAAGAGGGGTGCAGAAAGAGGTAAGAGGGGTGCAGAAAGAAGCAAGACAGGAGAAAAAAGCAGCAAGAGAAGTGCAGAAAGAAGAAAAAAGGTGCAGCAAGAGGCAGGAGGGGTGCAGAAAGAGGCAAGAGGGATGCAGAAAGAAGCAGCAGAGGTGCAGAAACAGCCAAGAGAGGTTTAGAAACATGCAAGAGAAGTGCTGAAACATGCAAGAGAGGTGCAGAAAGAGGCAAGAGAGGTGCATAAAGAATCAACAGAGGTGCAGAAGAAGGCAAGAGAACTGCAGAATGATGCAAAGGAGTTGCAGAAACAGGAAAGAGGGGTGCAGAAAGAGGGAACGGGTATAGAAGGAGGCAAGAAAGGTGCAGAAACAGGCAAGCGAGTTGCAGAAGAGGGGTGCATAAAGAGGCAAGAGAGGTGCAGAAAGACAGAATAGGGGTACATGAAGAGGCAAGAGAGGTGTAGAAAGAGGGAAGAGGGGTGCAGAAAGAGGTAAGAGGGGTGCAGAAAAAAGCAAGACAGGTGAAGAAAGAAGCAAGAGACGTACAGAAACAGCCAAGAGAGGTTTAGAAACAGGCAAGAGAAGTGCTGAAACATGCAAGAGAGGTGCAGAATGAGGCAAGAGAGGCGCAGAAAGAGGTAATAGAGGTGCAGAAAGAGGCAAATGAGGTACAGAAAAATGCAAGAGGGGTGCAGAAAGAGGCAAGAGAAGTGCATAAAGAAGCAACAGAGGTGCAGAAGGAGGCAAGTGAACTGCAGAAAGAGGCAAAAGAGTTGCAGAAACAGGCAAGCGAGGTACAGATAGAGGGAACAGGGGTGCAGTAAGAGACAAGAGAGGTGCAAAAAGACAGAAGAGGGGTACAGAAAGAGGGAAGAAAGTTGCAGAAAGACAGAAGAGGGGTGCAGAAAGAGGCAAGAGGGGTACAGAAAGAAGCAAGACAGGTACAGAAAGAAGCAAGACAGGTGCAGAAAGAAGCAAGAGAAGTGCAGAAACTAGCAACGGAAGTGTAAAAAGAGGCAAGAGGGATACAGAAAGAGGCAAGATAAGTGCTAAAAGAAGCAAGAGAGGTACAGAATGAGGCGAGAGAAGTGCAGAAAGAAGTGGAAGAGGTGCAATAAGATGCAATCTTGAAGCCAGGCAAGAATCGACTGACTGTCAATTATTTCGCCCAATATCATTACTTAATAATGATTATAAGATATTTTCTGGATATCTTGTTGCATGTATGAATAAGGTAATGGGGCTGCTGATCCACCAAGATCAAAAAGGCTTTACCTGGGAGGTTCATGAATGAGCTTAATCTTTCCCTGATAGGCTCAATAGATTTAACTATAATGTTCCTCTCGCAATTGTCACACTAGATGCTTCAAAAGCATTTGATCGAGTCAATTGGAAGAATTTAAAGACCACATTAGAACATTTAGGTTTTGGTGGAAATCTGACACTATTTTTTAAATCTATGGAGATCCAACGGCAAAGATTCTAGTTAATGACTGCCTGTCTTCTCCTGTGCGCATTGAGAGAGGTACAAGACAGGGATGTCCTTTGTCTCCTGTATTATTTGCTCTGTACATAGAGCACTATGCTCAAAGTCTGAGGCTAAATGAAGAGATTAAAACCTTTAAAATTGGGGCATATTCTAGGAAGATTTTGCTTTATACTGACGACCTTATGGTTTATACTTCGGACGTAGTATCAAATTCACCTCATCTTTTGGCGGAAGTAAGGGAATTTGGTAAACTGGCGGGATATGCGGCAAATGAAGAAAAACAGAAGTAATGATATGGAATCAGAACAGTGGAGAAATAAAATGCGTGGAGGAAATGAGGTACTTGAGGATTAAAATAATTAAGGACTTTGGGAAGATAGCGGTTGTTAATCTGGAAAGAGTAGGAAAGGAGAATAACGCATTATTAAAAAGATGGCAGAACCTCCCACTCACGATATACAGCCGGGTTAACTTGGCGATAATGTCCATTCTGCCAAACGTACCTTTCTCTTTGACAATAACCTGCTGCATTTAGAAAATAAATCACTCCTGAAGTTGCAGGGGAAGATTTCTTCCTTCATATGGGCAAGCAGAGGAATACGCCTCTCATGGAAAAAGCTGAGTACAAAGTGGGGGTGGGAGGTTTGGGTCTTCCTGACTTTCAGATATACTGTTGGGCGTTTCAACCTAAAAACAGCAGGATGCTTTTACAAAGACCTGCTTACTCTCTAATAGGGGCTATGTTTAAATCCATGCTGGTGGACCTCCCTGAAGAGGGTTTCTCTTTTAAATACAGGGCTCCTCCCTGAAGAGGGTTTCTCTTTTAAATACAGGGCTCCAAAATATTATAAAAAAATAAGATTAAAATGTCTCCAGTCCGCCGCAGGAACATGGTATGAGATAAGATCGGTCCTAGGGGTCCCTTATTACAGCAGACTGTCCCCTACATGGGATTATCCAGATACCCTGGAATGTCTATTAGACAGCTTAGCAAAACCACTGAATAAGCTAGAGGTTAGGCAGTGGGGCCAATTGATAGATGATGGACAAAAGTTAAGCTGGAGCTACTGGTCTGCCACGACCAATGGGGCAATATACAGGTTTAAAATTTACCAGATCAACTCCTGGCTCAAGAGTCAGGCTGGATTGGAAAGAACAAATGGAGATGGAACTCCAGATTGTAACGATAAGGAAAAAAGAGATGGGTCTATGGTACCAATTCAGTCTGGATGCAGTTCTGGCAGAAATGAAACCACCACAGAGCGTATGGGATGGATGCTTGCAGAACACGGAGCTGGCAAATTCATGGCAAGTATCTTGCGCTACACTTTATTTGGAGGTTAAAACTGCTGCTACCCACTTTTTTACTTTGCATAGAATTTACTGGACCCCAAAAAGGCTGGGAAAGATAAAAAGAGGTACAGATCTGAGATGTAAGTGATGTGGAAGTGAAGAGGCTGACGACGTGCAAATGTTTGCTAACTGCTCTAAATTGTATATCTGTGGTTGAATGTTCATTTGATCTATGCTACCTGTAAAGTGTATGCATTTAATGCTTTCTTTTCAATATCTGAGTGAGTTGTTTGTGTGGTGGCAGTAGTAATGGGTGATTTTCTCCTGAGCTACTTTGTACTTACTCTCAGGCCTCTAATGTCATATCAATTCATAGAGCAATATGTGTGAAAGTGAAACTTGGATGATGTCATCAGTGATGTAAGCAAAGATGTAATTTGAGATGTCATCTGTGATATCATAAACGATGTCATTGATCATGTCATGAGTGATATACAATATATTTAACCAATATTAGGAAACTTATTGGAGTCTGGGAATATTAGATATACTATTCCCACTCCTGTTTATGCAATAGTAGAGAAAGTGATGGGCTTAGGAGGGGTTTGATTTACTATTTCTACTCCAGTCTAAGTAACAGTAGAAAAGTGTTAAACTTTGGAGGGATTTGATTTACTATGCCTACTCCAGTCAATGCAATAGTAGGGAAAGTGTTGGACTTCAGAGGGGTTAAATTGACTATTCCCACTCCAAACAGCACAACACTAGGGAAAGTGTTGGATTTCGGAGGGGGTTAGATTTACTATTCGTTCTTCAGCCTAAGCAATTGTAGGGAAAGTGCTTTATATACATATACATATATGAATAACCCTATTAATGTAGAGAAATGATAAACTGTTCATATTAACATTATTAATTAACGCTAACAAAATAAGCTCATACATGTATTTAAAAAATATATTACATATATAATTAAAAAGAAAGATAGTAAAAACAAATTACATATAATAGATCCAACTTCCCTAACTACCAAAAAGAAGATAAAATCATTAGTAATAGATTTAATTTCAATTAGTATATAAAACAACTATCCAAATACTAAATATCATAGCACAAACTTTCACAAATACCTACCATAAAACAAACAAAACATTTAAAAAAATATATATTGTTACAAATATACACAAATAATTGCCAATTAATAAATTACATAAATATACATTATATATATATATTTATATATAAAATACATGTATTTAAAAAATATATTACATATATGATTAAAAAGAAAGATAGTAAAAACAAATTACATATAATAGATCCAACTTCCCTAACTACCAAAAAGAGGATAGCATCATTAGTAATAGATTTAATTTCAATTAGTACATAACACAACTATCCAAATACTAAATATCAGAGCGCAAACTTTCACAAATACCTACCATAAAACAAACAAAACATTTGAAAAAATATATACATTGTTACAAATATACACAACTAATTGCCAATTAATAAATTACATAAATATAAATTAATATATATATATATATATATATAAATATAAATATATATATATATATATATATATATATATATATATATATATATATATATATATATATATATACATGTATATATTTATTTTTATATTTCTTCCCAGCCAACTCGTACAAAAAAATGAAAAAAACATAAACACAACATTTAGAAATACATGTGTATTACACATATAAATAATAACACCCATAGGAAAATAAAGTTACAGTAATGTATTTACCCAGTTATTCATAACATAATTATTTTACATAGTTAGTGAGCAAATAATGTAAAAATCCAACAGTAAATTAAAATATATTTAATTTTATGCAACTCTCCACACTATACTCCTACTAACCCAGCAGCCCAAAGCTAAAAGGTAACTTAAAATACACCAGTATTAAACAATTTACATAGGTTTTTTTTTTACATATTTTTATTGGCATTTAGTATAAGTCTTTAAACATTAAAGACAAAAATAAGCAAAATGAAGAAAGATATTACATTGGTAATGTACAGAATTTACAATGCGTGGCTTCAGACTTTTGTCTCCAAGCACTACTAGTGTTCATCATTATTAGTGATTTCTTATAGTGAACTCACTACACAACTGATAAACATCACAGTACATAGCTGAGAGTAGCATTAGTCCAATAAATTGTGCACATCATTAATGAGTAGCTGCATTGGAGTGGAGAAGTGTGCCTCAATGGTTAGAGCGGCAGACCCTGATGCAGAGGTCTAGACTGGGACCAGGGTTCAATTCCTGCCTCAGCGGGTCTTGGGCTCAATTTCTGCGGACCTGATAATTCTCGCCTCGGTGCCTATTCTAATCATGGGTCCCACTCTGCAACTCTGGGCAATAGCAATAGCTTGCTTAATCTCCACAACGGCCCCAACAATGCTAGGATGCCTGGCTTCACCTTGGGGGTGCCCAGGAGTGGGCACGTCACAGGGAAAAGCTAGGAAGGGTTCCACAGTGGTATGCGTACAAGCGCCTGAGATACCCCTTCAGGGGTCGATTCGGTGCTACATCAGAAAATAAGGAACCCCCTGTGAAGGGTTCAGAGACCTAGTTTATGTGTATGGTAACTGCTAAATTTTAACAGTGTTTGCCAAAATGAGAAAGAAAAATTTCTTTCTAGAGTCCCCTCACTCACCGGGGTTTCCCCACGGTGACATGCTTCATCATTGGGGCTTCCCAGTTCTCTACGAAAAGGGGCGTGCTGCGACTAGCGGACTACGCAGGAGCACTATTATTGTGACAGGCTATGTGTGGTGCAAAGTGTGGTGATGGTGGAGTGGGTGTGTGATTAAAAATACCGTGCTAGTGGGCCTCACCCGAAGTATGCGGTCGGGTGAGGATCGAATAGGTAATACCGAGCGGGTTTACCAATAGGAACAATGTTTCCACGAGGTGATCCTGCCCTCGCCTGAGACCAAAAAGTGCAAATTAGCACCTATACATATGCACCAATAAGATACAAACTCGTATGTATGCAATACGCATGTTTATCATTTAACAGCGTAAAGATATTGTATTGAGACAAATTTATGTATTTATTTAAATATAGGAGTGGAATATACAGGGCTGGACCCTGTATGGTCCTGATGAAAAGCTTGGGGGAGCTTGAAACATGTCGACCGCTGAACACTGATCTAGCCCTAACTTAAGGCCAGATAACAGTGTCACCCCTTTTTAATATACCAAACTAGGAGCAGGATAAATTGTTGAGGCCCACTAGCACGGTATTTTTAATCACACACCCACTCCACCATCACCACACTTTGCACCACACATAGCCTGTCACAATAATAGTGCTCCTGCGTAGTCCGCTAGTCGCAGCACGCCCCTTTTCGTAGAGAACTGGGAAGCCCCAATGATGAAGCATGTCACCGTGGGGAAACCCCGGTGAGTGAGGGGACTCTAGAAAGAAATTTTTCTTTCTCATTTTGGCAAACACTGTTAAAATTTTGCAGTTACCATACACATAAACTAGGTCTCTGAACCCTTCACAGGGGGTTCCTTATTTTCTGATATAGATTGGAGGCCGACCTAGTTTAGTTTATCCTCCTTCTCCCCCCTCCTTTCTAGTCTATACAAATACTAATACATTTACATTATCTAGTACTTGCTCCACTGTTACATATTTACTACATCATTTAAGTGGGTAGTCTTTCAACAACAGTCCTGTATACAAGCATACCACTGATGGTTGTTTAAATGCTACTCTAACTACTTAACACAAACCAAATAATAAGAAAAAAGAAAAAACCTGTGCAGAGGAGTGGTGGAAACGGTCTTGACCAGTATAACCTAATGGGAATGGGAGGGCCCGCAGGTGGGCCCTCCCATTGCCTCTATTCCCCATTCTCCTGGTTATCGGATCCCTTGCAATCAAGTGCCTATACAGGTCTCCCACTCGAATCAGTCACCTAGGTTTCCTTTTTTTTTTTTTTTGTTACCACAGCAATTTCAGAAAAATAAACAAACAAATATAATACATAAATTAATTGTGTTAGTTCTTCATATCGGTACATTCATATAATCCGAGAAGGGCCCCCACGGGTCCTTACTAATTTTCTGTTTATTCACCCCTTTAACAGCACAAAGGCTAAATTCTATTTATTTATTTATTTTATTTATTTTTTATTGAGAGTTCATGAAACACAATGTAAAAGACACCATGCAAATCATTCAATAATACAAAATTCATAATAAATACGATCATCCAGCAATGTTAAGAAATAGAAAAGTGCAAAATCAATTTACCAGATCCCATTAACACCTTCCGTGCGACCCCGATTTCCCCAGTGTGCTGGACATTCCATAACTGGGTGTGGTTGTGACGGAACCATTCCGTCATCAGCACAGCTCAACCGTGACTGATGACGGAATGGTTCCGTCACAAGCATCAAAGGGGTTAATTAAAATCTGATAAAATAGAAATGAGTACCATTAACTGGTTAATTAATAAACCACATACATTGAGCCAAAGGGATATACAATATAACATGGTACATAGAATATCGGGAGAGATAATACTACAGAATATGACTGTACATGAAGATTGAGATAGAGCAATGGTCATAAGCAATATCAGATATCCTGAGACATTACTGCCGTCATATATATCCACTATAGTCTAGTGGCCTTCCAAGCGGCTACAGGTGCCCAAATCTTCAGCCCCATTTCTCTTAGTTTTTTACCCTTGAGTTCATAGAGTGCTGCTTCAACATTATGCATTCCTAACAGCCTGCATAACCACATTTGAAAGGTTGGGGCCTCAGTATCTTTCCAAGCGGCTGAAATTAATATACGAAGTACTGCTGTTGAGATAAAGACTAAAGCTTCAATCTCAATATTTAAGTTCAGTTTACTGTCACATCCTACAATCATCAATGTTGGGGATAGATCTATTTTAACGTCTAGCAGCCCCTCCCCAAATGCCTCGATCTCCGTTTTAATTGGTTCAAGTTTCTCGCGCTGATAAAACATGTGGATGATATCAGCAGGTCCTTTAGAACATCTGGGACAGTTGTTATCCGCCCTCTTGCCCCAATCGTATAACTTGGAGGGAGTGTAGTATACATTAAACAACGTTTTAAAATGCTGCGCTCTTAAATTAGAGGAGCGTAAAAATCTTTTATCCATTAATAGGGCTCTGTCCAGATCGATATCAGGATCATCCAATTTAGAGGCCCAACCTGCCTCGGTTTTAACCAGATCATCGAGAGATCCCTCCATAAATAGCCTGTATACTCCCTTGATTTTTCGACCTCCCCCCTTCAAATAGTCCAAAAGGGCACACCTCTTATCAAGAGTAATACGAGGCCTCTTTGATTTAATCGTATTAACCAGCTGAACATACTTATAATCTTGACTTCCCTGTAGAGAGTACCGCTGCTTCAGATCTTCCAGAGATCTACACTCATCCCTTACCATTATTTTCCCTAATGTCACAATACCCTGTCGCTCCCAATATCTCCAGAACCCGTCATCATACAGATTAGGGAAGAGACCAGAATTCCAGAGTGGAGTATGATGATTGTATCTAGGAATTCCCAGAGATTTCTGAACTGTCACCCAGACCCCCCATGTACCTTCCAATAGTTTGTATCTTGATTTTTTATAGTACCTTCTTTCTGTTCTTCTTAATAATACCCTGGTTTCCTCCCTGCCAAGTGCCAACTGAAAGATAGAAGGGATAACGCCTTGTCTATTAGGGGTATCTACCGGCTGAAAAAAAAAAGCCATCTGCGTAAGGAGACAAGCCCAGTGGTAATACCTGAGGTTCTGCAATCCCAGGCCTCCCCTTTCCTGTGGCAGGGACATGTATTTACTAGATCTTCTGATCTTTCCATATTGCCACAGGAAATTCATGAAAATAGCTTCTATTTCCTTAATAAGTTTTTCCTCTATTTTATAAGGAATTGTAGTTCCGTAGTTCGAGGGCAAGTGGTTCACAGTTTCCGAACCCGTTCAATAAAGGTCGTCGGATATAGACGATTTGGGTGTCAGCGGACCGAAAATCACGAGTGCGGTGTGTACGAGTGTTTTCGTCTTAATCGATCAATGAGAACAGTACGTATTCGGGGATTTTGTTTGAACCCTCGGGTTCCATTTTGTGTACGGCAGCCATTTTGTGTGGTTGCCCTCACATAGGCCGATGACTGCGGCCGAGCGAGTCCTTGGGACACGTACACCTTAGCTGACTCTTGAATGACCTGGCCGAACTGACTCCCTTGCCCGAGGCTGACCTCGCTGAGCCAGTTCCTTGTTAAGCAGCTGGTCAGATAAAGATCAAAGAGCAGGACATGCCGAAGTTTATAGTACACTGCACCCAACTTTCTATCTTGCTTCTCATCTGTTTCTACTCCTTCCTTTACGACATAATCACCGACTTGGGTTGAGGTTTTATGATGGGTTTGTCCAGCCCGATCGAACAGGATATTGGAATGTGCTTGGTCATTTCTGGTGGGCTGGACAACGGAAAATGGGAATGTCGTCATGCGCTACTTTTGAAATGTCACACTGTGATTGGTTAGGTTGTATGTTACTGATGCTAGCCTGGAATGTGATTTTTGGCATAAAAGACCATGCTCCACTCATTTAAATTGTGCAGTCTCTAGCGAACCACCCGTGTTGTGCTTCGTAGACCTCTGTTCCTGGTTTCAGCCAATAAACTTTGGTCTTTGACGTCATCAAGAAGTGTCCTGTGTCTCTGCCGAGGCAGGGGAATCCGAAGACATCGAGCGTTATCCCTGGCGCTGCTGGGTTCTAAAACCCGGTTCTTCAGTTGGTGCCCAACATGGGGCAACTTCAGCGGTACCGGTCCAAGCCCGAAGATCGTGAGGAGCTTCGTGTGGAAATTCTGGAGGGAGGCCTGCCACTTCATCGACCCCTGTATGTCATCGTGGTCCGAAAGTCTTTGCTGCAAGGTTCCCTGCTTTCCGACGGCTACGAAGGACTGCTGCCCTGACTGTCGCCCTGTCTTGGAGCCATAGATGATTTGTAGAGCGAGACAATAGACGGGTCTTCTGGTGACGCCATCGACATTTCAGTTAAGTATGAGTGGAGCGTCTCCCAGTCCTTAGTTTTGTTTGGGTATCCTTCGGGATCGCTTTGATTTGGTACCTGCAGGCCCCAAAGCCGAGGGACTCGTGTTTTCACGAGACTATCGTTTTGAGATTTCCCTTGAAGTTTGAAGCTAGACTAGTGAGCGAAGATGCCTGGTCTTAGCAGACTTGGAAAGATATTTGGTTTTGGTTGTTCTAGGGATTCCCGATTGGAGGATTCGTGTCCGGTTCCTCCGATTGGAACTCCGACTTATGAGCTCTATGTAAAACATGGAGTGGGCCCCATTGGATATAATGACATCTGGGTTAAATATACGAGAAAAGACGGTGTCCTACAGTGGCCCCGTTATGGTAGCTTTAAAACAGAGATTTTAGACAATCTCGAAGTTAAACTGTTCAAGAAGAAAGCCCGGCCGGTAATGTTTGACTCTTTCCGCATGTGGCGCAAAGAAGCCAAACAGAAAGAGATTAAGTTAGCGAAGAAGAATAAACGAGAATGAGGTTTGTCAATGGTGCAAGCTGCTATACAGTTTAGGGATAATGAGGTACAGCAAGAGAGCGAACAGATGCTTAGGATCAGGAAATTAGCGGTAGATAAGTGCTACCCAGTTTTGCCACCTAAAGAGCAGGAAGAAAAGAAAGATCTCGTGAAAGATCCTTTAATGTCGCATCTATTGAGTTCGCCACCCCCTTATGCACAGAATGCTATGGCACCACTGCCGCCACCTGCGATTCCTCCACAGCCAGCTCCTCTTCCGTTGGCTACTATTCCTTTGGTGCTGCCTTCTCCAGGGCCACCGACTTTGCCTCCTCCTTCGTCTGCTACTCCTACGCCTGTTTTGTCTACTCCTCCTGTTCCGACTTTGGATTCTTCTAATATTGTTCCGTCTTCTCTTATTCTGTCACCTTCTCCTTCTGCTAGACAAAGAATGACTGCAGCGGTTTCTAGTATCTTTTCTCCTCTGTTGGGATCATTGGGTATGTCTCCTGTTGTCGAGCGTAGACAATCGCGTAGTCAGTTGCCTGATGCTAACGAAAGGACTGTGTTGGATCACATGGCACGTAAATGGGTTACGTATTCTACACAGTATGATCTTGTGGGTATTATGGATGTTTTCCATCAATGGGAAGCACCAAAGCAACGGTACGTCTTTGAGATGATGTGTGTGTTCCTTCATGAACAGTGAATCGAAGAAGTAGGACAAGCTCCTTCTGAGTTGTACCGAATACGTTCCGAGTTTGCGAAAGGGACCATTGTGGGTCCTCTTCAGATTCAGAACACTGTTGCTACGTTATTATCATTCCGAAGTGACACTCCTTCTGAGCGACTGTTTGAGCCCGATTCGTCAGTAGGGAGAAAAGCGCGTCAATATCCGATGCGTGAGGTTCCTCCGGTTTGGAGACCTACTGATGGAAATGTTGCTGCACACTTTCAGCGTGTTTGGGTACATGTTCCTTGGAAGCGTCCTGAAGTCTTAGCACTTAAGCAGACTTTGCCTGATCCGCGCAAAAATCCAGCAGGGTACTATAAGGAACTACCTCAGACTGTGGGTTCGTGTATCATGAATTTGGCAGATATAGACATGTTGTTTGGGAATGTTGTTCCACAGCCTATTTGGAGTAAGATTCGTCATACGGATCATGCGGAAGAATTAGGTGAGACATGGGTACATCTTAGAGATGCTGATAATAGACAAGTAAGTGGCGCTAAGCCTGAAGATGTGATAGCTGAACTCCCTGGTGCGATTATTACTTATATGAAGACTTTGATGCCTGAAGTACGTGTCAATTGGAACAAGTTGTCTGCGTGTAAGCAGAAGAAAGATGAAACTGTGTCCGACTTTTTCACGCGGTTCGAAGAGACCTTTGTAGATCATAGTGGTCAGGACATGGCTACCAAGGGTGGTCAGAGATTGTTCGTTGACAAATTTGTACATAATTTGCTTCACGAATTGTGCAATAAGTTGAAGGATTCTGAGAGTTCTTGGGCTGTTTCCACATCAATGCAGATTTTAGCTACTGCCCAGTACTATGAAAATAGGCACAAAGATGAGGTAGAGAAAGCGGATAAGAAGACTAAGGAATTGAAGATTAAAATTCTTCTACAACAAGCTTATCCACCACGTTCTAATAATCAGCACGATTATCAGCAGAATCAGCAATATTCGAGAAACTCGCAAAGGAACGAGTCTTCTCAACAACGTTTTCCGTATGGACCTAATCAGTGTGCGTATTGCAAAGAAGAGGGCCATTTTAAGAGTAGTTGTCCGGTTTGTTACAGCGCACAAATGGTGCTTTAGAGGTCGAGGTGCTCAACAAGCGCCTAGAGGTAGAGGTCGTGGTCAGAATGCCCATCCTTTGCCTCCACAGAATTCTATGAATAGCTTTGATCAGCAGAATGGTGCGTCTGGTAGGACGCCACAGTATTATACGGACGATTACTATGTAGAAGGTGAGGAAGTGAATGGTAATGATTGCTAGGACAGCCATAGACAAAGAGAGGGAGTTGTTTCAGTTCCAGTAGATCAGAGTGGACCTTATGTTGAAGTGATTGCATCAGGTGTGTCAGAGCCTTTTCTGTTGGATAGTAGTGCTGCGAAGAGATCTATTATACACTCTAAACTCCTTGGTGCACCTTTGTCTGGCTTCGAGAATGTGTCAGTAGGTTTTTCTGGCGCCCCGGTTACGAATCCAATTTCTACTCCGTTGCCTCTTTCTGTTGGACCTCGTAGATTTCAAGCACCCCTCATTTTGATGACCGGTTGTGGCGAGAACTTGTTGGGATTGGACTTGTTGAAGAGATTGTATGTGACGCTGTATTGTTCTCCGTCAGGAGTACATCTTACATTGGGCGAGAAAGTGATCTCTCCGATTTATATATCTAAAGTTGGACTTCCACCTGAATTGTCTTCCCTCCCTGATTCGCTTTGGGCTTCTGGTCCGAACGATGTAGGCCTCTTGGAGATTCCGCCATATGTTGTGACACTCAAGGCGAATGCTAAGTTACCGCGCATTCCACAGTAACGTATCTCGAGTGATGGTGAGCGAGCACTGATTGAGGAAACGAGAGGTAATTTGTGCAATAGTCTGGTTTTGCCTGTTCTGAAGAGAACTGATTCTTCACAGCCTCCTGTATATAGATCTTCGCGAGGTGAATAAGATCGTTGTTCCGCAATTTCCGGTTGTACCTGATATCACGGCTTTGTTGACTTTGATCCCGGCTACAGCCACGTGGTTCTCGGTGATTGACTTGAAGAATGCTTTCTTCAGCAACCCGATTGCCGTGGAGAGTAGAGATATCTTTGGATTCTCTTTAGGAGGACGAAGCTTCCGCTTCAAGCGCGCTCCTCAAGGCTATTGCGAGAGTCCATCGATCTATAGCCAAGCTTTGAAAACGCAACTTGATCTGTTGGTTTTACCTGATGGTGCTGCTCTTATTCAGTATGTTGACAATTTGTTAGTCGCTGCCGACAATGAAGAGATTTGTAGAGAGGCTACTTTGTCGCTGTTACGCCATTTGTCTGATTTCCATCATAAGGTTTCTCTCTCTAAGTTGCAATTTTGTCGACAAGAAGTTACCTACTTAGGTTACCTCTTATCAAAGGAGGGAAGGAAACTGACCCCGGAAAGAATTCAAGCTATTGCGAAAATGAGTGTCCCTACGACACAGAGAGAAGTACGTGCGTTTTTGGGTATTACGTCGTACTGTAGACAGTGGATCCCTAATTTCT
The DNA here is from genome assembly GCF_964263255.1 of Lissotriton vulgaris. Taxonomy (NCBI): domain Eukaryota; kingdom Metazoa; phylum Chordata; class Amphibia; order Caudata; family Salamandridae; genus Lissotriton; species Lissotriton vulgaris. Next base: position 338,688,688 of record NC_141691.1, read on the forward strand.
CGTTGTTATCGAAGCCTTTGATAGCTCTTACTGTTAAGGATACTCCAAATCCTATTCCTTGGACTGACGAATGTCAGAAGAGCTTTTCCGAATTACGCAATGCGTTGAGTTCAGCTCCTGTGTTGGGTACTCCCGACTACAGTAAGCCTTTCACATTGTATGTCCACGAGAGAGAGGGATGTGCATTGTCAGTGTTGACTCAACAGTTTGGCGATAAGCAACTTCCATGTGCTTATTTTTTGTCAACTTTAGATCCGGTAGCTAGAGCGTTGCCGAGTTGTCTGAGAGCTACAGCAGCAGCGGCTGTTTCTATTCGACAGTCCTCTGGCTTGGTTATGAACAATACACTGATTGTGATGGTTCCACGTGCAGTGGATACCTTGTTGAATCATACCAAGACACAGCATTTAACTAGTGCTCGGTTGTCGGGTTACGAATTGACCTTATTAGCGAGTCATGTGCAAATAAAGAGATGCAACACATTGAATCCAGCCACGTTGTTGCCGATTTCAGCTGAGTCCGATAACACAGAACAGCATGATTGTTTCCTTAGAACAGAGGAAGAAACGAAAGGGAGGATAGATCTTCGGGATACTCCTCTTCCAGAGGGTGATGGTACTTTGTGGGTTGATGGTTCGTGCTTCAAGCTTCCGAATGGTGATACGACTGCGGCATATGCTGTTACGACTTTGCATATGATTGTTGAAGCTGCACGTATCCCACATAATTCAGCGCAAGCAGCAGAGTTGATTGCATTAACAAGAGCATGTGTGTTGGCGAAAGGAAAACGAGTGAATGTGTACACTGACAGTCAGTATGCGTTTGGTGTTGCTCATAGTTTTGGACGTTTGTGGCGAGAGCGTGGGTTTCTGACTTCGCATGGGACGAAAATCCACCATGGCTAGTTGGTGAATGAACTCCTTGAATCACTTACTTTGCCATTGCAAGTAGCGATTGTGAAATGCAGTGCCCATAAGAAAGTTACGGATGATGTTGGTCGCGGTAATGCATTTGCAGATGAAGTTGCGAAAGAAACTGCGAGAAATGTGATGAGCCGAATGTATGTTGCAGGTCCGGCGAGATGGGTTCCAGAGAGAAGCATGTGTGAAGATACGATTGAGAGTGTGAAATCCATCCAAGCTGAAGCTACAGAGAAAGAGTTGAATGAATGGAGAGAAAGTTCACGGTAGTCTACTACAGGCTTCTGAAGATCCAGGTCATGCCATTGAACCCGGTGCTTGGATATTCGTAAGGAACTTTCAGCGGAGCAAGAACGAGCAGCCCCGCTGGACAGGACCGCACCTGGTTTTACTATCTACACATTCCGCAGTACGAGTGCAAGGCAAGAAAAACTGGATCCACGGCATACACTGCAAACGGGCTCCATTGCCCTTAACGTACAACTGGTGGGTCCAAAAGGGACTTCCAGACTCTGAGACTGAAACTGTGCCTCGTTTTCTGCCATTCAGCGATGCTCGTTTGATTGGAACGAACACTGAGAAAGAAAGTGACGATCTTCTGCAAGAAGCTGTGCCTCCTTTGAATCGATTGAACACTACCGAGCCTGAATTCTTGTTTAAGGAACAGACATTGCCTGGCAAAGACTGTTATAATTTGCGACCGAGAGTCATGGACAAATAAAAAATAAATGACGTTTTTTATGATTTTTCTGTTTGCAGGTTAACTCTCCTCCAAGGAACTACTGATTTTTGTTTTTCGAACCGCCATCCGGGTTCAGCTGTAGGGTCGCGGTTGCCGAAGTCTTTGGAGTGCAAGCCTGAGACACTAGGTCGAAGGTTCTGGTTGGCCTAAGGGAGTTGCCCTGGGCTGACAGAGGCATTCCTTAGCATAGAACACCCTACCGCCGCGAGCAGCATATTAGTGAGGATGGAGTTCTTTGAGTTGGAGAGACCCGTAGAGACAATAAACTTTAGGACCAAGATATACAAACTGATGACTCGAAAACGATTTTTAATACTGTGTTTATTTATGTTGCTGAGTTTGATGATATTTTTAATTGGTTATGTGACATTTTCGTTTAAAGTGACGTTCATGCCCACTGTGCAACCTACACCTACTCCTACTAAGTAGTCAGAAGATTGGAATTTGCCAATAATTCCTTTATTCAATTTTTGCACCAACACCAGTTAGTTATGAACACGACAAATTGTTGGATTTGTGGCCTAATGCCCCATACGGCCGTTAAAGGTATTCCGTACTTGGTTTTGCCTTTCAGCCTCAATGGTTCTATTTGGGCATATAGAACGATGTTCATTTATGCCCACAGTGTCTATCCCCTACGTTCACCGAAAGACAATCTGAAGAATAGTGCTTTGGCTAGAGGTATAGTCGACATGGTTAAAGGGACTAATGCGGTTGAGACTATTCCGAAAGATGAGAAAGAACCATATAGTGGTTGGGACGTTACTGGATATGGAGTTAGTCTGAGTGTTAACCAGCGAGCGAAAAGTTCTCCACCGATTTGGATAGTGCGTACACATGGTTGCCCCCTGACTTCTCGGGCACATGTTTTGTTTCTTTCCTGTTGCCTCCCACTTTTTCAGCTGTGGCAGATTACCATAAGACGAGAGTTGCTAGAGGTGTCTTCAGTCAGGAAGATACTGCAGGACAAGAGTTGGGAGATTTCTTTACGGGTTTTCTGCCGTTCTGGGGACCGATGGCTAACAGCAGGAACATTCGCCAGTTGACGAGAGTGGTTGAGTCCACCATAGTCGAAACTGCCGGTGCCCTTAGTAACTTGACTGCTGAGCTCGAGTCGGATCGACTTATGACACTTCAGAATAGAGTTGCTCTTGACGTCATACTTGCAGACCGAGGTGGAGTGTGTAAACTGATTCAATCGAGCTGCTGCGTTTTCATTCCAGACAACGCTCCTTCAGTCTTCCAGGCCATTTCCAAGTTACATAAGATCTCCGATTCTGTACATATAGACAAAGGAGATTGGTCGTTGATGGGATGGTTTTGGGGATTGATATCCACTTGGGATGGAAGATTCTGATGGTCATTGGGATGGTCTTAGCCAAATCGTCGGCTTATGCGAGGATTTTTGTTTGAAATCCTTTCGTAACTACCGGTTTTATTGCAGTGCTTTTCATTATCTGGCGTATTAACGGGTCTATGTATAGCGCAAATAGAATGGGTGAGCAGGGGCACCCCTGCCTTCTCCCCCTTGTTATACAGATCTTCCCTGAGCTCTCACCCATCATTTGAATCTTAGCAGTCGGGGTGGAATACATTGCCTGAATAGCCTTCCGAAACCTTGGGCCAAACCCCCTGTCCTCGAGCACACCCCACAAGAAGCCCCACCTAACGCGGTCAAAAGCTTTCTCCGCATCGAGGAGGACCATTGCGACACCCCTCCCTGGCAGCATGGATATCAAACAGCGTAATTGCCATTCTGATATGGTCCGTAGCACCCCTACCAGGGATGAATCCATGCTGCCAGGGAGAGACCAAGGCCCCAATGATCCGCCCCAAGCGGGTAGCCAAGATCTTAGCGTATAGTTTATTATCCGCGTTTATCAGGGAAATGGGCCTGTAAGAGCCTGGATTTTCCTTGGGTTTACCCTTTTTATGGAACACCACAATGTTTTACACATCCATGACTCCGGTATTACACCCGTATTTATGATCCCATTAAACAGATCCAAAAGGAGTGGGGATTTTTCATCAGATACACATTTATATATCTTGAGGGGTAGGCCGTCGGGGCCCGCTGCCTTCCCTGTTGCCAGATCTTGTAAGGCCTCCGACAATTCATCTAAGGTAATGGCCTGTTCGAGAATTTCCCTGTCTCCCTGAGCCACTTTAGTTCCCATACCAGTCCACTCTGTCTTTGGACCCTCTGGGGTGGACTCCTCCTGATATAGGTCTTGGTAATACCTTCTGAAGACATTTAGAATTTCCATCAGCTCCTCATAGCTCCGACCCTGCTCTTCTATATGTGTGATAATGTTCTTAGAGGCGACCTGTCTAATACGGAGTGCAAGTGCCCTCCCTGCTTGTTCCCCTGTTTCATACAGCCTAGTTCTTTGTGTCTGATATTCCGCAGCTGCTTTTTTGGCTAGTTGTTTCTGTATCTCGGCTTTGATGGAACTCACTCTCTCTAGACTTTCTATACCCTGCCTCCCCTGGGATATATCCTTTCTGTGCTGCCCCTCAGCGTCAGACAGTTTATGCATTAGTTGTTCTCTCTCTAAATTAATCATTTCCCACTTCTGAGTAGTATAACTGGTGGTTTGCCCCCTTAAAGCAGCTTTATAACTGTCCCAGACTACATTTCGCGATGCACTATATCTATTTGCGGCAAAGAAAGCCTGAGACCAATACTTGATGTGTGCCACATAAGTACTATCTATTAGAAGCTTCCTATCAAAAAGGTCCAAGGTCTTACTTTTTTAGCCGGCCTATTAATATCCATTGTTAATATTAGAGGATTGTGGTCTGACATTATCATGAGCAATTTACAGATTTTAACCGTATTCAATTCAGTGGTGGATATCATGAAGTAGTCAAGCTTGGAGTAATTCTGAAAAGGGTGTGAGAAATATGTGAACCCAGAGTCCCCTGGTTCGACGCTCCCCCACACATCCCTCAGCCCGTCTGATTGCATCATCGAGCATACTGCCTGATATACCCGAGGTTTACGTCCGATGTATGTGGTTCCCCCCCCCCAAAGTTTGCTGAAATATTAAAATCCCCGCAAACTACTATGGGGGCTGGCCAGCCCGCTAGTTCCTTCTCCATGCGATCGAAGGTTTCAGGATCGTCGCTATTGGCCCCATAAATGCAACAGAGGGTGATGCCCAGATTCATTTCACATAATGCCCACCTGCCAGTAGTGTCCGCCTTAAATCGTTTGGCTCACCCCAAACTCACCTTACTTATAATAGCCACGCCCCTAATAGTAGACGTTTGGGAGGAGCATGAGAGAATCTCAAACCCTTTTAGATTTAGCCAATGCTTTTTCTTCCAAGGCAAGTGGGTCCCTTGTATACATAGGATATCGACCCATGTCGATTTAACAAATTCCTCCAGTCTACCCCTTTTTTCCAGTCATTTACCCCACCTATATTCAGAGAACAAATCCTGAGCTTAGGCATGCTTCTGTCTTAAATATTGTCTTCTCTTCATCCGACCAGTAAACATGCTGGATACATATTTGGAATGCAGATCTTGTTTTGCTTTTACAATTACCTTAGTGTCACAAACTCTCATTTTTTTTCATGTACACCCCCCACCACCACCCAAGCCCCACCCCCCTACCACTTCCCCCCTTCACCCTACCACCCCCCGCCCTTAACCCCCTGCCCCCCCCCCGAACCATGAACCCTCCCTTGTGAGGCGCTCAGACTAAGTCTGCGTATATGATGGGTGCAGTATAGCAGTGAGGACTTCATTAATTACAGCTTAATTCCCACGGCCTCATAAACCTTATACAAAAAGAAGAGTGATCAGCAACCCCTTACAGAGCCTCTAAGACTTCATACCTTGTGCACAATACTTATACTTATGCATATACTTATAAACCACCTCACACCCTAAAAAGATATTCAGAGAATGAATTAATGAAAGCTAAGGAGAAAAAGAAACAGAAGCAAGAGAGGAGAACTTATACAGAGCCAGATTATTTATCCACAGTGTCTAAATACTCAATCAATCAATCAATCAAAGCATTTATATAGCGCACTACTCACCCGGAGGGTCTCAAGGCGCTAGGGGAGGGGGGTCCACTACTGCTCGAACAGCCAGGTCTTGAGCTGCTTCCTGAAGGCGAGGGGGTCCTGGGTCAGGCGGAGGTGGGTCAGGAGGGAGTTCCAAGTCTTGGCGACGAGGTAGGAGAAGGACCTTCCCCCTGTGGTGGCTCTTCGGATGCGGGGGAAGGTGGCGAGGGCGTGGCGGCGGGGGATGTCCAGGATGAGTCGTGCTGAGGTGTTCTTGATCCGCTGGAGTCTCTTCTGGAGTTTGGCGGTGGTTCCGGCGTAGAGGGAGTTGCCGTAGTCCAGACGGCTGGTGACGAGGGCCTGAGTGACCGTCTTCCTGGTCTCGGTGGGGATCCACCGGAAGATCTTCCGTAGCATGCGCAGGATGTTGAAGCACGACGAGGAGACGGCGTTGACTTGTCTGGTCATGGAGAGGGAGGAGTCCAGGATGAAGCTCAGGTTGCATGCGTGGTCTGATGGTTTGGGTGCGCTGCCTAAGGCGGGGGGCCACCAGGAGTCGTCCCAGGCTGAGGGTGAAGGTCCCAGGATGAGGACTTCCGTCTTGTCCGAGTTCAGTTTCAGGCGACTGTTCTTCATCCATTCGGCTACCTCTTTCATCCCTTCGTGTAGGTTGGCTCTGGCGGTGGCGGGGTCGTTGGTGAGGGAGAGGATCAGCTGGGTGTCGTCGGCGTAGGAGATGATGTTGAGGTTGTGCTGGCGTGCGATGGCTGCGAGGGGGCTCATGTAGACGTTGAAGAGGGTTGAGCTGAGCGAGGAGCCTTGAGGAACGACGCAGATGACTTCGGTGGCTTCTGATCTGAATGGGGGGAGGCGGACTCTCTGTGTTCTTCCGGCGAGGAAGGAGATGATCCACTCCAGTGCCTTCTCCTGGATTCCGACATCGCTGAGGCGCTGCACTAGGGTACGGTGGGAGACAGTGTCGAAGGCCGCGGAGAGGTCCAGGAGGATGAGGGCCGCTGTTTCTCCATTGTCGAGCAGGGCTCGGATGTCATCGGTTGCTGCGATCAGGGCGGTCTCGGTGCTGTGGTTGGAAGCCAGACTGCGAGAGGTCCGTTCGTCTCGAGGAAGGCGGCCAGCTGTTTGTGGACGGTCTTCTCAATGACTTTTGCAGGAAACGGGAGCAGCGAGATGGGGCGGTAGTTCTTGAGGTCGGTGGGGTGGGCTGATGGCTTCTTTAGTCGAGCGCTGAGTTCGGCGTGCTTCCAGCTCTCCGGGAAGGTAGCGGTGTCGAAGGAGGTGTTGATGATGTCCCGCAGATGGGGTGCGATGACAGCGTCGGCCTCGTTGAAGACCTGGTGCGGGCAGGGATCGGTCGGAGATCCGGAGTGGATGGAGTTCATCGTGCGGACGGTGTCTTCGGTGCTGATCGGGGTCCAGGCGTGCAGGGTGGTGGTGGGGGGTGGTGGTTCGGTCGTGGCGTGTGTCGGTTGAGTGCTGAAGCTGTTGTGTATGTCCGCGATCTTGTTGTGGAAGTAGGAGGCGAGGGAGTTGCAGAGGTCTTGCGAAGGGGTGATGTCGTTGTTTCCGGCGTTGGGGTTGGAGAGCTCTTTAATGATGTTGAAGAGTTCCTTGCTGTTGTGTGCGTTGTTGTCCAGTCGTTCCTTGAATGCAGTTTTCTTGGTGGCGTGGATAAGTTGGTGGTGTTTCCGGGTGGCGAGCTTGAGGGCAGTCATGTTGTCCGGTGTAGGGTCTCTGCGCCAGGCTTTCTCGAGGGCTCTGCAGTTCTTCTTGGAGCTCTTGAGTTCGTCGGTAAACCATGGGGCTTTCTTGCTGCCGGGTCTGCTGGGGGGGTCTTCAGAGGGGCGAGGTCGTCTGCGCAGTCGCTGATCCACTTCGTGAGGTTGGTGGCCGCTTGGCTGGGGTTTGTTGCGCTGGTGGGTGGGTTCTTGCTCAGGGAAGTTGCGAGCTGGTCGGCTGTGATCTTGTTCCAGCTTCTGCGTGCAACCTGTTGCTGGTGGTGGTGGATCGTGGTCCTTCTGAAGCTGAAGTGGACGCAGCTGTGGTCCGTCCAGTGGAGTCCGGTGGCGTGGCTGAAGGCGATGTCCTTGCTGGATGAGAAGACGGAGTAGAGTGTGTGTCCGGCGTAGTGGGTGGGGGTGGTCACCAGTTGCTTGAGTCCGAGGTTAGTGAGGTTGTCCAGCAGGGTGGTGGTGTTGCGGTCGTTGTTGTTTCCAGGTGGAAGTTGAGGTCCCCTAGGAGGATGTAGTCAGCGGAGGGGAGGGCGTGCGGGCTGACGAAGTTGGCGATGTCCTCGCTGAATTGTGTGCGTGGTCCCAGGGGTCTGTAGATGAGGGTGCCTCTGAGGGTGGTCTTGGGGTTGATGTGGATCTAGAAGTTCAGGTGCTCGGCGGGTGCGAGGGTGTCGTCGGTGTTGGTCGTGATGCGGATGGTGTTCCTGTGGATGATGGCGATGCCTCCTCCAGTCTGGTTGATGCGGTCCCTCCGGATGATCTTGTAGCCGTCTGGGATGGCGATGGCGATGTCGGGTGATGCGCCTTAATTTTTGACGCGAAGTATTGTGTCCTCCCTTCATGAATTATTTTAAGCTGAGCAGGGTTTATGAGGTATGCCTGCATTTTCTTGTCCTGAAAGGGCTTAATCAGTTGTCGTAGTCTCCAACGCCTTTTGACCGTAGTGTGACAATAGTCCGGTCTGACAAAGAATGAGACCCCCTCACTCTTCTCCGTTCTTTAAGCATTCGATCTTGCCTTTTCACCAATAGATTGTCTCAGGACAAAGTTCCCCAGAAAAATAAAAATTGCCCTGGGTTTGTCTCCTTCTCTCGCATTCCGGCGTATCTTGAAGGGGGTTTGATGCGCCCTCTGAATTTCAGTGGCCCAACCCCAGCTGGCCAGTTCGGGGAAAGCTTGCTAGAAATGCTTGATAACATAAGCTCTTACATCTGACCCCTCTGTGCCCTCAGGTATCCCCAAAACCCTTAAGTTATTCCTCCTGAGCCAGTTTTCTAATACTTCTAGCTTCCATTGAATGTCCAAGGCTTGGGCTCCGTAAGATTCAACCTTGCTGGTGGCAGCGGCAGCCTCGGCTTCTGTTGAAACCACCCTCTCCTCCAGATTCGACACTCTATCCCCCACATTGACGCATGCTTTAGATAGTTTCCTTACTACGCCCTTCATCTTCCTCATCATCGCTTGGGCCTTACGACTGTCCTGCCTGGTCTCTTCCCGATGTGCAATAATCTCCTGATGAATTGCTTCCAACATTGACAGCGGGGTAGATTCTTGATTTGATTTATGATTGGGGCTCCCTTGTAACAGCATTATAGATGAGTGGTTCCAGCTCAAACCTCTTTGGGGCTGTTCATGGCCTTTCGGAAGGGCAACAGATTTTACTGCAGTTGACGGGTGGTCCTCCTCTGGATCACTTTCTGATTCAGGATTGCTCACATCTATGTCGGAGCTATGTTCCTCTTCTTCTTCCGACCAGTCAGCCTCCTCTGTCACTGAAAAAAAACACTCGCTGGGAGCCTTCTCCCTTTCTATTTCAGGGGCTATGTTCACTGGAGGATTAGAGTTTCCGCTGTCCCCCTCGAAAGGATTGCCCATGTCCTGAATCTTATAGTTCTTAGTCGGCTTTGTTATGAGCACAAGGGTGGTGTTTACTCAGCTAACATTCTTCTCTTCATCGCCCGTACCCCAGCATTTTGGGATGAAGTAGCCATGCTTGAGCTTAAGATATTAACATCCACTCCATGAGGAGTACCTTTAGATCCTGGAGTAAGGCTAGGGGTACCTTTGTCATGCAAGGAGGATTGATATACTGTGTTGGCCTCTATGCACCCTGCATCTGCTAAACCATCAGGAATGCTACCAGTGGCCTCCTTTTGATGAACAACCTAATATTCCCCCATTTTCATAGCCTCTGCCTCAGCCTCTGCTACTTTGGCCCCCTTCTCCTTACTGCCACGGGTAAAAATCTCTGCAATGCTGGTGTTTGCGGTCGCTTGTCGGGTCCTGACAAGGCGGTTTGCTTTTCTTTTCAGGGTCCTGAGAGGGTGTTTGTACCTTCACTTTTAAAGCGGTCTCAGTCACCGCTCCTGCGCCGGTATTTCCATTTATTGCTCCGGGGGCATTTGCGTGCTCATTGCCAGTCTTTTTTTTCAGGGTTGCTTTACCCCCTGCATTTACTTTTGGGGCCACTTTTCCCAACAACTGCTGCCGCTCCCCTGATCCACTCTCGGAACTCCGGAGCCTCCGTTGGCTCCGTTTGCTTCGTTTGCTTCGTTTCGTGCTACTTCTGAGCTCCGCCCTGAACTCTGCCTCCAGCACTCCAGCGCTACTCCGCTCACTGCTTCCACGAACGCCGCCAGAGAGCCCGCAGACAGAAGACAGGAGAGCCTGAATCAGAGCTGCTACCTCACGGAACCGGCATGGCGGCCCCCGCAGTATTGCCCGGTAGGTAACCGCTACGTGCATCGGGTCTCAGAGGCTCCTGCACGGTTGCTGAATGTCAACCTCCTCTAGGCTAACCATCCGTGTTCCTGTCCTCGCTGCTTACTGCAACTCAGCCGCAACTACGCGGCCGCCATCTTGCCTCCCGGGCTTAGTCCCCTAGGTTTCCTGGAGGATGCAGGGGTTGTTATGTTCAGCTCTTCCGTGTTGGTACCCTTGTCTTGGCCCTTCCTCCTCACCACTGATGCCCTCCGGATTATCCCATGCTGCCAGCACCTCCCTCCACTGTTTAGCCATTGGGCACTTTCTCATTCCCTTGGTCTCTTCCCAGCTTAGCACTCTGCCCTCTGCCCCAGCCCACGCGATGACATCCTTGTTCCAGGTTTCCAACTGGGGCCCCGTCGTTGACGTCCATTCAATCGGTATTCCACAGTTAGCATGTCCTAGTGCAAGATCTATCAATCTGTTCCCAACTTTACGCTTTGGTGGTCTAGGGAAAAGACCCAATAAGCATACCTGTGCTGTGGGGGCCAACACCCTACCAAGTGCACCTTTGATCTTACTCAACACAGCCTCCCTGAAAGGGCACAAGCAATGAAATTCCCAGGTCCTGTGACCAAAGTCTGCATCTGGGTGTGTGCATCTGGGGCTTTCTCTGACTCCCCCCTCATAGGTCACATTAAGTTGATGTGGCGTCATGGAAGACATGTGTATATAATTAAACTGGATGTATTTTAAGCGTGTATTCTGGGAGATCTTTTTGGGATACAGCAGGGTCTTACGCCACTCTGAGTCCATGAGTTCTCTACACCCTACTCTGTCCCACTTTGCCCGTAGCCCACCCAAGGGACCAATGTATGCTGATTGTAGCCTAGCATGTAATCATTTCACTAAGTGTCTTGCTGTGCCAAGGGTGAATAAGGCTTGTAATACCAGATGCGTTTCTGGTTCTTCCCTCCCTCTGTCCCGTAGTTGTGAAAATGTACGTGTCATTGCAGGGTGTCTGCACGGCTTCCTCAGACACCAGAGACGGCGCTATCCATCACGGGCCTCGATCTAGGCCCCGATCCCGTGCCTCGCCCAGCACCTTACCTCCACATGTCGCCGCCGTGTGGCAGGGTCCCGTGTGTGGGCCCCGTGTCCAAGGGGTGCCCAGTTCAGGCCCAGGCCTCGGCATCCTCAGGATCGCCCATCACTCATCGTCGGCCGCCAGTACTCCATCCGCCATCTTGTGGGGTTTCCGTCTCGGCCACCTCTCATGACCCAGCACCTCTGCCAGGTGACCGATAAGCGGCGAACCCACCGGAGTCAGCCAACTGCCCCACAGTATCCTCAGGGCACATTGCAGCGCTTGACCAGGTCCCGGCCGCCGGTGATTTTGGCTTATAATTGATGGGCCGCCGCCGAGCTCTAAGCTCAGGCGTCTGCCATCTTAGGCTCCATGCCACAACATGAAAAATGTACATAGTTAATAATCAATTAATTATCAATCAATAATTAATTGGTAATTATTACTTAACTTCCCACCCTATACCCCTACAAACCCAACAGCACACAGTTAAAGTATAACTGAAATAAAGTAGCATTAAAAAATATATTATATAATTAATAACTAAACATTTAATTAACAATTAATTGTTAATTATTTAATTACCTAATGTCTCACCTTATATCTATACAAACCCAGCAGCCTGCACCCTAAAATATAACTAAAAGAAATCAATATTAAACAATATACAATTATTACTCAATTACATAATTAATTTCTAATTATTTATTAATTAGTACCTAATTTACTTGTCACTCTATCCCCCTACAAACCCACCAACCTGCTACAACAATCTAAATTACTAATATTAATGAAACAAACTCTAAATGACTTAAAATTACAAACTATATGTTTAAAAATTAATAACAATTATGTAAACAATATTAACATATAAAATTAAAATTAATATATTAACTAAAACATAATAAAATAAGTTCTAAAACGATATCTTTACAACTATATTACTGAAAACAATATAAAAACAATAATATTCTTAAAAACTATATTACTTACCCCAAAGAACAATACACTTGACAGCGGTTTTTTTGCATTATGATATTTTTTTAATCACAATATTTTCTCACAATATTTCTGTCTCCTGTTATTTTGAACTGCAATAGATCACCGAATGGTAAGCACTCCATTAGGAGCACTACCCAGCAGAGAACCCTGCTACACTCATTGACCACCAGATAACAACTTCTGCACTACTGAGCTGTATTTTAATAGTAAAAACTATTAGGTACCGTTAACTAAGACCCCTTCTGCACTTGCTTGTGCCACTTATCATGAAGCTCTGCTGCAATCCTTGTGCCAATCAGATATCCCTATTTCACTATTAAAACATCTACATTCACAAAATCTTGCTTTCCTAGCCAGCTATTCTGATGTCAGAGATGTTTGGAAACTGCCCTTCCCTGTGTTGATCTTTAGGTTACTACTTATATAGGAAGAAGGCTTTTTCAGGTATTCGAGAACTCAACAGATGTGATGTTTAGGTGAAGCTTTTAGCAGTTTAACGCACTGCATGTCAACAAACCCAAGTGTCCATACAAGAGACTGGTGCGAATATTAAACGCTTGTGCAGGTACGTGCAGGCCAATGCTGACTTGTATACTAGGGAGTTTGGTGTAGGTATGAGGAGCGCTGGCGCCCGATCCCAACTCCCTGAGAGCAGCTTAATTCTGGATAGTATGCGAGTCACCTTGCCGAACTGAAGGTTCTGCTTGAATGTCCCAGCTTTATAGTAATACGTTTAAGACTGGAGGTGAAAGGATTCAAGCTGCAGTGCACGATGGGGGACTGAAACCTCATTGTAATGTGGCAGAGGGGAACCATCCATTGTTTGCCTCTGTGGCAGAGGGCTACCACAGCCCATCTGCTTGCAATGAAGCGCATGTGTCTGTTATGATTAAGAGGTGTGTAGTGCACTACCTGTATTAATTATTATTAATCAATCTGGGGACGTTTTTGCACAGTGTGCCACACTGAAACGTGTGCTGTACGTCATACGTGGTGATCATGTAACTTGGTAGTCAAGGAACTAAACCTGAACGCTGTGCGCACACTGCATTCAGGTTTAGTTACTTGAGAGACATTCCTGGCACATAAAAGACTACTCTGTGGCACAGATTTTAAACAACACACTGGACTCAGAGTAAGTGTCTCCATCCACGGCATCCTTTCACCTCCTCTGCCCTTCCTTTTAGTAAGTGGCTCAGGGCCACCGTTGGGATGTCTCTCTGCCTGTAATAGGGCAACGCGCTGCCACTGCTTGTCAATCTGTAATGTAGCACAAGCTAAGTGTACCACGCATAGGTGAAAATTCACTGTACATTCTCAACATAGGCTTTAGGCACTTAAAAATCAAATGTAAGCACCATAGCTTTAATGTATAAAAAAATATTTTATAAAAGGCTTCCCTCCCTACAAAGTCTCTGGTGAAAAGGCCGGTTTACACTTTAAAAAAAAAAAAAAAAAAAAGGTATTCAGAAAACCAATAGTTCTGGCATTAATGAGCTAATGCATGCAAACACAGGCATGTCACAATCCACGCTATTTCTTATATGACTATGCACAGTAATGGTCAAATGCTTCCAAACACAAGCGTGTCACATTACACAATTCTTGTTACATCACTTTGCAAAGTAATGAGCTAATGCATGCAAACACAGGCATGTCACAATACACACTATCTTATATGACTCGGCAAAGTAATGGTGTAATGCATGCAAACACAAGTGTTTCACATTACACACTTCTTGTTACATCACTCTGCAAAGTAATGAGCTAATGCATGCAATACAGGCATGTCACAATACACGCTATTTCCTATATGACTCTGCACAGTAATGGGCTGATGCATGCAAACACAAGCATGTCACATTGCACACTTCTTGTTACATGACTGCAAAGTAATGAGCTAATGCATGCAAACACAGGCATGTCACAATACCTTATATAACTCAGCACAGTAACGGTCTAATGCATCCAAACACAAGAGTGTCACATTACACACTTCTTGTTACATCACTCTGCAAAGTAATGAGCTAATGCCTGCAAACATAGACATGTCACAATACACACTGTTTGTTATATGACTCTACACAGTCTGATTTTCTGTGCTTCCTATACCTGTGCTCTTTTTTTCATTCCCCAAGCTTGCACCGCGATACAGCATGTTACAACGACTCAGCAAAAGTAGTATACACGTATTTGTGCATGCCTGTGTTTGCATGTGTTTCCATTTTAAAGCCAAACCTAGTGGCTTTGCCAATGTTTTTGTTTGTAGGTGGTGCAGGTGATGTGCCTCTATGGAGGTGGCCCAAAGCATCACATGCACCACCTCCATAGAACATTTGGTTCCAACTATGTACTATGTTGTACTCATCAGAGAACCATTTCCATTCTGACGTTTGCATTCCCCAACTAGCTTCTAGGGTGCTAACATACACCACTCCATATCAGGCCAGTACCCCATTAGGTACGGGATGCCAGCTGCTGCCAAAAACCTGGCAACATCCCTATGACTCTATGAGGTTCTATAAATTCCAAGTTAGTGTTTTTGCATTGCTTGGTTGCAGGTCATCCTCCATTCACAATATACTTAACACCCTCAACCTGTACATTCTCAAGTAATGAGCCTAGGCATCTAACAATCCCATTTCACATCACACAGAATTTCAAGAACTGAAGAGCATCTTTACCACTAAAAAGTACTAAAAAAAGTACATAATCAGAACCAAATAGAGGGGCTTATTTACACGCCCTTTGCGCCACTTTTGCGTCATTTTTAATATGGGAAATGTGAAGTACGGGTGGAGCAAGGGGATAGTTTTGAGTATATCAGTTAGAAGGACCTCCTCAGACAAAGTATCTTCTACTGCCAGCGCTGCTGCCCTTTCTTCCCCAGTGGCTTCCATTTCACCATGTGTGACTGCTCCAGTGAAGGACCCATCTAACGAATATCTGAGGTTCAAGTCAGGGTGTAAGAATCCAGTCCAAATGTATCATGAAAAAATTGTAGGTTTATTGAAGAAAAGCACAGTACAGCAGCTGAGGTCTTCAAGGGCTTTAAAGCCACTGTTACATAGAATGTGGAACACCCATGAACCATGGTAACAGATCACAGATGGTGTTTCAAGTACAAAAAAAATGATATGTAACATTAAAGAAACAGTAAAAGATTATATTCTAAACATAAGTATGCAACAATCTTATCCCTTAAAATGAAAACATTAAAATGGCTGAAAAATGAAATAAGTTACACAAAGTCCTTATACCTAAGAGAATTTATAACTCTTTTGCTGATCTTCACTCTGGATGCCACAGTATCTTTTTCAGATAGATTTTGATTAGACAATGCATTCCTTGGATCCAATTTGTTTCTCAAAGACTATTCCTCATCACAACTTGAGGATGGAGAATGGGAAGAATCATTATGACATTTGACAACACGTCTAACATTCCAAACTTTCCCATTATTGGTATCAATATTTTTTAAGTTGACTTTAACAATTTTGAGCATAAGACCATATTTGAAAAAACCTTTTGCAACATGACCTAGCTTTCATATCCTTACGAGATCACCCACCAGAAAAGTAGGAATTTTAACTTTGTGTGTAGCATCATAATACATCTTAATTTTGTCTTGATGATGTTTGACTCTCAAAGATGTACTGTAACTATACGCAGGAAGGGTAAAACTTATTTTTTCTTTAATCCACCAAGGACAAAGTTTCGAAACATGTTCCCTACCACTCAAAAGGTGGAACGGACTAAACTCAGTGACCGAATGGGGATTAATCCTGTACATCCACAATTTTTCATGAAAAACACGCTTCCATTCACTTCCACTTGTCCTAGCCGATTCCACACATTCCTTAAGCACACAATTGAACCTTTCTACCTGGCAATTACCCTGTGGTTCATGTAAAGGTGTAGTAATGTGTTTTATAGCACAAGAACAAAGAAATTCCTCCCCTTCATAAGATTTCAATTGCATACCATTATCTGTAATCAGAGTCTCAGGACTCCCTTCACGTGCAAACACTTCTCTGAAGAATTCCACAATCACTTGAGAAGTAACATGTGAAACAAACATGACCTCAGGCCACTTAGAATGATAGTCAATTAAGACAAGAGCAAAACGGGCATCTTGGGGCAAACAATAAAATGGACCTGAAATATCAAATGCTAATTTATGCCAAGGATTCTCTGGCCAAGCAATAGGTATCAAAGGCCGGGGTGAGCCTTTAACATTTTATCACTGTTAACACAAAGAGTACAATCTCTCACTATTCTATCTATCTTCTTGTTCATACTAGGCCACCAAAAACTAGACCTTATGAGCCTTTTCATAGAAGACATACCAATACGACTTTCATGAGCAAGTTTGAGAATAACATCCTGCATGCAATTTGGAGGAACACACTTTCCACACTTGGAAATAAGATCATTGTCAGTTTCTAAATCATTAGATACTTGCTGAAAAGGTCTCAACTCTGGATGTACAATATTAACTTTAGGCCAACCTTCCTGAATATATTTTCTCAGAAGATCCCAGTTCTTATCTCCAACAGTACTACTTTTCCAAGCATCTTCAGAATTAGCAGAAAACTCACCATCTACAAAGTCTCCTAAAGAAGCAACAATTTCCTCATCATCTCTTTCATTATTCTTACCTTCCAAATTACAAGGCATTCTGGAAAGACAATCAGCTGTCACGTTACTTTTGCCTGGGACATACCCTACAGAAAAATTATATTCTTGTAACCTAGACATCTGTCTACCAATACGTGCAGTGGCATTGCTCTCTCCACCTGGAGATTGTATTGAAACCAAAGGTTTGTGATCCGTTCTCAATAGAAAACAGCATCCCCACAAAAAATTTCGAAAGTGTTCAATCCCCCAAACACATCCTAAAAGCTCTCTCAATGACTGAGTACTTCCTTTCTGTCTCATTAAGGGTATGGGAACCAAACGCCACACACCACTCATCCTTACCACACTTTCGGGATAAAACTCCTCCAAGACCATACTCACTGGCATCCACAGTAACAATGCCAAATTTATTGACACAAAATGGTTTCAAAGTAGGAGCATGAGCAATTTAATTTTTTATCAATTGAAAACCAGATTCCTGCCTCTCTCCCCAAAGGAACTCAGTCTTTTATCTCGTTAGTTCCCTCAAAGGTTCCATCTTGGTGGGAAATCCTCTAATAAACTTACTATAATACGCACATAAACCCGTAAATGATAACAATTTGTCTTTATTGTCTGGGGGTGGAGCTTTCACAATAGCGTCAACAAGAGACTTCTTGGGAAAAACTCCATCTCCAGAAAGAATATGTCCTAAATACTCAACTTAATTGCGAAACATTTTGCACTTGTTATCTTTAAGGGTAGACCATGTAACTCTAAATGTTTACAAACCTCTATCACATGTTCTTTGTGAGATTCATTATCCTGAGAGAAAACAAGAATATCGTCCTGAAAACATCTAACGTAACCCTCAAGATCTTTAAATATATAATGCAGGGCACGTTGAAACGCTGATGCCGCAAAGGCTAGGCCAAAAGGCATCCTTTCATATTGAAACAGGCCTTCTGGAGTAAGAAAGGCAGTCAAGTGTTTAGTACCTTCAGTTAAAACAATTTGGTGGTAAGCCAACAGCAGGTCAAAGTTGGAAAAAACTTTCGCTCCTTCTAGCATGCATACAAGCTCATTAATTTTGGGTAGCGGATGACAATCTACAATCAAATTGGAATTTAATGCCCTCAAGTCCACACACAACCTTAAACTTTGGTCAGACTTGCGAGCTAAAACAATGGGCGAAATCCATTCAGCAGACTCAATCTCTTTAATAATGTGATCCTCAATAAGTTTTTGTAGCAAAATCTTGAGATCTTTTCTAATATTGATAGGTACATTTCTCACTTTTTGTTTAACAGGAACAGATCCCTTCTTAACTTTAATTTGGTGTTGAAAGTTATTAAATTTATGTAGATCTTTAGAAAAACTTTAGGAAATGACTCAATAACACCATGAAACAGATCAATAACACCAACAACACCTTTGATAACATCAGATTCTTGATAATCTTCAGTACTGACCAACACAGGATCAGAACTTCTGGGATTAAGTATGACTCCAAGACTCCACTGATCCCTCCAACCAAGTACATTCACACCCTTAACTGCAACATATAACTTCACAAAGGCAGCATGTCCCTTAAAATGCATATCCACTTCAATATCAATATATCCTTCCATGTCAATAACAGAATCATCAAAGGCTTTGGCAATGATGTCAGAATGTTTGAGATCATGGAGACAAATAATATTTTTAAACACATCATTGAAATATTCCTTAGTAATTATGGTCTAAGGTGACCCTGAATCTGCCATGAGTTTGAGAGAAACTCCCAAAACCTGTACATAACAATCTGGCAGTTTCAGAGGGATGTGACAAGTTCCTTGTTCTCCAATATCAGTAATGGATATAACAATCCCTCTTTCATACGCTCCATCTTCGCATACCTTATTATTTAAATATGAAATTCTTCCTCTACTAGTGTTACCAGAAGATGTGTTCCCAGTGAGAACGTTCTTACACATACTGGCAAAATGCCCGCGCTTACCACATTTTTTACATTCTCTCCCTAAGGCAGGACATTTTGGAAAAGAAGCAGCATGACCAGTATTACCACACCTAAAACAATGAAAGTCCTTATCAGCCCTTCTAAATGTGCGTTGAGAAGCAGTAGAATTCCACTGTAAACTAGAGGAACTTTGAGAATTAATATTCAGTTCAGATTTTACAGCACACACATCATCAGATTTTTCTTTTGACTTATTATCAAGAGACTTCATCTACTTGTCTGATTGTTCCATTGCTTTGGTAGTAATGATAACATCTTTAAGATCTGGATCACCCATTATCCATAGCTGTTCTTGGATTTTTTTGCTTTTCGTATGAACGATAATTTGGTCCCTAATCATTTCGTCAGTAATTGGGCCAAAGTTACCATTGCTTGAAAGATAATGTAAAGCAGGAAGAAAGTCATCAAAAGATTCAGTTTCTTCTTGAGCTCTAGTATAAAATGTATATCTGTTTAAAGCTATACTAGACGTAGGTTTGAATCTAGATTCCAAAAGTATCATGGCATCTTCAAACACATTCCTATCACCACCCCCATCAAATTGAGGAAGTGTTCTGAAAACAACTTGTCCTTCAGAACCCAATGAGTGTAATAAAATGTTTTTCTTCCTCTCCGCAGAAAATCTATCTCCATCAATAGCTTTTAAGAATGTTAAAAATGCATCCTTCCATTTGTTCCATGTAATGGGAGGTTCACCTTTAGATTGGAGAAATGTAGAAGGCGGATCAAACTGCATTCTGTATATACAATCCAGTAAAAATGTTCTTTTAATGAGTCAAGCAAGCAAAATGTAATTTGACACAAGTAATAAACAGTACTTTCTTTGTAACAAAAATAAAAAAATAAGGAGAAATGACTCAATAATAAAATAAACAAAATTATTCAATACAAAACTGATCAAACCTATAATGCCGGTAAAGTACTCTTCTAGAGCAAGGTATTTGCAGCGTTGGTTGCGTTGGTCAGCTCTAGTCAGCCTCAAAATTATGGTAATGTATTTGCATGGCCTTTTCAAACTGAACCTGACAAGCCTGGGGTGGCTTGCTTCACCTTCTTTCGCCAGCGGGACCCTGCCAGCTGTCTCCCCCCGCCGCCGCAGCCTCTGACACCGTGCTGCGGCCTCCGAGCGGGGGAGACTACACTCTACCCTTGCGGCAGGAAGCCGCGAGAGCTAACTTCCGCGCCTGGAGGTGCTTTAAAGTCCCTCACCAGAACCGCGTCGCAGGAGCGAGCGGGAGCGCCGGGCTAAGCCCGGGCAAAGGGCGGGCCCTCTGTGGCCCTCAGAGGACCGAGAAGGACGGGACGGGCCACCCCCCTTGCCTCCATCTGAAAGAGGTAAAAACTTTCACCTGCTAACTCCTACCTACTATTTATCTTACCAACGAGGTACATTTTGTCGTTTGTCATCCGTTTGAGTAAATATTATCAACTGATTCCACATTCTCCGGTAATCACAATGTCACGAAAGGGGGCATTTAATTAAGCTATCCCACACAGGGACTCTCCTTAAAGGATACAAGACTCACTAGGAAATAAGCCCACACAGCAATCTCCCTTAAATCCCGGGGCAAACGAACTTATACAGTCACCCGAGTGCATAACCACTATTCATTCATGCGTATCTGCCTTTGATTATGGGAATAGCTTAACAGGGCTAGACGAACTAAACAGTCTGTGTGGAACTAAGTACACCTTAGCGGCAAGCAGCCCTGAATATATTAGCGCCTCAATTGGTTCACAAAACCCGAATAATAGTCCGTTTGAATGTCCCCAAATTAACCTTGCAGACGCCAGGAGCACAGCAACTGCACGACCCCCACCTGGTAAAAGGAAATGCGAGATAGACAATCAAATTGGGAATTTCCCTAAACATCCCAAATCGTCCTCTAACTCCTTGCTGTCTGCGACTACTCCAGATCCGGGTGAAACTGTGGGAGGGTTAGATCCTTCAGCACCGCCCTCACAGTCGTCCTTACTGACCCTTATCGAACGGCTAATTAACTCCGCCATTTCACCATTGATGGCAAAAATCGACCTTCTGGGGGATAGACTTACAATATTAGAAACCACGATCAAAACTAACCAGGCCTCCATAAAAAAACAGGTATATACTAGGCAATCTCCCTCATCTGCTGTTTCTGGAACCCCTAACCCAACTGTACTAAGCATTAATGCCCAGACTCAGACCACAGCTCCCAATATACTAGATCCAAAGGACCCCATCCTCTGCCAAATCGTGTATTTCCACAGCACCAGTTCAGGATCAAACTTAGCACCTCATATCCACTTACCACCTGAGGCTGCTCCGTTTGTTTACGTTCTATCAGGGGTGCCATCAATCAGCCAGGGGAAAACTGAAACCCAACAGGAGTTACAGAACAAAGTTACCCATTGGTTATCTAGGAATAGACCCCTGCCTGCTGAACTTAATGGTAGAATACTAGCTGTTAGAAGGGTGGGCTGGTTAGGTCCCATTCGAAAGGATATCGTCGGGGATCTGGTCTTAGTGAAATTCTGCAACAGAAACATTGTTTCGTACCTCCAATCTTGGTACCGGCAAGATGTAGATGGCCCGATACATACTGGGAACCTTTATGACTTTTACCCTCATTATCCTGTACTTGGACCAGGGGCAGGCTGCACCCATGCTATCGATAAATCTGTTGGGAGAACGATCAATAGCAACCCCCCTGCACCTAACCATCTTGACATGCTACGCTACAGAGGCTTTTATTAGCAGCCCATGGGGAGGGCGATACTTATCTAAAGGCAAGATTGCTAGAATATATAACTGTCCAATTATTGTGTAAAGTTGTTTCCATTATGAATGAGGTATGCACATTTTAGGAACAATTTTCTAAGTCTTACTTTTTAACTTCGTCAATATTCTGTGGGCCTTGTAAAGGTTGTTTTAATTGTATGTTTTTATAATTGTACGCTTTTATGATTTGTACAAACAAAATCAAATAAAGCTAAATTAAAATTGCATTGTCTCATAAACTTCAAACAGACGTGAAGCGGGTTGCCAATATTTCACTGAAGTTGTCAAGGTAACTGAAAACAACACAAATATGGCCACCACGTATACGCTATGACATGAAGCGTAATGTCAACCAAAGAGTCTCTGACGGGGCTAGAGCGTGTCTGAGAATGAAGGATTGCAGGATTGCAGAGATTCCACGTAAGCGCTCGAGAAAATCACTAGCTCAGTCGCTGAGCGTTTGAAGGTTAACAGAGAGCGCGAGCATAGTTAACAAAGCGCTATTTGGGAGACAATAGGTAAACAAAATTATTTAGGAAAATATGTTTACCTTCCATATGCACATAGATAAATAGAAGAGCAAAATCACGTCTTAAAAGCAAATTACTCGTCAATTGGTTTACGTTAAAAAAAATCTGAAAAGTGAAAAAAATTGTGATGATAAAAATTTGGCAGGAGTGGCAAGGTTTCCAAGTAAATCCAGTAATAATAGTAAAGTTTCCAAGAAATTACAGTAACGATGGCAGTAGGAGAAAGTATAAATATTTCTAAAAAATCAGAAAATCGTAGATTTGAATATTTTGGTCGCTCCTGTGCTCGAAGGTGAAGTGTAGCAGACCAAGAACCTCATCGCAAAAATTTGTAAGAATCCAGTCCAAATGTATTATGAAAATATTGTAGGTTTATAGAAGAAAAGCGCAGTACAGCAGGTGAGGTCTTCAAGAGCTGTAAAACCACTGTTACATAGAATGTGGAACACTCACGAACCATGGTAACAGATCACAGATGGTGTTTCAAGGAGAAACATAAATGATATGTAACATTAAAGAAACAGTAAAAGATTATATTCTGAACATAAGTATGTAATACAGGGGTAAAAGTCCTGCAGCCATCCAAACATCAACTGGTGAGCTGAAGGGCCACGATTTTCCTTCTGCCTAAGCCAGCAGTTGTGCAAGAAACAGTATCATATTTTCTAGGGCCCTTCTTTGACAGTTGCCTCTTGACAGTGTCATATTTCTGTGTGGGTTTGTTCTGGGGGAAAGAACATTAATCATACTGTAATGGGTCTTCTGCAGAATGAGATCAATATCTAAAAAGGCTGCACGGGGCTCTGGGACTTTCTGCTAGCAGAGGAGGTTCTTCAGGCCCAGGCCAGTGGAAGGGGTGGGTGCACTTGGAACAGGGCCTCAGGTGTATTGCATAAGGTCTCCAGCTCTACACTCCCTCTGGCCCACTCTACAGCTCCACTCCCTCTGCATCTCACTCACCACCCATCAAAGGGTCTGCAACCCCAACTCACCCAACGGTAGTAGCAGGTCTCAGCTGGGCCTTTCCTCTGACAGATGGTTATCACCCTACCCCCAGGTGGATATCTCAGTCCCTAAGGCTGTGTGCACCACACCTGCAGATGATTTAGTCCACAGTGTGGTTGAGGAAGGGGTAGCGACCAGACCTCCCAACTAGGTCTACTAGTCTTTACTCACAGGAAGCGGCTCTGCCGTAGTTTGTCTACACCACTGGCCGGAGTCCCAAACGGGCAAACTTTCAGGATTTTCTAGAGAGGATTCAGCGCCATTGGAAGGGTGTTCTGGTTCAGGTGGCCTTCTTGTGTCAGGTCAAACCGAAGCCCCAATTTTATTACTTTGTCTGCATTCAAAACATTTGCTTAAATCCAAATTGCAGTATTTTAAACACAGGTTAGACTTATATCATGGGCCCATCAACTTTCTTTAGGGATATTTCATAATGCCTGATAGAATGTGCAACGTAATTCCTCTTTATCATTGACTATGTAATCATTTCATACATGCCTAAATTAAGAACTAACTTAGAAACTCACGAGATGGTTCTTTGTTTTATTTACCCAATTTTAATTGAATGATTTAATCAAATCCAGTATTAAGCAAGTTAAGCATGAAGAATTCTGCACTGATACACATTTGGATATCAGCTTCCATGTTCCTATAATATTAATGGAGACTTAATGCAATATTGTTCATTTTATTACAAGATAAGTATAATACCTTTTGTATGGAAACATTACCATCGGTTTTCCGATTTATAACATGATCATCAATTATTTGTGTCAATTGTGAGCCGAAGTGGTATCTCTTGATGTCAAAAGGAGGAGGGGTTGCCCTTTGTTATAGGTAGTTTCAAAGCTCACATAGCTATTCTGAGTTAAATCTGGTGACAATTCAAAACAAATTAAGATTAGCTAGTAACTCGTTTTTTTTTCATAATGCCCTTACTACAATCAAAAACAATTGTTGGTGACAGAGTAATTTGAAGTCCTGGGAAAAAATAACCCCTTGAGAAAGCAAAAATTGGTAGGCCATTAGTGAGAGAAATTACTCGGGGAAAGCACAAAGTATTAATGCTTTAAGGAAAGCATTGATTTTAGTCTGGTCACCAATGGAAATCAATTCCAAACTTTAGTGCAAAGAACTAAAAATCTCCAGTTACCTCTCTAGCTGTACCTTGTTTTAATAAACAAAAATCATCTATAGTTCCCCCTTGTCTCAAAGATGTGGAAGGGGTACCAGCGGAAAATCTGCTCCTAAAAATAATCCCATGCAGCTCCATAAATACACTTGAATGTCAAACATAACAATGAAGTTCTTTATTATTGTTGTTTAGCCAGATGTCTATAAAACAATAAATACAATCACGGAGTAAAAATAACAAGAATAGTAAAAATGGAAATAAAAATAGTCCTGACCGCACCCTCCCCCAAATCCTGACAATTATTTAGCACATCCTACCCTCTTGACCCCCTTATACACCCAGAATGGATATCAGGGTACACACAGATGATCATAATTTCTATTTCAGAGGCGCCTGTCACAAGGTCCATCATGGTACTTTAAACAATACAAGGTTGTAAAACATTTCTAACCCAAGCCTATTAAAAAAAATTGCTAGTGCACAAGCAACATCTAAAAACTCCATGTACGTCAGTAATGCCAGTGCCTCAATACGATAACTGATAATATGTTTTAAGAAAAGTGGTTTTAAAGTCTGACAACAAATTCTATACAATTGCAAACAGTCTAGTAGAATATGAATATTAAAATGTGAAACTCTCAAACCACAGTAACAATTTCTATCCAGGTCATAAAGTGCATTAAACTCCTCATACTTTAAGATTCTGAGGCCACCTGAAATGTCAATAATAGCATCCACAGTTGGGGATTTGGAAATGCGGATAAATAAGGGTACATTCAGTGGTTATCTCAGAACTCCAGGATATAGGTAGCTGAAAATTTCCTTGTAATGTAACCTAAGTCACCACCCTTGATTATTTCCTACAAGCCGGTTTCAACTCCTCCTTCTACAAGTGGGAAGCCTTCATGACATTGAATTACCTCATTTTCAGTGTTGCAATGGTTTTCACTAAGCTATTCCTGACCTGGGCCACCCAACTTAATTCACACATTGCAATTTCATCCGTAATAAGGGCGGAAACCTTTTGGAACTCTGAGGTCCAAAGTTTATCCAAGAATCGCAAGGTTGCTTTATAGTCCAGAAAAGTTCAAGACTGCAGCCCCACTTCCAGTCTTATAGTCAGTACATAATGTTTTTACATAACCCTAGCAGCTTTTTGCCTCTGTGCTTGGGTGTTTTATGCCCAAGTTAGGCCCATGTAGCAACGTTGCACATTTTCTTACATTTTCCTCTGTATTCACAATAACATTTTTGCTGTAACCTTTTGCACATATTTGCGCGCGTGACAGCTTGGATTAGTTTCTCGGAAACTACTTGCCTTACACATCTGGCTTCGCAAAAAAATTATCAGGATGCCTCAAACACTTGGTACAAGGTCTTTATGCACGATGTACAAATGTTGTTCTATCTTCATACACGGGGTAATAGGGCTATCTGCATATCCATAACAATGCTAATCTGTGTATACAACGCAAGGATGCTTTTTATTAAAAATAAAGAAGCATTTTCAGGGGTTAGCAGAGGAGACACTTCAGCTGACATTAAGGGGTCTCTGCATGCTGAGCCTCCGCTAAGCAGCTGCTTAACATCGCCGTGAGGGGTGACCAATTTTTTACCAAGATGGGTTCCTACATTCTGTCCTGCCAGGTAATCGGGTTGGATCATCCTGTGGGGGGACTCATGGCTGTACACCTATATACACTGTAGACACACATAGAAGGGATTGCATAGTAGGAGTACATCTAATTACTCCTTTGTATTATATGCCCTTATATATACACAATGTTTTAGCACCATGGTGGCAATGAATGAAATGTAATGAAATGAATGAAATGAAAATTGCATTTATATAGCGCATATACTGCCCTGAGGCCTCGCAGCGCAATATATCTGCTATTTACTCTTTAGGTGCTTGTAATCACTTTTATCTGCTTCTGCCTACTGATTATCCCAGTGCATGTATTCTATACAAGAATAACGTAGGTTCAATAAATATATTGAAAACTTAGTATTGTGTATTCTCTGTATAATTCTCTGAGGACATCAGTGCACGAGTAACTGAGCGAAAATGTTCTAGGTCTGCGCCACAATCCCTGAGGGGTCAGGGTTGTCATGTTCAGTGGTTGCCAGAAGCCATCCACTCCCTGTTTGGGTTAGGGGGCTAATGGTAGCAATATGAGCTAGCAGGTCTCTAGGCCAACATATACTGTGAAGTGCATGGAATCAGTCTAAACACCTCACCCAAAGTTTATGTTGTCCACAAACGTGCAGATCCTATGCATTTGTGAGAAATACACAACATGTCGCCCAACTTCGGTTGGGTTCTCATTTTATGGAACACCTGAATAGTTAAATCCTGCTGTCTCAGAACCCCTACTCACCTCCAAACCAGAGACGTCCATAGTGGTAGGGAAATCCACCTCAGCTGAGTAGGTATACCCTATGTATTGGCTGTAGGTTATTCAAGTTTGTAGGATATACTTCCTAGTAATTGTGTTACCTATATCCATAATTCATTTATTAAATTCCCTTTTCTTCAAATCAATCTTAAATAATGTCTGGAGAATGGAGAAGAAGCAGCATTAAACATATCATAAAACTGCAGACATGCAGTTACTCTCAAATTATTAAACTTTGGTCTCTCAGCTACGGGTGGAGACATTACCTTCATGGTTGAGGCGCATGAAGCATTCAAGACAGGGGTGTTATATTCCTGGGTTACATTCCCTACATTGAAGACGAAACACCACAATAATACACTCCATATGAAGACAAAGAATTTCCTCTTTCTTACCAAAAGCATATTCATTGGTTTAAAGGCACCCTCCTACACACTACAGAAAACGTGAGACACGGTCCGCTCAGAAAAATAAGGATTTGCTAATAAGGAATCGCAAATGCCTATGCATGTAGGAATCCCTAAAAAACATAATGATGCCTAAACGTTCCTTAATTGCGACTCGCAAATTGCGACTCGCAATTAAGGAATTGCTACCCATTCATTCCTATGGGCCTTTAATTAATATGTGAACACATGTTGCACACACACATGCCCCAAGGGCATGTGTGTGTGTAACCTTGAACTTGGAAAAATTCACTTTAGTACTCATTTTTTCATTTTTCAAAGTTTTCGCTAATTACCATCAGGGATAATTTTCTAGTAATTAGCGGACCCTAGTAGCGAAATCGCTATTTTAAATGGCATCTTGCATTGCATCCAAGGGATCGCAATTTACGATTCTTTAAATGCAATCGCAATTTTTGCATTTGGGATGGTGCATACCAAATGCAAAAATACTGGTCGCAAAGAAGCAGATTCTGAGAATCTGCCCGTTTGCAACAGTTTTTTTCCTGATGCATGTGGCCCTTATTATCTCCAGGTGATGAATTCTTAAATAAATATGCTGCAAATGTAAAAGGCAAAAATTTATGAAAATATAGGGCCAGATGTAGGTCGGTCGGTAACGGCCGAACATCGGTATTTTCGGCCGTTACCGATCGGTAGTTCGGCCGTTACCGATCGGTAAATAGGTGATAGGTATGTAGGGGGCATTATTTTACCGAATCAGTAAAATTACCGAATCGGTAATTTTACCGATTCGGTAAAATAAAAAATCGGTAAATTTACCGAATGTGAGCCACCCAGATGTAGGTGGGACTCTTAAGAGTCCCAGAGGCCTTACCGAATCGGTATTTTACCATCAAATTGGATTTGATGGTAAAATACCAATTCCGGTGTGCATGCACATGTGTGCATGCACACCTATGCCATGTGACAGGCAGACCTGCCCTTAGGGCATGTATGCCTGCCACATGGCACCCTAGCCTGTTTGGGGGGTGCCAGAGGGTGTCAAAGTGACACCCTCTGCACACTTGTGAAAATCGGTATTTACCGAATCGGTAATGCCCATTCATTCCTATGGGCTTCAAAGCCCATAGGAATGAATGGGCATTACCAATTCGGTATTTACCGAATCAGTAAATACCGAAATCATCCGATTCGGTATTCCAGCACATCTGGAATACCTACATGTCCACCCCATAGATTTACCGATTTTTAATTACCGAATCGGTAAAATTCGGTAATTAAAAATCGGTAAATCTATTTCACCTACATCTGGCCCATAGTTCCACCAAAGCGGATGTTAACAGTATCTCAGTGGTGGGAAACTGATTAGAGAAGCAGATGAAGAACAAGCATTGGTAAATGCAGGAAAATATGCTACATCCAATCGAAATGGAAGAAAGGTAAGTGGCACACACAGGAACCAACAAGAAGCCAGGAATGAGAAGGGGCGGGATGTAAAGTGCTTTTTTTTTGTTGAAAATGTCTTTATTGTATTAGTAAGTAGTACAGATAAGCAGGTAGTTCTCATGTACATTGCTAATACATTTACATTGCTGTGCCATCTCTGCATTTATTATAACATTTTACAATTTTCTTATTTTTGTTTGCAATGCTTCCCGAAACATAAACTCAAGCCCCCTCTCCCCCCCTTGTACTCTTAGCATTTTGTTGATCACACACCTCCGTTTCAGTATGTCAATTCAAACATAATCAAGCATTTGCGTTGTATATTTTGCCTATTAACATCTGTTCTCTCTGCTCACGTGTGTACTCTGGCCGATATGTGTCGTACCTCTCCCGGTCGCCTCTTCCATTTCATACCACCATCACAGTCCTTCTATCATAATAAGAATCCAGTAGTTTCGTATACATGGACCTATTCTCCACCTCCCGACTCTATTAGTGAGTCCGCACAAGCCTCAAATTCTGTAAATATCGCCTCCCATTCTATCGATATGTGTGTTTTCCTTAGGCCTCTGCGCTCTTCCCTTCTCAGCTCCGTTTCCTCAGCCTTGCTCCATCTCAGTACCTCGCTGTGGCCATCCCTCGGGTCCAGCGACCTGGGCGATTTCCAGCGCATTGTTATCAATCTTTTCCCTAGTAGTAGCGCCAGATCAGCAAAGCGGGAGGCTGCGCTTCTCCTTTTTTCCTTGTGACCTATATCTAGCAAACTTAATAGCGGCGTTGTGTAAGGTCTGCCCGGGGCCACCTTTGCCAGAATTGTATGGAGAGCTGTCCAATATTAACCTAACTTGGGGCAATCCCATAACATGTGTAGCTGTCCTGCATCAGTCTCTTTGCATCTGGGGCAGCTATCCGCTGCATCTGGGAACATGGCATGCAATGCATGGGGGGTGAGGTACCCCCTGTGCACTACCATCAATTGAATGAATTTGAATTTTGGATTGCGGGATACTTTTTTGGGGAACTTAAGTATTCTCTCCCAGTCCTTGTCTCCCAGTGCATGTCCCATATCCCCCTCCCATTGTGCCCGAGTAGGTTGCAGTGTGATCGCCCTTCCATCTCCGATGCCAGCCGACAACCACCTCGTCAGATCGCTACCCGCTCCCATCAGATACTGCATTGTAACGAGCGAGTTCATGGGCGGTTCCGCCCCATCCCGTGCCCCTGTCGAGGTTATGTAACGTGCGACCTGTGCGTGCAGCAGGAAGAACGTGTCGGGGGTATGATGTAGGTGAGTGAAGTCTGCATGCATCATTATAGCGTTCTCTGCGAAGAAGTCCCGCCTGCTGCCATCCCTGGAGAGTTTGTTCCGTTAGGATATCATTTCCCCTTGGTAGTCCCAGTAGTGGGATAGAGGGTGCATAGGATATCGCCTCGTTAGTGTATTTGACTGCTTTCTTCCAGTACTTAATAGCTAGTGTCATGAGGTATGGCGCCGTGGCAGGTGTCCTGGTGTCTGGTAACAGCAGTCTGTGTATAGTGCCCCTATTCCTGTCTATTTCATTCATGCCTATTTCGTGTAGGTTACGCCCCGCTAGCCAATAGGCTAGCCATTGGAGTTGACAGGCGTATCCGTATGCAATCAGGTCTGGCACTCCCAAGCCGCCCTTGTCTGTGCGTAGTTGCAGCTTAGCCAGGCTGACCCGGCCCCTACCCGTTCCCCATATCAATTCCGTTAGTAGTGTGTTCAGGGATCTGAAACAGGACATTGGAACTATGATAGGCAGATTAGTGAAGAAGTACAGCTGTCTGGGTAGTACTACCATTTTGGTAATCAATCAATCAGTGACACTTATATAGCGCGCTACATACCCGTAGGGTCTCAAGGCGCTGGGGGGGGGGGGTGCCGCTACTGCTCGAACAGCCAGGTCTTCAGCTTCTTCCTGAAGGAGAGGTGGTCTTGGGTCAGGCGCAGGTCAGTCGGGAGGGAGTTCCAGGTCTTGGCGGCCAGGTAGGATAAGGACCTTCCTCCTGTAGTCGCTCTTCGGATGCGGGGGACGGCGGCGAGGGCGTGGTTGGCTGATCGGAGGTGGCGTTTGGGAGCGTAGAAGTTGATCCGGCTGTTGAGGTAGCTCGGGCCTTGGTCGTGTAGGGCTTTGTGTGCGTGGGTGAGGAGGCGGAAGGTGATTCTTTTGTTGACGGGGAGCCAGTGAAGGTCTCTCAGATGTCCGGTGATGTGGCCGGTTCGTGGGATGTCGAGGATGAGTCTGGCTGAGGCGTTCTGGATCCGCTGGAGTCTCTTCTGGAGCTTGGCGGTGGTACCGGCGTAGAGGGCGTTGCCGTAGTCCAGTCGGCTGGTGACGAGGGCCTGGGTGACGGTCTTCCTGGTCTCGGTGGGGATCCACCAGAAGAAATTCCGTAGCATGCGTAGGATGTTGAAGCACGCCGAGGAGACGTTGTTGACTTGCCTGGTCATGGAGAGGGAGGAGTCCAGGATGAAGCCCAGGTTGCGTGCATGGTCTGTCGGTTTGGGTGCAGTGCCCAGGGCGGGAGGCCACCAGGAGTCGTCCCAGGCGGAGGGTGAAGAGCCCAGGATGAGGACCTCCGTCTTGTCAGAGTTCATTTTCAGGCGGCTGGTCGTCATCCACTCGGCTACCTCTTTCATCCCTTCGTGCAGGTTGGCTCTGGCGGAGGCGGGGTCGTTGGTCAGGGAGAGGATCAGCTGGGTGTCATCGGCGTAGGAGATTATGCTGAGGTTGTGTTTGCGTACGATGGTCGCGAGGGGGCTCATGTAGACGTTGAAGAGGGTGGGGCTCAGAGATGATCCTTGAGGGACGCCGCAGATGATTCCGGAGGCCTCTGACTTGTACGGTGGTAGGCGGACTCTCTGTGTTCTTCCGTCGAGGAAGGAGATGATCCATTCCAGCGCCTTGTTCTGGATTCCGATGTTGCTGAGGCGCTGTACTAGGGTGCGGTGGCAGACCGTGTCGAATGCCGCGGAGAGGTCTAGGAGGATGAGGGCCGCTGTTTCTCCATTGTCCATCAGGGCTCGGATGTCATCGGTGGCGGCGATGAGGGCGGTCTCGGTGCTGTGATTGGCTCGGAAGCCGGACTGTGAGGGGTCGAGGGATCCGTTCGTCTCGAGGAAGGCGGCCATCTGCTTGTTGACGGTCTTCTCGATGACTTTGGCTGGAAACGGGAGGAGCGAGATGGGGCGGTAGTTCTTGAGTTCGGTGGGGTCCGCTGTTGGTTTCTTGAGTAGAGCGCTGAGTTCGGCGTGTTTCCAGCTCTCAGGGAAGGTGGCGGTGTCGAAAGATGTGTTGATGATGTCTCGCAGGTGGGGTGCGATGATAGCGTCGGCCTTGTTGAAGACGTGGTGAGGGCAGGGGTCGGTCGGTGATCCGGAGTGGATGGAGTTCATCGTGCGGATGGTGTCTTCGGTGCTGATCGGGGTCCAGGCGTGGAGGGTGGTGGTGGGGGGTGGTTATTCGGTCATGGTGTGCGTTGGTTGGTTGTTGAAGCTGTTGTGTATGTCCGCGATCTTGTTGTGGAAGTATGAAGCGAGGGAGTTGCAGAGGTCTTGCGATGGGGTGATGTCGTTGTTTCCTGCGCTGGGGTTGGAAAGCTCTTTCACGATGTTGAAGAGTTCCTTGCAGTTGTGTGCGTTGTTGTCCAACCGGTCCTTGAATGCTGTTTTCTTGGCGGCGCGGATCAGCTGGTAGTGCTTCCGGGTGGCAAGCTTGAAGGAGGTCCTGTTGTCCGGTGTAGGTTCCCTTCTCCAGACTTTCTTGAGGGCTCGGCAGTTCTTCTTGGAGCTCTTGAGTTCGTCGGTGAACCACGGGGCTTTCTTGCTGCCGGGTCTGCTGGGCGGGGTCCTCAGCGGGGCGAGCTCGTCCGCGCAGATGCTGATCCACTTCGTGAGGTTGTCGGCGGCCTGGCTGGGGTTCGCTGAGCTGGCAGGAGGGTGCTGGCTCAGGGAGGTGGCGAGCTGGTCTGCTGTGATCTTGTTCCAGCTTCTGCGGGCGGCCTGTTGCTGGTGGTGGTGGGTCGTCGTTCTCTTGAAGGTGAAGTGGACGCAGCTGTGGTCCGTCCATTGAAGCTCTGTGGCGTGGCTGAAGTCGATGTCTGTGCTGGAAGAGAAGACTGCGTCGAGTGTGTGTCCGGCGAGGTGGGTGGGGGTGGACACCAGTTGCTTGAGTCCAAGATTGGCGAGGTTGTCGAGCAGGGTGCTGGTGTTGCGGTCGTTGTTGTTCTCCAGATGGAAGTTGAGGTCCCCCAGGAGGATGTAGTCAGCGGAGGGGAGGGCATGCGGGCTGACGAAGTCGGCGATGTCCTCGCTGAATTGTGTGCGTGGTCCAGGGGGTCGGTAGATCAGGGTGCCTCTGAGGGTGGTGTTAAGCGCAGTGATTGCTTTGCCCAAGTTACCATCCAAAAGGTCCCGGGTGTTCCGATATACCTGTACGCCTAAGTATTTAAAAGTTGTAGGTGCCACCTTAAAAGAGTGCGGTTCGAACCTAATATGTGTGGTGTCTAATGAGGTGTTGAAGCCGTAGCCGTATGACTTTGATTCATTAATCATTAGTCCTGATATTACCCGGAAATCTTCAAATATTACTCGGAGTGGATCTAGGCCTATCGTCATGTCCTTAATGTATAAAATAATGTCATCAGCATAGGCCGAAACTATGTGGGGTGTGGAGTGTCTCAATACCCCCTTCGCTTGTGCTAGTGCTCGCACCTTACTCAGCAAAGGCTCCATGGCGATTATGAACAGTAACGGCCATAACGGGCATTCCTGCCGCGTCCCTTTCTTTATGTCTATTTGCGCTGAGATACACCGATTAGTTCGAACACGTGCCGTGGGGTTTAGGTACAGCAGTGTCACCCAATCAATATATTCCTGAGGAATGCCAAATTTGCCCAGTATCCTAAACATGTAGTCCCATCTCAGGGAATCGAATGCCTGCTTGAGGTTTAGAGAGATGCACCCTTCATTGTTATTTCTGGTACCCTCCAGAGTCATTAACTGGCTCAATCTCCACAGGTTTAGGGAAGTACTTCTACCTGGTACAAAACCACATTGATCTGAATGTATCAAGGACGGGATATACTGGGACAGTCTTGATGCCAAAATCTTGCTAAGGATTTTGTAGTCCATGGTTAACAGGGACAAGGGCCTATAGTTATCCAGTTGCAGGGCATTCCTACCAGGTTTGAGGAGGGAGACTATTAGCGCCTGTAGTGTGGTAGAAGGTAATGTGTGAGAATCCATCGATATGGTGTATAGCGTATGTAGGCGTGGGGCCAATATGTCAATGTGCGTCATGTAGAACTCGGCTGGTAGGCCGTCAGTTCCTGGGGCCTTGTTCCTAGGTAGCCCCTTGATGGCCTGCCTGATTTCGGCCAGAGTTATCTTGCCAGCCAACTGTTTCTGTTGGGCGTACGTGAGTCGTGGGATGGGTACGTCTGTCAGGAAGGACTCCAGATCTGTGTCTGACAGTGGTGCATGTGAGCTATGCAACTCCGCGAAGTATTCCTTGAACGTGTCATTGATGTCCATTTGTGTCTGGACTATTTCCCCCAACCTGTCCTTAACTTCTACTATTGGAGCTGCCGACGGGGCGTTGCGCACCAGTCTGGCCAGTAGGGGACCAGATCTATCCGCCTGAGTGTGTTGCCTGCGTGTATATTCTCTGTTGTCTATTACGCGTAACTCCTCCAGCAGCTCCGCGTACCGTATGTGTGCCTCCTGTAGTTGCATCAGACTGCCATTTGCCCCTGCTGCCTCATTTTTCAAGCGTAGCAAGTGTGCCTTCCACTTCCTTAAGCTTCTCTAGTACTGAGCATTTAATGACCACTTTTGTACTCATTGCCACTCCCCGTATGTTCGCCTTATAGGTATCCCATTCTATCTGACGGGACCCTGCTGTGTTTTGGTTCTCAACGAAATATCTGGAAATGGCGTCCAACATTGTCTCCCTGAAAACGGAATCTTACAGCAGTTCAGGGGATAATCGCCAAGTCGAAATTGGAGTAGGGAGCTTTCCCCAATGTAGTGATAGCTCTATGAGGCGTGGTCCGACAGTGTTTTGCCCATGTGTGTAATCAAATTTTTGGACCCTGATAATGTAGCAGAGCATAGGAAACAATCAATTCTCGTGTGTAGTTTATGCGCTGGGGAGTGGAATGTGTATTCCCTATGATGTGTGTTTTTGATGCGCCATGCATCTACCAATTCCCAGCCGGACGCCCATCGTGCTAGCGCTTCTGCTTGTTTCTTGCTCTCTGCTGCGTGCAACGGGGGGTGAGACCTGTCAAGATCCAGATCCAGTACTGCATTACAGTCACCACCAATCACCCAAACATGCTCAGCCCATTCTGATAACACCCCACTAACTGTGTCAAAGAATTTCGACTGCTCTGTATTGGGGGCGTAGATACAGCCCAGAACTACCATAGCTCCGTCCAGTAATCCCTTAACGAGTACGTATCTCCCCTCTCTGTCTATCCGGCGTTCCAGTTCTTTAAACGGGACCGTATTTTTAATCCAGATAGCCGCCCCCGGGAAAATGCAGAGTATTCGGTGGCGTAAAATTGCCCCTTCCATTTCTTGGCCACCTTGGTGCCTTCCGCGCCGTTTAAGTGTGTTTCCTGCAGGCATGCAATTACCACCTGTCGTCTGTGTAGTTGAGCCAATATCCTATGTCGTTTATGTACCGACCCCATACCTCTTACATTCCACGTGCAGAGTTTATATGTGTTAGTTGTCGCCATTGCCTTGACTATGCGTTTCTTGCTGCCTCGCCGGTATGACCAGCCTGTGTGTCGGTGTGTGATACATTTTGTGTGCTATCTTGGTGCGTAACTTCCCAACTATAAGGTCCCTTCCTTCTAACTGTCTAGGACCAAATAACAAAACCCAACAGGGGTAGAACCACGTCTTAATTTTGCCTTCGCCTGGGGGGGGTGTGCCCCTTCGTGCTGTCCCAGAGTCTTGGCCAAAGGTCTCTCTGTTGATCGCCCTGTTAGCTGCATGGAACCCATGCTTTACTCTCCCATGTCACAAAAAAAGTGTTTAGGCATAGGCATACATTACCACCCCATGTCTCTCGAGCAGCTGATCAAAAGTCGTGAGTCATCTGCGCTGTGATGCGTGGAAACAGCTGTAGGCTAGTGTCTGATTCCGAAGCCAGTGTGTGTGAGCTTCCCTTGCTATTCGTTTCTGCTTCATTCCTGGCATTGTGTGCTGCCAGAGCGTCCATCGTTAGTGGCACTGTCTCCGTCGCTCCGTCCCTTCCAGTCGGTGAACGTGTTCCAGGCATGCCAGACTCTGTGTCTTTCGGTTTCCCTGTTTCTGACCTCGTCTCCAAATTGACCATCTCCTCCTCTCTCATCACATTTTCCATAGGATCTTGAGATGCGTCCGGCGAGAGCGCCACTTCAATCCATTCCGACGCGCTCCCGAAGGGTACGTTTCACGCCTAGAAAGGAGGTCCTTGCTTTCTGCACTGCCGGGGTGAAGTCCGGATATATCGAGATCGTTTTATTTTGTATATTATCGGGACCTTCTCCCTCGCCGCCTTCAGGACTGTGTCCCTGTCTTTGTAGTGCAAGAGACGAGCTATTAGCGGGCGCGGTGGGGCCCCCAGTTTTGGCGGCCTCTCTGGTATTCTGTGCGCTCGTTCCACACTAAACATCAGGGTGAGATCCTCAGGAGCCACCACTGTCTTTAGCCAGTCCTCCACAAACTGCGTCAGGTTAGTCCCCTCACGTCACTCCGGAATTCCAAGAATGCGCACATTATTGCGGCGCAAGCGCCCTTTCGCATCATCCACTCTGTCCCGTAAGCCCTTCAACTGGCGCTCCAGTGTCTCTATTTTCGTGGAGTGCTCCATTGATTGTGGGATCAGATCATCTACCGCCAACTAATGTTTCGTGACCTTGTCCGACAGTTTTTTGTGATCTGCCTTAAACAGGGACAAACCAGTTGACATCGCGTCCATCCTGGCCTCCAGTGCTTCCCTCGAGGCCCTAATTTCGGTCAGGATTAAGTCCAGTTTGGCCTCCTGAGACTCCATACCGGTTGGTGGGATCACTTCGTTATTGGAGGATGCCAGTGGGTCTTCGGAGCTGGCTGAGCGTAATGTAGCGTGTACCGCCGCGTCCGGTTGCCGGTTTTTCCTCATCATGTTGTGCCTCTCTGCATTGTCCTTGGTGATTCCTACTGCAGCGGTCCTGTGTACCCCCATGAAGTCACGTTTCAGCAGTGCTCCTTGTGCCTCCTCACAATTCCGAGGCGTCGTTGTGTTTCGGCTATGATGATACTTGCACCGGAACTGCCCACAGTGCACGTGTGCCGCAGGTATGGCTCGTCAGGCAGCGGTCCTGGAGCCCAGACCGCGGCCAGAGAAGGCTACTGCAGAAGGGTTCCATAGCTGGTTTCAGTCAGTCTCCCACCGCAGGTCATAGCCCCGGTCCGCCGGTGAGCCCACTCTCGAGTACACGCATCGCCTGTAAGCTGGCTGCTGTTTGCTGTAAGGCCGCGGGTAAATGGTGCCTTTCCTGCCGGGACCCTAGGTTTGTTGTTGCTGATCGCCCGCTGTTATGTGGCTGCCCTGGGTGACTTTCCCTCTGCGACTGCTCCTCCGGCTCGCTCCGCTTCTCTCTCCCAATCACTTCCACCGGTCCCCGGACTCGCCTTGCAATGGTCCGCGATCCGGGCGGTTCCCTCTACAGCATCCGGTGAGTCGGGCTGGGGACAGTCAAACGGGGGGGCCCCCCACAAGATCGCTCAGTGACCGCCTCTCTCACCGCTTCCCTCCGTCTCCCGAGCAGTGCCCGGAAGCTGGTTGTGGTTGCCCGGAAGTTAGTAGCGCTCGGCTCACCACTCCACTGTGGGCCCCGGCTTCACACAGGATGTTAGGTCTCTCTCTCCGTGGCTCCGGTAGACAGCAGCCGCTGTTTTCCGTGTCCTCAGTCTCCGCCGTTTTCAGCCCGGGTCTTCTGCTCCGTGCGTGGGTGTGTTTGTGGGGGATTCAGCGACGGGTATCACAGGATAATTAGCGTGTTTTTAGGGCTTGAGACGGAGCGATCTCCACTCACGTCCGCCATGATTGGCCGGTAGCCACGCCCCTCATGTAAAGTGCTTTTAAGTTTATATTAAGAACAATATATTTCTCATGCATAGCACAAGCGCTGTGCAAGCAAAACCAAAATTTAAAGACAACACTCAATCATGGGTTGGGTTTCTTCAGCAGGAAACCACTGAAAAAACATACAATCTTAGAAACTGTGATAACATTAAGAAGTCTGACAGGTATCAGGATACTGATATAAGTCCCTCTCGTTCCATTCAGGAGTCATCAGATACACGTTCGTAGAGAGGTGGGCGGTCAGAGTGCAGATTGGAAGAGCATGTGAAGCTGAAGAATAATAAACCTCAATTCAAAAGAAAAGGTACCCTGAATTAAAATCAGGCATGCTCAGAATTCAGAGGACTCTGCTTCTGAACAGGGAATGGGCATTGACAATGTGGACGGTGTGGCAGAAGTCACAATAGCTCGCTGGAAGCTAATGAATTATCTGGCGGCAGTTGCACTGAGTGAACATATAATGGTGGAAACACCTGATAGTAGGGTAGGTTTATACAAAAGTATGCTCCGATTGGAGAGGGACATACCCAAAAACATTATCGCTCCCTTTTGGAAGAACTTGACTTATGGTTAAGATATTCTTTTGGCTGAAAAAGACTGGCCACCTGAGTTTGGAATTTAATGCCCAAATGGTGAAAAGGTTATTTTACTTGCTTTTTCTGACCTTGTTCCCGAATTAGTGAAACATTCTTACGCCAAGGAGTAGGCGTTATCACTAGCTCCTGCATTATACCTTAGTCGTGTGGGGTGGAATGATGAGGCACCTCATCACGAGATCCTGATGAAAATCATTTCCTCAACCCCAAAGACAATACCCAATAAAGCATGAAGCAAAAAAACAAGTTAGGGAAATCCTAGAACTACTTCAATACCAAGGTTTAATATATATTTGCACCTCATCAATGAATAAGCCCTTGTTTTCCATAATGAAACCAGACAATTCATACTATCTGGTATTAGATTACAGACATTTAAACACATCTACTCGCACATTTGCAGTACTAAATGCACACAGTGCGGCACTAATAAATAACATTTTGAGGAAAAAATACAAAACTACACTAGATATCGCAAAGCAAATATTTAGCAGCATTTCCAGCACTAGGCTCACAGAGGCAATTTTGTTGATTAGCCTAGGGGTATAAGAATAGCCCTGGGCTATTTTCAGCCAGAGTGACAGAGTTACTTCAAAATTCTGATGAGGAGGCGTTGTGCTACGTTGATGATATATACCTGATGAACGATTAATTAATGGAACACTTGGACAGAGTAGACTTCATAATCTTGGGTCTTGCTCACCTGGGCTACAAATTAAGCAAAAAACAAAAATAGTGCCCATCTCAATGTCCTATTTTTAGCATACAAATTGTCAAGTGAAGGCAAAAGCCTGGCAACACATTTTTTATAAAAATGTGCGTTGCTCCAACCGCCAACGACTCTGAAAGGTTTACAGCCCATTTTATGATTTTAAAATTTTGCCAGAACATACATTTTGGATTACCCATAACTGGTAAAACCATTCTACGATTTGATTAGATCTGACTTTTCAATGACACATTGCACACAGAACATAGAATATATTACGTTCCATTCAAGCTGGCACAATAGCTTCCAAACATTTACACACATGTGTAAACACCACCAACCTGGTGATCGGGTAGTCGCTGGACCAACCAGGTACACATATATCACATATATCACATTCAACGAAGGTGATACAGTACCTATTCCATAAAATTCACACTTGTACACAAACGCATTTTGCTTCTACTGAGGAAATACAGGGTACAGACTGCTGCAGTGAGAGAGAGAGCACTAGCTCAGGGTAATGGTATCATTGTTGTAACCCCTGTACCAACCTTAGAGGCTGGATACATTGTGCTAACTCTCTCACTGCAACAGACTCTACACTACAGAAACAAGCGTTTTTGCAGTATGAACAAGAATATCCTCTGCCAAATGAAATGCCTCCAGGTCGACATGATTACATCATCTAAACTAATGGGTTGGCCCATCCTGCCGTAGTGACTAAGCACCAATATTCTGCAGCATGTGCAATCGTAAAGGGGCACATGCGTGATGGCAAGTTCTATCCTGAGAAAGCACACAAGCACTGCACAGCTCAGCATGCAGAACTCAAGGCCCTAATAGTGGCACTACAGAATACGGATCATGGATTCCCCCCACTTATAGTGTGTGATTGGTATAATTGTGTTCAGCCATATAATGAATATCTTCACTACTGGGGCCAGAATGAATTTCGAGATTCTAAGGGTTGCACAATAAAGCACAAGATGCTTTGGGAACAAGTGGCAAAGCTGAAAGACTGCTAGTCACGGGCTCACGTAATGCACACCTTGAGTCATCAACATGTTGGCGTTCACGTTGCAGGGAATTCCATGGCTGATGAAGCCACTAAGACAAGAGTTTCTACTGCTGCAACTGCCCAATATCCCATTATATTGGGGGAATGGACAGAGACATCATGGTCGCGGTGAAGGCTGCATACAACGACTCACACCTACCGAAAGCCTTTCCTCTCAAGTTCTCCTACAAGTTAGATGCACAGAACATACTGCATGCTCACTTTCTAGGGGTGGAGGATAGAGTTATACCAAACACTGATCGCAGATTAAGGTTGATACCAGCTGCCCATGAGAGTCTGGGTTGAGCGCACACAGGGATTACGGCTACAGTTTAATTACTTAAGCAGCGCTATTGGTTGCCAGGTCTCACTAAAAAGACCATGGACATTGTCCTCAAATGCAACATCTGCCAGCAGATGAAGGGCTCACTCATAGCAGGTCCACCACAGCCACCTCTACTTATTCCAAACAAGCCTTTAGCTTGCGTCTATTTAGATCACCATGGTCCCTTACAATCAGACAGGGCAGTGGATTCATGTTCTAGATTCCTGTGGGTTTGGCCACAGAAGTCGGCTGATACCTGAACTGTTATCAAGGATTTGCAAGTCTTTATCGGGACATACGCAATTGGCACACTACATTCCGACCAGGCTCCGGCTTTTAGTTTGCGGGCTTACAAAAAAGCCATGGGAAGTTTGGGTGTGACCCTGCGGTACTCCCCCCCCCTATCACTCTGAGAGAAATCCGGTAGTTGAGAGGAGAAAACGTGACTTAAAGCAGTCCTTAACAGTAATGGTAATAGGTTGAGGTCGCAGTTGGTTCCTTCACATATATGGGATCCGGAGGGTACTCAACAACATACCAAGAACATCCCTGGGTGGTCATACTCCATATAAAATCATGTTTGGGGTGAGAATGTGGGTCCCAGACCTCGACAATGTTGGTGCAGTGGCAGCAGGCATACCGTTTGACATCAATGAACATTTGGCTGTTTTACAGGAACTAAATGAAATCCGGGACAGGAAAAGCAACTCCCAAGTAAAACCCACCACCACTGGTGACGTGAAGATTGTTCCAGTCCCAAAGATTGGGCATCTGGTCAGGGAAAGAATTGTGGATGAGAAGGAATTTGGGCCATCATACCTGTACCTGTCCTGGCAGTTGAAGGTACCAGAACTATACTTCTTCCGCCCCTTGCCGGTCAATGAGACAAAAGATTTGTCTCCATTGATTTGATCAAACCATATTATGTGGTCGATTTGTAACAGTACGCCACATGGCATCCTGGGTAGCCACCACTCTCCTCTTGCTACCGTACAGGAAGTTCAGATGGAAGCTTTAATAAATAAACAAAATTCCCCTCTCCAGCAAGAGACAGTAAACAATAATGAAGTCTTTCTTCTCCATGTTGAAAAAACAGCAACTGTACAATCAATTAGTACAGAGGCACAGATCTATGTAAATATACCAAAGATTGAGTAATCTGGTTCTACAAAAGCTGCTGAGCTGCCAAAAATAGACTGGACAGCATCTGGCTACTTCGTGGACTGTGACGATTTCTTATTGTATTCAACTAAACATGAGCCACCATATTTGCTGCCTCTCTCTTTCAAGCTACAAGTGTGTGCTCTCTATCTTTGGCTGATGTTATGTTATTTGGATTTTATAAGGCGCACAGCTACCTGGAGGTTTCCCAGCGCCGCCTGACAAGGATCACAGAAAAAGAGGGAGAATGACTATTGATTTAACAGCCAGGTTTTCAATAACTTGTGAAAGTGGGCAAGATTTGTCTCTTTCCTTAAAGACAAAGGGAGGGAAGTCCATAGAATGGGGCCCTGGACAGAAAAGGATCGACCACCCATTTGTGAGAGTCTGTACGTAGGTATTTTGAATTTGCCTTGATTGGATGAACGGAGGGAGCGTGGTGGAGTATATAAGTTGACAATGGTGTTCAAGTATTCAGGGGATTTACTGAATTTAATCTTGAACATGTATGATAAAGTTTTAAATTTGATGCGATTCTCAACTTTCAGCCAGTGGAGTTCGCGTAGAAAACTAGATATAGAACCAGTTCTTGGAATGCGGCAGAGCAGCTGAGCAGCAGCATTTTGTACAACCTGCAACCTGCGTACCACATCCTTGTTGGCTCCAAGTAAAAGGATGGTTTCGTAGTCCTAGCGAGAAGTAACAAGAGACTGGACTACCGTTTTTTGCGTAGAGACTGGCATCATCCACAAAAATGTTCTGAGCCATCTTAGGATGCAAAAGCAGGTTGCAGCCACCTTAGCCGCCTGATGCTTCATTGAAAGCTGGTCGTCAATAATAAAACCCAAGTTGCGGGCTTGGTGGGTAGGTTGAGGGAAAGTGCCCAGTTTGGGTGGCCAGTTTGAGGACACCCAGTGCTCTTTGTTATTACCTAGAATCAGCACTTCGGTTTT
Organism: Lissotriton vulgaris; assembly: GCF_964263255.1. Taxonomy (NCBI): domain Eukaryota; kingdom Metazoa; phylum Chordata; class Amphibia; order Caudata; family Salamandridae; genus Lissotriton; species Lissotriton vulgaris. The sequence continues at coordinate 338,731,194 of NC_141691.1, forward strand.
CTCCCTGTTAGGTTTTAGTGAGCTGACTTGCATCCACCGTGCAATTTTACATAGATGAGGGTTTGGATAATCCTTCAGCAAAAAGGGAGAAGACAATTTGGGTGTCGTTGGCATAGGAAAAAAATTGACAACCATGCTGCCTCAGTGACGATGGTCGCCAGAGGTTTGACATAAATGTTGAATAATAAAGGGCTCAAAATAGATCCGTGTGGTACCCTTGTGGAGGGCATAGGTATTGGAAGTCGTGGCTGAGGAGAAAACCTGGTATGTTCGGTGCGTCAAAAAATCTGTCAACCATTTCAAGGCAAGCCCATCTATGCCACTAGTGAGTAGGTCTTGCAATAGCATGGTATGGGATACCGTGTCAATAGCGGCACTCAAATCAAGTAATATGAGTGCCACAGTATCGCCAGCATCCAGACGACTGCACAGCATTTCAGTAACTTCCAGTAGCGTGGTTTCAGTAGAGAAACCTTCCCTGAAGCCCGATTGAGATGGATGTAGGAGCTTGTGGGATTCAACATAACGAGTCAGTAGCATGTTCACATGTTTCTCCAAAATTTTGGAGAAAACGGAGCAAGGAGATAGGGCCAAAATTAGCCAACTGAGCCGGATCAGCATTTTATTTCTTTAGAAGTGGGAGAATCATGGCATGCTTCCACTCTGGAGGAATCTTTGCTTCCTGTAGGGTGGCGTTAAGTAGCTCCATGATCAACTTCATGGCCGGTAAATTTTTTACAAGAAGTAGGTCTAGGGGAGAGCCAGATTTAAGGCTCTCTAAAATTTGTTTAAAAGAGGAGATCTCCAGCAGACGCCAATGTTCAAGTTTGCTTAAGCAGGTCTCCAGTTGATCCTCTAACTGAGGGTTGATATTAAATAGAGTAGGCATAGGTATCATTTGCGGTATAATGGTAGCATTTGCAGTATTTAATCCTGTATACATTTTTTCAACTTTGTTCAGGAAGCGCTTTGCAAGGTACTCACATTGAGATTCATTGAGAATCAGTGGGGCAACTTTGTTTGCTGTACCTGAAAATTCATTAACCAATTTAAATAGGACTTTGGGACAATTTTGAGCATTAGTAATGGTGGAGCTAACATATTCAGCCCGAGCAGTATTACAGAGAGAATGATATTCTCTGAATGCCCATTTGTTTGCAATTTTGTACTCAGATGCGTAATTCTTTCTCCAACGTCTTTCTAGCACTTTACATTTGCTTTTTCGCATTCGTAGATTTACTGAAAACCAGCGAGCAGGAGGGCGATGATTGTTCAGTTTCTGAGTAGTAGGGGGAATGCAAGTATCTACAGAATTGGAAAACTAGTTTTCAATAGTTTTCAAATCTGTTGTAGAAATTGACTTAATGGGCGGGTATTATTAATTAAAACATAGTTAAAAAGTTTCATATGTAATTTCCCCCAGTTTCTTGAATTAAGCTTATTGCCTAAAGCTGGGGCACATGAGTTATTCAATTCTATCCTAACTCTGAAGCCGACCAAAAATTAGTCTAACCAAAGGACAGGGGGGCAGAAGAGCAGCATAAGGAGGGAAAGTTTGAAAAAATGGGATCCAGTAAATGGCCTGCCACATGAGTGGGGCCTTTGTTATGAAGCAATATGTTCATGGCCGCCAAGTCAGTAATTAAAGTAGTACTGACCGCACAAGTTGGATCATCAAAGTGAAGATTCATTTCACCCAAAATCGTGAAATTAGCCACACCAAGTAGGTATGGAGTGACTAAGTCAGGAAATAAGGTTCCAATTTAGGATTACAATTGAGTTCCTTTTCTTGGTTCTCTGGATTGGTTACTGTATTTTTCCTGCTTCTAAATGGACATTATCTGCCAGAATGCTCAGCAGTCCAACTTGTGAATTTGGTATTGAAACCACATGCATCATATATAGCCCCACAAAACCGTTGCAAATTCCAAGTATATACTTTATTTTGAATTTTTTTAAATCACAAAAGTCAGCACAAAATATATAAAAATACAGAATACAGAATCAAGGGAATGATCAGACATTACATTGCACTATTCCAATGTACGTGACTGTGATAGAGATCCCCTAATACAACATTAAAACTATAAAAATTATAAAACTAGGATAAAAAACCTTCCTTTTCAGTAGACCAGAGGCAGTTCATAATTAGAAATACATCAAAAGGTTAAAAAGAGCAATATAAATATATATATACAGGTGTGGGGAGACACATAATAAAAATTACAGGCGCTTTCCTTCAGCCCATCGTGTGACCCACACGTGGCCCAGAAACATGGCTACAGCAACCACATAGGGGCCATCCACAGCAGATTTAAAGAGTCTATATGCCTCGCTGTGATCCCTGGTCCCCATCGCGGTGCAAACGGGTTTGAGCCGGTATCGCCTCGAGTCGTAATAAGCTGGGCATGCGAAAAAGATGTGGGCCACCGATTCTACCCTGTCTGGGTAGAATGGGCATTTGTTATTGCTGTCTAAAGACCCAAACCACTTGGAACTAAAGGCCTTGGTTGGTAAGGTACCAACTCTAAATTGGTGAAAAAACTTGCGGTCACGGGTAGAGGTAATTAGGTCCCAATATTGCTCAAATCGAGGTTCCGACTTTGTGTATAGGAAGGTGTTAGACGGTGTGGGACTATTGGTTGACGCAAACTGTCAAGAATAAATCCAGTTCCAATATGTTGTCTTGAGCTCTTTTTTAGTAGGGAATACACTTCCCTCGGGGAAGGACCACAGGTGAACAAAACCCAACTCGGTAAGAATGTATTTAATACCCCTGAACCACTCAATTTTGTTACACACATCCAGATCACGAATTTCCCGGGCCGCCAATGCATGGGGGGTCAATTCAGGAGTCACCCAAAGTCTTCTCCAGTATAAAACTGATCTAAGTCGGGCGACATCTCTTAGAGAGTGACACCCAGGTCCAAATAGAGTGGAATTAGGGGGGTTGATTGCGGCAGACCCTTTGCAGATCTTAGGAAATTGTTTTGGATTGCTACTAAAGCGTCCAAGTTCACATACGCCCACAACTCGGAACCATACAAAATAGCCACACTAACTTTAGAGTTAAATATCAGGAGTACTGGGGCCACCGGTTTGGTGTGGGAACGATCAAATTCCCTAAGCAACGCCCCCGAAAGTTGAGCGTGTTTAACCAATAAGGAATCGATTTGAGGCTTCCAGCTCATCTTTTTTTCTAGTATTACCGCAAGATATGAAATGGTCTCCGTTAGTTCCAATGCACCATCCCGCATCCTAACTGCGCCGATGGGCTTTGACGGACTTCGGAGGACCATAAACTTTGTTTTGTCAATATTGACCACAAGGTCATGGTCCTCACAGAACTCCTCAAAGCGTGTCAGGGCACTTTGTAGGCACTGTCTTGTTTTAGATATAATGAGAGTATCGTCGGCAAACATTAGGAGTGGTATCTTTTTCCACCTAGACACGGGGCGTCCGTTGGGCAGTCTTCATAATATTTAAGAACCCCATTCCTGTAGATGGAAAATAGGGTAGGTGCAAGGACGCACCCCTGCCTAACCCCCTTCTCAACAGGAAATTTGTCTGTAGCATGACCAGCCGGATCCCACCTAACTTGGGCATAGTTATCTGTATGCAATTTAATTACGAACGACAAGATTTCCCTAGGTATACCCAGCTTTAACAAGCTGTGCCACAATTTGGGGCGAGGACCTAAGTCAAAAGCAGATCTTACATCCACAAATGCTACATAAATCTCACCTTTCCCCAAAGTAACAGTGAGCCTGTAGATAAGAATAAACCTCAGCACCTGGTCCACTGTACTTATACATTGTCTGAAGCCAGCTTGTAGGTCTGATAAAATATGGCAGTCGTCCAACCATGTCTGTAGTCTCCCTAGTAGCACTCTAGCCACCACTTTTTGAATGCAATCGATCGAACTGATCGGACGGTAGTTACCTGGGAGTGACCTATCCCCTTTTTTTAAAATTGGGAGAATAACAGCACCAGCCCAGGAACTAGGAACCACACCCCCTTGATCGATGGCATTGATTAAAAGTTGGATATATTTAGTCCATGGTGCCAGGTCCTGGACAAAAAGATCTGCAGTAATGCAGTCCAGACCCGGCGCCCTCCCTTTTGGAACTTTGAGGAGTGCTACTTCTACTTCCTTGCTAGACATACTCAGTGGGGGGGGGGACGTGGGATTTCAAATAAATCCTGCGTGTCCGAATTATTTGCAAATTGACCTTTAAAATGTGAAACCCACAGGTCCCGCAGCACATGATTAGTGGGAAGCTGCTTTTCTCTTATCCAGTCCTGGTTCTTACTCCTTATTGAGTAGCCAGTAGTTTGTAGGCGGCACCACAGTCTGAGTTATACCATGGTACTGCTTTACACCTGGAAGATACATGGCCGTTTAAATTCTGTGCGATAAAAAAATCCTTTAATTGATAAAAAAAATGCTCATGTATATGAACAGCGCCGTTCCTGGACAACCCAGTTACAACTTCAGCCTGAAGGGTAGCAGTATGATTTGCTACCAGAGAATTCATAGCTTGCAGCTTCGCCAGTTCTAGTACTACCTTACACCATTTAAGACGTCTGGTGTCGTTAGTCAACTGGCCTCAACGTAGTTAAGTCTGTTATGCTGTACTTCCAAAATGCTGAGAGCAGCATCCCGCATAGAGACTACAAGAGGGTTATGGTCGCTCTCAGGCCGCGAAACAACCACCATATCGAGCAGGTCTGGCCACAATTCTAAGTTAACCAGAAAGTAGTCTATCCGACTAGAGCGATCTCTTATGCTAAAAGTTACAGCCCCCTGCTTATCTGACTTTGTGCGGCCGTTGGCAGCTCTTAACGTATGTTCTAGGCACACTGAAGCGCTGCTCTAATCCACTTTTTAATCGGGGTAATGTCCAGTAAAGGAATTAACCACTGGACGTCCTCCTCCTGACTAAAACTAGAATCCTCACAGTCAAGTGGTTCAAAAGTGCAATTAAATTCTCCTTCGATAATAATATTACAGGTCCCTTTGTGGTGTGTTAGAAAGACATCTAATGTATCTACTGTGTCAGACATCTTCCCACCTTGTAAACCCCTTGAATAAACATTAATAAGAAGAGTTTCCCAAATGTTGCCGTGGGATAACTTGAGGGTAAGAATATCCATAGAGTCAATTGGAATCTCCACAAATTGGTGTTCTAAAGACTGCCTGATCCAAATTGACAGCCCACCCTTCGGTCTACCCCTTTCTCCCTGTACTGTAGGTTTAGAGAAGTTAGAATATCCCTCATGAAACACCTTGTCCACCGCCCATGTTTCTTGAAGGAATATGATATCAGGTTCTTCAATGTAGGTAATCCACTCTGTAGAATCTAATTTGCTTATAAGCCCTGCAACGTTCCATGACACTATTTTGAGGACTGCAGATGGCACCATAGATAAACTTTGTGGGGGACCTATATCGGTATTTAACAAAGGTAGGGATGTACCGTTATTACTGGGAGTACTGGTTCCAGCCAAGTCTATGACACCAGACTTCGGTGCAACTTCACTACCCAGAAAGTGAATTTGAGATGCATTATAATCCCTACCACGTGGGCTAGGTACCTCAAAACCTCTAGGTACGCAGACCCGTCGTCGGGAAACATCAATTGTCTGGGGCGCTAGACCCAGTCAATCAATGTCCTCCGAGTTGGTAAATGATTTGAATCTATTAAAAGTTGGATATTGTACTCATAAGGCCCCTGTGCTGATGGAACCCTATTGGCAGTACCTACTGCCAAATGTATCGACTGATTATCTCAGTAAAAATACCCCAGGGGTAGGATGTTGATGCTTTCCTCACTCAAATGCCATGAGCCAGCCCTATCCAAGATAGACTTAACTAGATAGGGAGACCCAAAATTGAGCACCACACAGTCGCCTCTGATAGTTTTATTAGAATTTCCTATCCAGGCGACTCTACGTGCCATTTTGTAACCCCTAAATAACTGACCTCCAATCCTGTGTTGGAGTCTATAAAGTGGAGTGCCTTGTTCCTCAGTGACACCCAGTTTTCCTCAATACCATGTTGGAGGTGGGGAACTATAGAATAGGGTGTTGCCTCAGGTGGTAAGTTTAAGATTTCATTGCGATGAGAACTACTCAAACCACCCTGGCGAGCCCTATTGTGACTAACGGCCCCCAATGTAGCACCTCTACCTGATGTTGGTGGGTTGTGATCCAGTGTATTAACATTCGGATCCTGAGCGGGTTCTACCACATGTGAGCTTACCAACACATTAGGAATGGTAAGTAAACCAGCGGAAACATTTGAAACAGGTGGAGCTAAAGCTGGGGCATTACTAGTAGCTGAAGTGCAACTTGGGATACTAGCCAATAAGTGGTGTTCTATCTTGCTTAGTCTCAGGCTGATATCTATCAATATTGAAGCCAATGGATCAAGCTTTGCCTGCAGTAATTCCTCAAAGTTAGCAATACGTCTGACCTCCACATCAGAGGACATCGGGTTGGAGCAAATCGTGGGATTACTTGGTGACGGGGTTAAAATCTTGGGTATGACAACCTCCTGTACGGTGCCTTTTTTCCCACAAGGGGGCCCTTTGGTTTTAGCCACTTTGTTAGCCTAGTGCAGGGTAGTAGGGAGCCCACCCGCCTTACTTTTTTTAGATGCAAGTGAGGCCCGCCCCTCACCCTTTTTAGCCTGGGATTGACGTTGCTGGCGAGTTAAAATAATGTGAGGAGAGGAAATGCTGGAATTTTGATCACTCGCTATAGATGGGGAACTGGGTACAATTACCACTGAAGGGGGGGGGGGGCCAGAGGGCAGATGTACAAATTGATCCGTTGTCGAACCAACCCCCTCTTGCACACTGGTAGTATGAGCCCTAGCGCAGCGGTGACGCGCAGCGGTAGCGCCGTATACGCGCCGAAGAGGCGCCAAAGAGTAGCCAGTCTGCGCCAGTCAGCGGCACGGAAGCGGACGGGGCCGGACGGCTATTTTCTTTATCCTCTACCTGAGCTAGAGCCAATATGTGCCTTAGTATGCTCACGTATACCAGCCCCGAGCTTCGTTCTCTCCGCCCTCCGTGTGGTCGTTGCCATCATGTATTCCCAGGAGGGCGGGCTCTGAAGAAAGGGTGTAACACATGTGGTTGGCGCCTTCCTGATCGGAAATCACTTACGCAGGTTAGCCCACCCATCCAGCATCAATGTTTACTATTGAATACCAGATCCTTACCTGGCCACGCTCTAGACATTTGGAATATGCTACAGGATTCAAAGGTATCCTGTTTATTCCTAACGGAAACTTGGTTGTCTGAATCTTCTTCCCCCGATTTGGCAAATGCCGTACCCTCCGCCTACAATATTTATAGGAAAGACAGGCCATCTGGTAGAGGTGGTGGAGTGGCTATCATAGTTAATAAGAACATAGCATGTCGCACGTTCCCTGTAGATAATATACAGGGCAGTGAAGCCCTTGGCTTCACTCTTCAGCTCTCATCTTCCCAGGCTTGTACTGGTATCCTTGTTTACAGACCACCAGGCTCGGTGGGGCCGTTTTTAGAAGAACTGCAGGCAGCCCTATCGACCCCATGCCTTAGGTCCAATCATTGCTTTTTATTGGGTGACTTAAATATTCATATGGACAACAGCTCAGATCCGGACACTCAAAAACTGTTAGATATTACTTCCGTGCTTGGCCTATCTCCTTATGTGGCAGGACCGTCTCATAATAAAGGCCACACGTTGGACCAGATGTTCTCTACTCTTCCTATCTGTGTTGACCCTCCCATGCCAGTTTTGTGGTCAGATCATTTTCTCATCACTTTTTCCATCCCTGTCATGGCTTCATCACGGTCCAAACCTGTTGGGTCGTTAAAGCATCTCTCTAAATCTTTCCATCTTCTTACTAGAGAGATGCTATCAAATGCTTTAACTAACTTCCCTTGTCCCACCTCTGACAATGTAGAGGATTACACTGCTCTCTTTCATAACTGGCTCACAGATCGTCTAGAGAGCTTGGTTCCGGCCAAGAAACAAAATTCTGCCGATAAGAGAACATCTGCCCCTTGGTTTACCCCTCATTTAAAAAAAGCACGACAAGATCTTAAGAAAGCAGAAAGAGCATGGAGGCGATCTTATGATCATACTGAGAGGCTAAATTTCAAGACGCTGACTCGAGCCTACCATAAATCCATTTGGGAAGGTAAAAAATCCTATCTGGAATCTAGAATAAATGAAGCGGAGCATTCTTGCAAGGAAATTTTCAGGGTGGTGAAAGATTTCACTTCTCCTTCTGCTTATACTCCGACCCATGCTCACTCTGAAGCTTGGCTGAAGGAATTGGCTGTCTATTTTGTACAGAAAATTACCACTATTCAAGAATCTCTCCAGGCCACTTTCCAGCAGCATACGATGAGTCTGGGGTGTCCCTTGCCAGACCATGGTCCCTTCCTGTGTGATTTTCCCCCATTAGATCATGAGAGTTCTCTTGATATCTTGGCAAGTCTTACATCCGGATCTCCACAGGATCCTTGCCCTGCCAAGTGTCTAGCAAATATGGCACCTGTTCTAAATGACCTGGTAAATCCCATCTTGAATCTGTCGCTCTCTTCCGGGGTAGTTCCCAAAGTTTGGAAGAGCGCCATGATCCGCCACTCATTAAAAAACCAGCGCTCGACCCTTCAGTCCATGCGAATTATAGACCCATCTCCCTACTCCCTGCTCTGGCGAAAGTGACTGAGAGGTTTGTTCACAGATCTATTTCTAATTTCATTGAGGAAAAGGGTCTGTTGCATAGCACTCAATCTGGCTTCCGTGCAAATTTCAGCACGGAGACCGCGCTCCTTGAAGTCACAGATGCCATCAGGGAGGAGTTGGATGTTGGAAAAAAAGTGGTACTGATTATGCTAGACCTGTCGGCGGCTTTCGACACCGTTCCCCACGCACTTCTTCTTTCCAGACTCTGGGACTTTGGTCTGCGGGGAATGGTGTGGAATTGGCTTAAATCCTTCTTAGCCGACCGCCGGCAGACAATCTGGGCGCCTCCCTACTCCGCCGAAATGTCACCGCTTGAAGTGGGGGTTCCTCAAGGTTCCATCCTGAGCCCCCTCCTTTTTAACATCTTTATGGCCCCCCTGGCGGTGACGGCGGAGTCTTTCGGTGCCCGGATTGTCACCTATGCTGATGACACCCAGCTCCTCTTTGTAAGCAACAAGGATGGCCTGTTTGACGGTGCCCAGGTCAAGGGCTGTTTGAGCGCTGTTTTTGAGTGGTTTGGACGTCATGGGCTGAAGTGCAACTCCGACAAGTCGGAGTTGCTCTTCTTTGGCTGTACCTCTGAGCCTGATTGGAAACCCTGGTGGCCGCAAGATATGTTTCCTCCCACTAGTTCGTCTTTGAAAGCCAAAAATTTGGGAGTTATGATTGACAACGAGCTATCTTTCGGACCGCATATTTCATCTCTTACTGGGAAATGTTTCGGCATCCTTCGGATGCTTCGTAAATTCCTCCCTCTAGTTTCTATCCAGCATAGAAAAATCATTGTCCAGGCACTGATTGGCTCTAGGCTGGATTATGCTAATGTTTTGTTTCTGGGACTTCCCAAATATCTGGTCAGGCGTCTGCAAATCGCCCAGAATTCTGCAGCCCGAGCCATCTTTGGTCTTCCAAGAAAAGCCAGAGCCACTGATCTTCTCTCAACACTACACTGGCTTCCAATTGCTAAAAGGATTCTGTTTAAAACTTTGACCACGACTTTCAAGGCCTTACATGGCATAGGCCCCAAATATATTTCCAAACGATTGTCCTGGTATAACCCCCCCAGATCTCTCAGATCTTCGTCCCTATCAAAAATGAGTGTTCCCATTATCAAGCGTGCTAGAGCAGGAGGACGGTCTTTTCGCTACTTAGCTCCTCATGCTTGGAATGACCTCCCAATCTCTTTGAGACAGACCTCTAGCCTTCTGTCCTTCCGAAAGGCCCTTAAGACATGGCTTTTCCCTTAATTTGATGCTGCTTCCTGTGTCTGCATGTCCTCTCAGTGTTATGTTCTCCCTTCTTCGGTTTTGGGTTTCCTTCGATAAAGCGCCGGGATACTCCGTGGAGTGGCCGTGCGCTATAGAAGTATAAAAATAACATAACAAAAAATAACATAACATAACAGCTGAAACCCTACGTGGATCAAGTGATAACCGTCTTTGGGTGAGCTCAATCTCTTAATGAGAACAGATTCAGCTCTCAACAGAAAGGCGTCTAATGTCCCAACAACCCCCTTTTGGGTGTTCTTGCTCATATTAGTGTTGTAAGAGCAAGGGCTAATTACAAAAATAACGCAGTAGTGAGAGTTCAACAGTTAACAGTCACTGACCAGTTGTAAGTTGGTCGGCTTTGACGGGCGCGGATGGGCACGCCCACACGCATCCCGCTCTGCGGGCGGGCCCCGGTGTTTTTAGGCACTTTCCGGCGCTGCCAGTGACGCTGTCAACACGCGCCCAGGGACTCTGGGAATTGTAGTCCCTGACGCGATAATAATGGCAAGCAGTGGTCGGGCTGTAGTGCAGCAAAAGACCCGGTAATCACTGAGCAATCAGGACGGCAAGGCGTGTACAAAAGGTGAGTGGTCCTTGTAGCCCCAACAGCAGAAGTTGCGTTCCATATGTGTTTAAAACTTCTTTAAATTATATCATCATCTATAGTATTATTTCTGATGATTGGGACATTGATAGAGTACATAATATGCCACAAGATCTAGAGCAGTCAACAGTGTTTTCTTCAGATGAATTGTATGATGGTACATTTAATTACGGTGATTGGTTCTGTTACCAACACTATGATCACCACTTTTTGAATAAAGCAAGCATCCCACGTGCTATTTATAATGACACCCAATGGCACCCTGCCCAGCATCTCTAAAAGGTAGTTCAAAAACATTTGCACATAGGTTTGCCTATTTTTCTGGTTTTGACACATCAGACCCAGCCTCATAAAGTTATAGGCTTGCACTTAAACCCGCAAAGAAAAATATGCTAACAAACGCCAAGTTGATATACTCTACTTTTTTTCTTTCCCAGCTGTCGGTACAGGGTTTTGACTATTGAAAAGACACCATAGTTACACAATTTGTTTGGGGACAAAGGACTGGCAGGTTCACAGAACAAAAGCTTTGTTTAGAGCATGCCTAATACCATACCAAATGATTTTCCTGAACAAAACTATGCAACAAACTTCCTGTGTTGGAATAGCCAAGATGAAGGATTTGAACACACCATGCGAGAATTGGTAACTTTTCACACAATATAGTGAGGATACACAAGGTGCCATGATACGCAATGGCTCTTACAATTAATCAGACCACAATTGGAAGGGATGGTGGGTTTGCCCTTTAGACACTAATGGATGTCAGTCCAGATCCCTGGCTAATGCCAAAGAGTTTAAGATCAATTGGCCTGAACAACATTTTGTAAAATCAGAACATTCCTGGTTGTAATTTCATACAGTGCTGGGAAGTTCTGCCTTGACTGACTAAAAACCTTGACACTATCTAAGGTGAAGCAACACTTGTGCCTTCTGTTTGATGACATGGATCTCAGGGATTTCTTGCTATGTCCCCTGAACCCACATCAAAATCACTTCTTGTATGCAACATTGGGGAAGGCTTTGTGCATGACTACTGGGAATTATCTTCCAGTTTCAGGTGCAGGAACGAGTACACAGAAGGTTTTCTCAGCGGTTACAACTGTGAGAATGCGTTAAGAGTGTCCTTGATTTGCAGGACCATTTCACTTCACAGGGCTTGCAATGCATTGGTTACGAATTTGTCCTGTTATCTAAAGGGTTCTCCGTCTGCCGTGATTCGCCCAGTTTTCAACTGCTCTCCAGTGGGAGCTATTTGATGCTGAATGATCAAGGCTGCTGTGGAATGGAACCAGGCATCGCTTATCTTGTGCCGGTTAATTCCATAGTTACTTGTTGTACACAAGAATTGTTTTCAACAGCCCTCAAAGTTAGAGAGGCAACGCTGTGGCCTTCGGTAAATGTTTTCAACATACACTTTGATTCTCTGAGCAAACTGAAAGGCATGCTTTTTCAAAAGGATGTGGCCTTAACATTCCTCGAAGTAAGATGTTTGATCTCCAGGTTGCAAGGTCTTTGTCAGAAATGCAGATGCTACTTCATACTAACTTGCCACTGGATTTTGGGGAGCTGGTCCACTGTATCCTTAACATGTCTGATATAAAAGGAGTAGCACTCTGAGTGCAATATCAATCCAAGGGTACCCCCTATAAATTGTTTTCAGGTCTGGGAGAAAGGGGGAGACATATGTAAATCTACACAAAGAACTTCCACTAGAGCTATATTACTTTTATGTAGACTGCCTGCAACTCTTTGGGACTATCCACAATTACATTTCAACCTCACAGTTTCTACATCTTTTGTTTTTTATTTTAATTATTCAGAATCTTTTTTTCATCATTTGTATCAACATGAAAATAGTCAAATACGTTTTTTCCAAAAGAACTTTTTTGTATCCACTAATTTTTTTAATATAAATATCTAACAATTTCACGTACTGCAAAATGTCAACATGTGTATTATTCTTTTTCATAGACAGTAATATCTGTATCATTTCATTAGAATTGTACATCCCCCTAATTACACCACACTTGCATACTAACCTGTCACGCCAACATACATTTTCATTCTCTCATCAAACCATACTATACCCTACCGAGATCACATACAATACAAGGGTCACAGTAAAGACTGATACACAGCTGTCTTCATGACAGTGTTGTAGGTTTATTATCAGATATGGTTCTCAAACCCACCACCACTAAGAAAATACCTCACGGTCACAAACTAACTATTTTACCCTCCCCTTTTTACAAGGCAGATGTGACTGTCTCTATCTATAATACTGGCGTAGTGCTCATTCAGTCTTCTAACCGCAACCTGACTTTTTTTGACAATGTCTTCCCTTTCCTCAAGAACAAACTCAACACTAACTTTAACACACCTCACCTACACCAACTACCTATAGACCGCTCTCCCATTAACCTACACTGCCCATCCCTTCATTTGTTCTATTAAAAAACGAAGTAAAAATGAGAGTACTGAATAATCTCCTTCCTGTATGAGGTGACTATCCATGCCAATTTGATTTCTTCGCTGGTGTTTTCACTATGTCTCTTTGTATTATCTTTTCATGATGTATATTCTATATTTTGCTCCTTGTTTATTTTATGCTACTTATTAGGTTGTACAGCGCTCTGACACCAACATTTTGGTTGTGTTCGCGCTTATAAATAAAAAAAATAAAAAATCGAGGTCAATGTACGTGTTAGTGGTTATTATCATCTTAGGACTACCTTCTTCAGGACCACTAATACAAAAAGTAGAAGCGAGTGGTTGGGAGATCTGTAAATGTCAAAGAAAAAATTACTTGGGGATGCCCCATTATTAAAAATACTTTTATTCTAAGGCTCTTTATTGAACAATGCTCCATTGGTTTGTTAGAACTGAGAATATTTGTGAAGTCATTGACGTATCATAGATATAATAGATGTCTACCACCAACACCATTTGGAAAGTGTATGACTAGTGTAGTCAGAGCAAGAAAAGAGCATCAGAATATAAAAGTAATCCCAAAGTTGTGAACTTGTGCAGGAGACCATTGCCAATGGTAATGCCTTGTGAGAAACACTGTGTCGTGGAGAAAGAGAACGAAATCTGAAGTGTGCCAAAGTACCACTAATATGAGACCCCAAAAGAAGATTTCAAAGACAAGGCTAGAACTCTAGAGGATTTACAGCATAGGAATTTGAGATTGATTTCTTTTCACATCAATCCGTTCTGTTGATTGCAAAAAGAGCACTCAGAGAGGGTACATTCATCATATAGATTTTCTTAGTATTATTAATGGACCATCAGAGCATACGGTTAAAGTTTTGATACCTGGCAATGTGTTAGTCTTCTAATGCCTGGCCATACTATCGGTTTTGTCATATAAAAACAGCCAGGTGAAGAGTTCTTAGTTGTAAATAATCAAATTATTCAGTGAATCCCTCAAGCCTAAAGGGGCATAAAAAGAATAAAATGACATACTGTTAGGGTCTTTATTTGTGACAGCCAATACAGTAAATGGTTATAAATTGCTCTGCTGTTCATGCGCCAATTAAAAGTAAGATCTAAGAGGTCTGCCATAAGAGGGAAGTGTGACAAGAGGCCGAAGAATACACCATTGCATGAATGCCCAATGCTAAAGTAAGACAGCAATTGAATGGGGCTGTGTTTCCTCTGGTCGCAACTCTGGCTGGAGGACGAACAAAAAGCAATGCTTAAGTGTGCTTGCTGTTCACACATCGAATATTCAAATATTGTTAGTGGCACTGCCGCCTTCCAGGGCAAGACGCTCCAGGAGGAGAGCTGATGGTGAACCAATGTGCAGCAGGTGATGGAATCTGTGACGTATATTGTGAGCAGAGCAGCCACAGATCGGCCAGATTTTGAATCGCCATCGCAAAGGTGTTGGATTCAAGGTTGGTCTTTACTTGATGGGGTCATGATCCGCTGTGACATCGACACAACATCTGCCCGGCCTCTCCATGACCTCCCCACAACTGGTGGAGCCGTCGCCCTTCTGCGGCCTACACATATTGATTGAGCAGGCTGGGGCGCTCCTGCAGTGGCATAACTGGACCTGAAAGGACCCTTGCAGCCGCTCGCCAAGGCCAGGGTGTGGCATGGACACAATAAGGTAAAGAGAATCCTCATTATTAATAGGGTGGTCTGTGTACCGCAGCTGCTTGATGGCTGGCTATGCACTGACCCTATTACTGCCACCGCAAATTGAGAATATCACCCATTGAAGTTGCTATAGGGAACTAGAAAGCAAGCCCCTAGCCTAGGGAATAGTTTGTAGAAATAGCTAAAGGCCAATTACAGGACAAAATAACGAAACGATGCAGGTCTTAACTTTTCACTGTTCAAACCTTCCAATATAAACCATGCAATTGCAGATATGCGTCTTTAAGCACATTAAATTAAATAGCAAATCAGAAATGGAATAATTTAGCTAGAGGGTTGTTTTTTTAACTGTCTATTGGTGGTGATACAGTCCCCTCACACACTCATTCAACTATTTGTTAGCCTTGAAGTTTAGTAACAATTATATAGAATGAGATTAACTTAATGCGCTTTCAGCAAGTTCTGAGCTTTTAGACAACAGACCATAGCAAATAAAAAATAAAACTTAAAATCCCAAAATGCAGTAAGGGTTTGGCTACACGAGCCACGGATGGCTAAAGTTCTAATTCATAATGATGACACATGGGTTATCACCTTGCTGGCATATCATGACACGAAGCAAAGCACCAGTTAAAAGTTTCAATTCCTTACAGTGGCAGAAGTGGGGCACGACTGGTGCAACCATCTGAAAGTATAAGAAAACTTCACAGACGCAGGGCAATGCATTTGGTGTTTGACGGTCCATATGTTTATTTTTCCAAAAGTTATTTTAAGTAAATTGAGAACATGCGCATTGCAAATTCCTTGACGATGGGAGAAGTCATTCAATCAGAATCCTTATTTTTAATGCATTGCGAGTGTGACCACAAGATAGCTTCCCTGTGGCAATAGAATGGGATGAAAACCATCTATCAGTCCTAGCTTTACTGCCAGCAGCACTGTACATTATGGGGCCTGCATTTGCACTTTTCTTCCTGACAGATTGACTGTTAATCATATCAAGCCTCAGCTAGTTGGGACTGATGTCGAAGCACACAGTGATGAATTACAGCTGCACGTTCATGTGATAATGTTCTTTATTACCAACAATAAATGTAAATGTGTTTTTTGGGGGCGTGGCTTAGGCATCACCGGGAATGGACGTGTGAGCTCCTTGCTCCGTGTCAACCTCGGCATTTACCCTGTCCTGTGACTCCTTCAGTGGTGTCGGAGCCCTCGACGGGGGCCTCCCGGGGTTGTAAGGTGCCTGCGTCCAGGTTGAGCCCCGACTCCGACGGCGAGGGCCGCCGGCGCGGGACTGCGGCTGCCACCTTTGAAGTGGCCCGGCCATTTTGTCTGCGGCCTACGCGAGGCCTGGCATCCCCGGCCTCGCCTAATTCTGTGCCCGCCGGTGGTGGACTGCGGCTTGGCGGGGACGCCGCTGCAGAGTGCGGGGGCTGCAGCACCAAGACAGAGGGCGGCGCCTGGAGAGGCAGTGCTGTCGGAGCGGACCTGGGGCCACGTCGGTGACGGCGGTGATCGAAGGTACGCCTGAGCTCCCGCTCGGGGCCCCAGGATGCAATTTTGAGGACGGTGCTGCCGTGGTGATACGGCTGGAGCTCCCAGCGGCTGTAAGGGTGTCAAAGACTTAAAATTGTGAAGACCCCCCCTTCTGGTGCTTGCTTCCCCGCACCTCGACCTGGGGGAGAGCTGGCTTCATCGGCAGGCGACGGCAAGCGCAGGTATTCACGCAGACTCCCTGCCCTGCAATTTGATGGCCTGCTTGCGTGCCTGGAGAGCGATTGCAAGGACGACTCACTGGAGTGCCTGCTTCGTTCCCCTGATCGGCCTGCCCCGGCGTCGCGGGGCGCTGTAATCTACTGGGGGTACACACCCTGAGAGGAGGATTGTGGCGTGCTTGGAGTGGCGGCTGGAGACGTGGGAGCAGCGCCTGTAGGGGACTCATCCTGGTGGAGAAGAATACCGTCGTGGAGAGAGGGGTGCCGGTGAGGTGGAGAGAGTCCATCTTCTGGCGGTCCCGGCGGAGGGGCCGGGTGGAGCCCTATCCCGGACAGGCAGCAGCTGGTGCTTGACCCCTGATTGACGAAGCACAGAGGACTACCATTGTGGTGAGGCTGGGCGACATGGACCACTGACATAGGGGAGACCTATGCCTATGCACACCCTAGCACTTCTGGCAGTGCACGGTTGGGAGCACTTGGCCCTGGGGTTTTTGCGTTGGGCCACCGATATCGAGAGCGGACCATGAGGAAGCCGCGTCGCGTCCCGGAGATGCCGCAGATTGACCTGGTTGACAACTCGCATGACCCTCAAGACCAGAACTCGGCTGGGGGTCCGGCTGTGGGGCTACAGCAACAGCAAATGGACCAAATTCTTAAGGCCATAGCGGACACGAAAGAATCCTTGCACCACGATATAACGCAAGTCTGAACCAGCCTTGGACTGCTGCGGGCTGACCACGGCAAGTTAGCGGATCGCGTCAAGGGCATGGAAATTGCGCTTGCAACGTTGGAACCTGCGCAAAAGGTGAAGGATGCGTCGCTGAGTGACCTATCGCGTAGAGTGCAATTGCTGGAACGGAGGGCCGAAGACGCGGAAGGGCGTAACAGACGCAACAACATAAGGGTGGTGGGCCTTCATGAAAAATGCGAAGGGGACAATATGGTTGACTTTCTGGAAAAGTGGATGTGAGAGGTGGTCGCCCCTGAAGGCCTGTCACAGTTCTATACCCTGGAGAGGGCTCATCGTGTGTCGGCCCGGCCCCCGGCCCAGGGCCGTCCCCCCAGACCAGTGGTCGCACGTCTGCTCCACTTCAAGGACCGCGATCTCATACTGCGGAATGCCAGGACATCTGGTCCCTATAAAGTGGACAATGCATCAGTCTCCCTCTACCCCGATTATTCCCAGGAAGTCCAATGCAGCAGTTTTTCCTTTATGACCGTCAAGAGGGCACTCCGCTCGGAGGGTATACAGTACGCTTTGTTCTTCCCCGCACGCCTGAAGGTGATGGTAGATGGGACTACGACCTTCTTTGATAATCCCGACGATGCTTGGCACTGGCTCGAACATTATCGCGCGGGCAAGGATGGTCCGGACAACGGAAATCGGAGGCTGAGATGCAGCCAAGACCCCGAAGAAGCCAACGCGCCAGGAAATGTGGGGCGAATGGAAAATCGCAAACAACTTCCCAGACGGGACTGGAGCGGCAAGCGGCGCTACAGGCGATAGCTATCATTTCCGGAGTGACGAATGCGACATCCCTGGCGGACACTACATCCCACCAGGGGTCGGAGGAGGTGGGGTCAAAGGGATCTGAGGAGGACAATGGCCATCTGCCTGAGGTTACTCCACGGACTGCTGATGGCCTGCTGGACGAGTGTTGACCCCAGACTCCAACCTGTGCACAGTAAGGGGGCACATCCAGGAAGCAGGGCCGCCCCACTGGGAGGGGTGGACAAGGTTCAGAGGAAGAGGACGGGGGCTGGATCTCCGATTGAGCGGGGGGCATCTTTTGGGGGGGAGAGATTTGCCTGGGGGGGCCCCTTTGGGGCGGGGCACTACTGGGAAGGGGAATATCATATACGAGGCCTGACCATTAGATTGGACAAGTGAGGTTGCTGTCCGGCCCGCGCTGGTGTTGGACCACCCCTCTACCTCACACTTACTGTGAGACTCTGGTTGCTACCAGGGTATTTCCCTTAGTGGGTTTGTGTGTGGATGGGTACCTACGGTTTAGAGCCTGTTCTGGGGAAAGTTGGATGGGGGTTGTTGGGGAAGTTCTGATCAAGAGGGGATTGTCAGTGTGCCCGTTAGACTGTGCTAGGTTGTGCTTTGTATCATCCTTTTCTATGGCGACCCGACTTGAATTAAAGTGTATCACGTGGAATATGCGAGGGCTGAACTCCATGAGAAAACGTTATAAAGTACATGCATATTTAGTTCGCTGGGGGATCCAGGTGGCCTTTTTACAAGAAACGCTCATTGATCAGACAGAGGGGCGGGCATTACAAAGGAGATGGCGGGGACAGTTGTTTTATACCACTTACTCTGCCTTCGCCAGGGGGACTTTAATCTGGGTGAGATCGGGGGTCCCCTTCCAACCTATGACCACTGTTATAGACCCAGAGGGGAGATACGTGTTGGTTTTGGGCCGCCTGGACGGCAAGGATATGACCTTTAGCAGCGTCTATACTCCGACCATGCCGCATTTTTCGCGCGGCTCTCTGGGAAGTTGGCGTCATTTTTAGTTGGGACGGTGTTTATGGGGGGGGGGGACTTCAATTCAATCACTGACGTGGAACTTGACCGCTCTCACCCTCCGCTGGCTCAGTCGGCTGAACGACGAGTGGCCAAGGCACGCAGGGAATGGCAGGAAGCGTGGGGTCTCGTGGATGCCTGGCGGGCACAGCATCCCTCGGACAGGGACTATTCTTTACATGTGCGGCTCAATGGCATTTTAAGTACTCCGGGGGCACTGGCGCTCATATGCCAGAGTGAGTACTTAGCGAGGACACTCTCGGACCACAACTCCTGCTTGATAGCCGTGCTCTGGTCGCGGCAGCGACAGGTGATCCCGACGTGGCGTTTGAATCCGGCGACGCTGGAGGACCCCACGTTTGCAGCGCTACTTCTTAGACAACACGGGGAAGGCGTCGAGTAGAGCTCATGAATGTGACGCTTTCAAAACAGTGGTGAGAGGGACATGTATCTCATCAGTCGCTGGGACGCGTAAGGCACTGTTGCAGGATATTGACCGGGCAGAGGCTAATCTGCGCCAAGCAGAAATAGATAGCCACGCAAATAGGAACGGCCCAGATGCGATGACGACGGCGTGCGAGGAAGTGGCTACGCAGGTCGAGCGGCTCCGCTGCTATGATTATAGGGAATATATAGTCCGCGCTCATGCTGAACGGGACAAGGTAGGGACATTGTTGGCCTGGTTGGCTAACCCGGTGGTCCGGGGCTCCCCTATAATGTCTCTGGCCACACCCGCAGGGGACCTGGTCTTCTCACAAACGGAGGTGAACAACCAATTTTGGGAATATTACACGCTGCTATATCAGAGCAAGATGAGGGACCCCCTGAGGGTCTGGACGGCTATCTAGAGGCCGCGGGGCTACCACATTTGGACCCGGAACAGGGCACCAAAATGGGGGAACCTACTTTGCCGGGAGAAATTAGGGCGGCGGTTAAACACATGGCTTGGAGAAAGACACCGGGAGCCGCTGGCCTCCCTGTAGAGTTCTACGCAGCGTATTTGGATATCCTGGTGCCACACTTGCAGTCGGTTTATCAGGAGGCATGGACCCTGGGCAGGCTGCCACCCACCATGAGAGAAACGATCATAGTGCCGCTACTGAAGAAGGGTGGGGACCCCGAGTCCGGGGCCGCGTACCGACCGCTCTCCATGCTCACAGTGGACTATAAGATCCTCAGTAAGATTCTGGCCACTCACCTTTTAGATCACATGGGCACCCTGGTACATGGAGACCAATCGGGGTTTATCCCTGCTAGGAACACTGTGACGTGTATTCGGCGATTGATCCGGATCATGGGGGATGGAGGGCTCGGCGAGGGCAGCAGTGCTGTCGATGGATATCGAAAAGGCATTCGATAGTGTAGAGTGGTACTATTTGTTTCGAGTGTTGAAGGGATTTGGTCTGGGGGATCATTTCATACTTTGGACCAGCCTGTTATACAGTTCTGCCACGGCACGGGTTCGCACGGGACGTACTGTCTCAGCGGCCTACCAGGTGGAGAGAGGTACCCGTCAGGGCTGCTCTCTGTCCCCACTGCTGTTTGCGCTGGCAATTGAACCGCTAGCTGCACATGCCCACCAGGGACGATTGTACGAGGGGGTCTCGCTGCGTGGGGAGCTTCATCACATATCGTTATATGCGGACGATCTCCTTTTATATTTGGCTGACACAAGGGACGCCTTGCAGGGCGCTAGGCACTTGCTCGGGGAATTCGGCCGCTTGTCCGGTCTACGGGTGAATTGGAACAAGACCTGTTTGTTCCCCCTCTCCCCTGAGGGTCGGCCGCCCCGGCACTGGCTAGCCTGAGGTGGGAACCTGACTGCCTACCGTATTTGGGTGTCCGCATATTTCACACCCCCGCCGACCTCTTTGACGGGAATGTGGGTGGCGCGCTGAGAGGGCTCAGAGGCAGTATAGCGTTCTGGCGTACTCTCCCCATATCAGTAGCTGGGCGCATAGCACTCTTGAAGATGGTGGCTCTCCCACGGCTGCTCTATTTTTTTCGTACTTTGCCGATCTGGATCCCTGCTTCCTTTTTTCGGACGCTCTGGGCGATGATGACAGGGTTTATTTGGGGATCTGGCAGACGACGAGTAGCGTTGGCCACCCTGATGAGACCGAGGGAGGAAGGGGGGCTGGTGGCTCCGGATTTCAAGTGGTACTATCTGGTGACACAGCTACAATGGCTTACACAGGCTGTGGCGCGAGAGTTCAGGGGGCCGGACCGTCCGCAGGGCAGGGTAATCCCCAGGCACGTACTGTCGCTCGTTATTCTCCAGCAGAAGCTTCGATTGGACCAGCTCACCCTTGAAGAGCGCACCCTCCGGTCATGCTGGCTGCGAAGTCAGAGGCATGCAGGGTTCGCGAACCCCCATTGTCCCAGAAATCCCCTTGGGTATGTGCACGGCCCTCCCTCATGGCGGAGTCTGGTCAGCGTTGCCTGGCTGGGAGGAGCGCGGTCTCCACATGGTTGGGGATTTATATAGAGATGGTGTCTTGATGCCTTTCCCGGCGTTGCTGGAGGCCTTTGACCTGCCAAGGGGGGACTACTTGTTGCATGCTGCCCTTGTGGCGGGAATCCAGAAACACTGGAAGATGGGATTGTCGGAACCCCCAACATCGCTGGGGTGCCAATACATCACTATGGTGGCGGGTAAGTTTAAGGCCATCACCTCTTTGTATCGGCGATTGTCCACGGAACACCTTTCCCCTCTGGACAGCTTGAAGGGTAAATGGGAGGAAGATCTTGGTAAGCTTATCCCTGAGACGACGTGGCCACAGTTGTTGAGGAGCGCTCGGAAGGGCACCCGCAATGCTAGGTTTCAATTGGTCCAATTTTATACCCTCTACAGGGCCTATTTAACCCCAGTCAAGATCCAGCAGTATTTTGGGGGGACCCAGTCGCTGTGCCCTCAGTGCCAGGCAGAAGACGCTGATTTTGGTCACATGTTTTGGTCCTGTACGGGATTAGGCTCTTATTGGATGGATGTGATAGCATGCTTGAACCGAGTGACAGAGCGCGAGCTGGAAGCTGAGATGGGAACCTGCCTCCTGTTGTGGTTTCTGCATACCCCTAACACTAAAGTGACAAGCAAATTTTATGATTTGGGTTTAATAATGGCAAAGAGGGAGCTTACCATGCACTGGAAGGCGAGGACGGGCCCTAGCTTTGGGAGATGGAAGGCGAGCTTCCAGCACTGGGCGGGGAGCGAGGCGACACTTCGGCTCCAGCTGGCTAGTGTTCCTCTAATGACAAGGCGCTGGAAGTTGCAAGGGCCTGGGGAGTGTTAGTAACGGAACTTCAATCACCGGTTGAGCCGGACGAGGGAGACGAGGTACAGACAGTGGTAGATCAGGGAGCGAGTACCAGAGCAGAGGACCCCGGGAACGCAGAGGGGAATGTTTTAGACGGGGACACTTGATCACATATAGGGAGAAGCTAAGCACTACACATCCAGAAATATTGACAGTTCAGGAGGGAGAGTCGGAGCCCACCTGAGCAACCGGGCGAAATCTACTATCTACTATCTATTGAGAATCATGGTGATGTCATTTTACACTGATTTGTGTTAACATTAGTAGCAACCAGAATTATAGGCGCTGTGTAGCACGAAGATACTCGAGGGCACACTGACGGGGTTGGGGGTAGTGGGGGAGGGGAAGGGAGTGTTAGGGGGGACAAAAAATTGAGTCCTGGTTAATCCTGTTTTTAATAATGAATATTGAACTGCACACAAGTCTTTACTGCATGTGATGATAACCTGCTGATATGACAATTGTTGACTCAAAAAAAATATATTTAAAAAAAAACTAAATGCGTTTCTTAAGCAGTGTGATGCAACTCCCAACTGCCAAGCAAACAAATGAAAGCACTCAGCCATTTCTACACAGTTTATGTACGTGTGCAGAATGGCACAAAGAATAACTGCTGGTCTCTACAATGTCACAAGTCAAAAAATAATGGTTTACTCAAAGGCACATCTCAATTGCATACACACCATACATTCAAGGAACATCATCAGAACATACATGTACCCTAATCAAAAGAGCTACAGTATAAAAAGTTATTATTTATTTCATCAAAACCAATGATACAATAGAAGTTAAAAGTCAACTAATAGAAATAACTTTGCAATTCTTTAGAGTATATGGTTAGAAATAGGACAAAAAGCAAGAAATTTACAATTTCACGCTATTTACACATAAAAAACAGAGACTGGAGAAAAAAGACATACACAGTTCATTTCAATGAGTAGAAACACCAGACACTATCAGATTATCTGTCATGAATATAATATTGCTTTTTATCCCGGATCTGTCACAGGCCCATAAGTACCATGGTTTATGGCTCCCAATTGTGAAGCCCAATAGTATCTCCTAATGTCAGGGAGGGCAATACCCAATACACAATACGGGGTCTACCATCCCACAATAAGCTACGCTGCACCCCTTCCACCTCCCGAGAATAGCTAGCCGGTACCACATCCAACGTATTTTGAAGGGCGTAGAGAAAGCGGGGCAAGGACATCATTTTGAAGAGGGCCGCCCGACCCAGTAGAGAAAGCGGAAGCTTCTTCTAACCGGCCACATCACTCCGCAACCTAAGTAGAGGGGGGAGGAGATTTTTCTCATATCTAACTTTGTGGTCCATTGAGACATAGATCCCAAGATATTGAAATGTTTCCGCAGAGATCTGTATCGGGCAATTTCGCGAGGGGCGGGAACGTCACCACACAATACAAACAAATGGGATTTCATCCAATTAATAATGAGGCCTGAGTTTCTACCATAGGAGGCCAAAACATCACAAACTACCATAAGGGATTTTCTGGGTGAGGTCAAATAAAGTAAAATATCATCTGCGTACAAAGAGATGCAGTCTTCGAATTGTGGGGACCATCTAATACCCCGAATCGAGGGCTCCCAACAGATCCAAGCCACCAGCTGTTTAAGAGCCAGCGACCAAAAAAGAGGAGATAGCGGGCATCCTGCCGAGTGCCCCGCCTGAGGCAAAATGGCGCAAACTCGATTATTGACTACAACCTGGGCTAGAGGCTCAGTATACAACAAACACACCCAGTTGATGAATTCAGGACCAAAACCAAACATTGCCAAGACAGCCCATAAATATGGCCACTCCACATTATCAAAGGCCATTGTTGCATCTAATGACGCAACAATGGCCGGTTCCTTTAGGGTGTGTGCCCTGACCACAACTCCATGTAACCGGCGTAAATTTAAAGCTGTGTTTCAATGTGGGATAAATCTAGATTGATCGGGGTGTATTAGTGCACTAACGACCTTGATAAGTCTATTAGATAACAATTTGGCCAATATCCTCGGTTCCGCGTTCAACAACGAGATCGGCCTATATGAAGCATAGCTGGTTTTTGGCTTCCCCTCCTTATGTATCACCACAATAGAAGCTACTCTATGATCATATGGCAATAAGCCGCACTCTCGAGCTTCCAGAAACATATCTCTAATGTAAGGGGCAACCCTGTCTGGTCGGAGCTTATATAGTTCAATAGGGAGCCCTTTCGGGCCCAATGCTTTGCCTGAATTCAAAGAGCGGACCGCCAGGGCTACCTCATCCGCAGTAAGCTGGCTATCCATAAATTCGCGATCCTCCTTAGAGAGGCACGGGAGTTGAATATCCCTCAACAATTGGCAAGAATCTTCCTCAGGTCGGTCTGATACAGAAGTATACATCTTCTGAAAATAGTTAGCAAAACGGTCTACAACTCCCTGGGGATCTGCCTTATCTTTCTTATCTAACCAAGCAATCCACTTCCCTGCTTTGTCCCCGACATCATATAATCTACCCTGCTGCTCCCTACTCAGAGCTCTGGCGCTATCAGTGACCAACGTTCTATACTAGAGCTGCTTGATTAACAATACAATACTGCAGCACTCAACATATCACAATAGTTAGAGTCTCTTAGAATGAATAATTCAATGATCTCAGATCAGTCTCAAGGCTCTTCCACAATTTCTTCTTTTATTTTCCAATCCCATGCCATGCCAACGCGTTTCGCCGAGGTTATACAGAACCCATCGGCTTCATCAGGGCTGGAAATAATACAAACAACGTTTTTTTACAACCCCTTATTTCAATTGATTTTATACGTTCTTACAGAGCCTCATCAGACTCCTAAAGACAACCATGTGCTCAATAGAAACCTCTACCAAGCAATGTGTTACATGCCCATTGTATATATTTCAACATCTACACCGTGTTTCTCTTACATGATATAATTTCAAAATACAATAAATGGAAATACTTTTAATAAATCATTGTGTCGCACACTATCCTGTGTCCAAAGCATTTCATGCGATCAAACGTAAGGAAAGTGGTTAATTCTGACCCAGACCATTCATGAATAGCCTATTGCCCAACATGCATAATCACCAAGTAATATGGGTTGTATTTACCTCAACTTGGCTTTGCACTATTATCTGTTTGGGATAGAGAAAATTCGCCACTTCAATCTCTACCCATTGAGAATTAGGGCTGCACTTTGGATCAATGCGTTATGAATGCATCTAGATTTATTCAAAAACCTACCTCTCGCTTTTCTATTACTTTTCTATATTTATCTCTCTCCTTCACCTTCAATATCTTCCGATTCAATTATTACACGCCATCCAAGTTATTAGCCTACAAGTGTAATTGAAATCATTTCACTATCATGCTTGGAATAATTCATTGCGTGATTCTAGAAATTAATATTGCATCGTCATCGCTTACCTGAAATATTACAGGTTAGTGCCCATTTGTCAATGTCCCAATGCGTTTAGCCCTTTCTCTTCTCTTCGTGTGCTGGTTAGAAAACCTACAATCAATGAAATACTCTTAGCTCCGAATGCACTGCTTTATCATTACCTTCCCCATTCTAGAATTTAAAATAAACGGGTTCGTACCTTATAAGTCTGCCGGTTTCGTCTATTTCCTATTCTTCATACCGCATCCATTTAGCCTGCAGAGTTATAAATTTAGTATATTACTTTTCTAAAACCTCCAATAATGATGAATTAAATCTTAGCCTCCCTCTGCACCCGGCTTACCTTGCTCGGTAATTCCGGTCGCGTCCCGAGTACAGGAAACACCACCTTTCCTTCCTCTTCCTGGTTTAAACTAACGCCGCTTAACACTGATGATGGACTACCAAATCAGTGTTGTCAGAAGTGTTTGTATAATGCGGCGGCCATTTTAAAACGAATAATCCTCACATATTATTCAAACATGATTACAAGACATATATCTACATGGCCTTCCCCTCAACAAATTTTAAATTGTTCTTTTTATGTTGCGAAATTTGACAGTTACAGCAGTGCATATCATTTTCATTGCGTGATTTCATCTAACTCTGCCAGTCTTTTGAAAGTTTAATTTTTCTGCGTTTAAAAGCGCAGATTTATATGCTACATTACCATGATGTTAATAGTGTTAAATATTATGGAATATCCATCCAATATCCTTGCTTCATCTGATGCATATTCACATATAGGTAATGTACATCAGTTAATCACATATTTCACTTGTACTCATTAATCACCTAAGAAGAATTGAAGCTCCTCTGCACCCGGCTTACCTTGCTCGGTAATTCCGGTCGCGTCCCGAGTACAGGAAACACCACCTTTCCTTCCTCTTCCTGGTTTAAACTAACGCCGCTTAACACTGATGATGGACTACCAAATCAGTGTTGTCAGAAGTGTTTGTATAATGCGGCGGCCATTTTAAAACGAATAATCCTCACATATTCATTCATTGCGTGATTTCATCTAACTCTGCCAGTCTTTTGAAAGTTTAATTTTTCTGCGTTTAAAAGCGCAGATTTATATGCTACATTACCATGATGTTAATAGTGTTAAATATTATGGAATATCCATCCAATATCCTTGCTTCATCTGATGCATATTCACATATAGGTAATGTACATCAGTTAATCACAGATTTCACTTGTACTCATTAATCACCTAAGAAGAATTGAAGCTCCTGATCATAATTTAATCCTTCCTCTACCGCCCTAAGACGCATGATCCATCCTGCTTCCTGCCTCCTCAATTTCAATTCTCTGTTCCCACCTCGTGGGTCAACAGGTACATGATCAATACAGTAGAATTTGAAACCTTTGTTATAATCCTGCTTCTAACAATTATGTATGTGTTCCGCTATCGGATACCTCACATCATTATTCTTTACTGCTCTTAGATGTTCACCCATTCTTTCTTTAAGCATGCGGATTGTGCTGCCCACATACACCCTCATACATTTACATTCAATTATGTAGATGACAAATTTGGTACTGCATGTGATATTCATTCTGATATCATACCGTTTTCCATTTTTGATTTTGAAGCTTTTAGTTTTGTCTTTGGCACACCTACACATGCCACAATGACCACATTTGTAAAATCCCTTTGCATATTGATCAAGCCATGTGACATGCCGTTGTGATAATGGATAACTCGGGCTTAGAAGGGAGCCCAATGTCTGACCCCTTCTATAGGAGATTTGTGGCCTGCCCCCTATATGCTGTTTCAAAACATTATCCAGCTTCAAAATACCCCAATGTTTTCTCATACTTTGCAACAAAACATTACTCTTCGGAGTATAGGTTGTAACCAATCTAATTGGCTGATCCTTCTGATCATGTTTAGCTGAAGGCTTTAATGTCTCGCTATGCCCAACTTTCAGGACCCTCTGTTTGGCCAATTTTACATTTTGTTTATTAAAACCTCTCTACACAAATCTTCTCTCCATATCACATATGCAGCTGTTAAAATTCTCAGTTTCGCTGCAGTTACGCCTGGCCCTAAGCATCTCACCAAACGGAATTGCTCTTACTTGGTGACGTGGGTGAGCACTCTTCGCATGTAATATTGTATTGCATGAAGTTGGTTTACGATACATTTTGCTTTCAATACGTTCATTCTTTACATATAATTCCCCATCTTAGAATGTGATATTTGTTGTACTGTGACAGGTGGTAAAACCTATATTCACATCATTATTGTTTAGATACTTGAAAAACCCATCTAAGGCCTGCATAGATCCTGTCCAAATCATAATACAGTCGTCCATGAACCTACCCCAATACAGGATAGATCCATTCCATTCATTTGCTGCAGGGCCCCAGATATATTTTTCTTCTAGTCAACCCATAAAAATATTCGCATACGCCGGTGAAAATTTGGAGCCCATGGCCACTCCTTGTTTTTGTTTGAACCAGTCACCTTTGAACAAAAAATAGTTATTCTCCAATATCAATTCGGTCATTGCCAAGGTCATTTGTGTATGGTGCCAATGACTGGCAGGTCTTTTGGATAGAAAATGGGCCAAGGCCTTCAGTCCTAATTCGTTCCTGATGCTCGTGTACAACGAGATCACTTCAAGAGTAACCAATACCATTCCAGTCTCCCATTTTATATCTCCCAAGATGTTTAAAATATGGCGCATATCTTTGATGTAAGAAGGTAAATTAGACATTATTGGTTGAAGAAACACATCAACAAATTGGGGCAAATGTTCCGTTGGCCCCCCAATACCCGATACTATTGGCCTACCTGGTGGAAATGGTAGGCCTTTGTGAATCTTTGGCAGTGTATAGAGACACGGGTACCTGGGGCGGTTCACCTTGAGAAAAAGATGTTAACCCTCATCCTTGTAGGCTAATAACTTGGATGGCGTGTAATAATTGAATCGGAAGATATTGAAGGTGAAGGAGAGAGATAAATATAGAAAAGTAATAGAAAAGCGAGAGGTAGGTTTTTGAATAAATCTAGATGCATTCATAACGCATTGATCCAAAGTGCAGCCCTAATTCTCAATGGGTAGAGATTGAAGTGGCACATTTTCTCTATCCCAAACAGATAATAGTGCAAAGCCAAGTTGAGGTAAATACAACCCATATTACTTGGTGATTATGCATGTTGGGCAATAGGCTATTCACGAATGGTCTGGGTCAGAATTAACCACTTTCCTTACGTTTGATCGCATGAAATGCTTTGGACATAGGATAGTGTGCGACACAATGATTTATTAAAAGTATTTCCTTTTATTGTATTTTGCAATTATATCATGTAAGAGAAAAACGGTGTAGATGTTGAAATATATACAATGGGCATGTAACACATTGCTTGGTAGAGGTTTCTATTGAGCACATGGTTGTGTTTAGGGGTCTGAAGAGGCTCTGTAAGAACGTATAAAATCAATTGAAATAAGGGGTTGTAAAAAAACGTTGTTTGTATTATTTCCAGCCCTGATGAAGCCGATGGGTTCTGTATAACCTCGGCGAAACGCGTTGGCATGGCATTGGAAAATAAAAGAAGAAATTGTGGAAGAGCCTTGAGACTGATCTGACATCATTGAATTATTCATTCTAAGAGACTCTAACTATTGTGATATGTTGAGTGCTGCAGTATTGTATTGTTTGTAAGGTATACCTAATCGACGGATTGGGTGGTGGGAAGCGAGGTGCTGCCTTCCCCATCTCTGCAGGAACCAGTACATTTGAAATTTGTGTTTGAAGATACTTATAGTGTATTCTCTCTAGAGCGCCAGGGAATTCCTCAGCACCTAAAAAAACACATTAGTGCTGCTTGATGTTAAGGACATGTAACGTGGAGCGGGTCACCTCCTGCTCCAGTTCAGCTTCTATACCTGCTATTTCAGATTCCACTCTCACAAACTCTTCATTACTCTGTTTTTAAACTCCTGAAATAAGCGACAAGGCTTGGCCCAGTACAACCGTCTTAAAAGCCTCCCATAGCGAGACCGATGATGACCCTGAACCCTCTTCTCCCGAAAATAATGCTCCATCGTCTTCAACAGGTCCCCACGGCATTTGGGATTGAGCAAATACCAGGGGTTAATTGGGGCGACTCTACCTCTAGACCCGGGGGTAATATTAATTTCAAGCCAGACTGGCGAATGATCCGATATGCCCCTAGCCATGTGTTTAACTTCCGCGACATATGTTGCCTGGGCCCCCGGCACCAGACAATAATCTATTCGGGAAAGACTACCAAGCGCACCAGAATGGAAGGTATATTGCATCTGATCAGGGTGAAACAATCTCCAAGTGTCAATCAGGCCCAACACATCTGAGAAATCAGGCAACCATCTTTGCGCCCGTCCTATGTCTCGGGGCAGATGTCTGTCCATGGCGCCTGAGACGACGGTGTTGAAATCTCCACCGAGAATCATCAATACCCTCGGGAGGTCCAGAAGAACCTTTCCTAAATCAGAAAAAGTAGTTGTTTGCAGCCCTGGGGGGACATATATCGAGATCAAGGAAAGAGTGTTTCCCACCCATCGTCCTGATACTGCTATGTATCTTCCCCTATCATCTTCCGTAATCGAATCTACTACAATCGGGAGTGACTTTTTAAGCAAGATCCCAACTCCCCTGGAACCGGAAGTGAATCCCGCATGAGCTATCAGACGATATCCCTTTCTATGCATCGCCTTACACGCATTCCCTACAAGGTGCGTTTCCTGGAGTAGGACTACATCAGGATTGTGACGTTTGAGGAACTGCAGAACCACACTTCTTTTAATGTTATCCCCTAACCCATTCACATTCCAACTCAACACCCTCAACCCCCTATCCCCCATCCTGAAACATGAAGTGGATCCAACCCTTCTCCGATCCGTGCACCATAGAGAACCAAATATTCGACACCAAACCTTGATATGCAATGCCTTGAGCAAACACAAAAAACACACATACAAAACAACAAAGAAACTCCCCATCCCACCCCCCACCAAACTTCCCTTGTCCTCACCCCCCACCCTGCACCCCTGCTTACGACTATTGCGCTTCCCCTACTTGCAGTGTGCCTGTCGCCTCATCATTTAAACTAAACTACGAAAAAGTAAATCTGAGGAGAAGACCCGCCGATGTCCCGTTAACCCCCCGTCATTATTATAATAAACATAGCAATGGAAACAGTATATCAATAATCCTTTCCCTGACCGGCCCTGGATCACATGATAACAGTACTTATTCTTGTTCTTGCGAACCATCTTCATCTTCTCTACTTTGTCTCTGAGGCTCCACCTGAGCGGCCAAAGTGTCCAACCAATCCGAGGCAATCTCCGGCTTGTCTAAGAAGTAGACCTGTTCGTCAAGTTCGACTCTCAGCTTGGCCGGGTATAGCATAGCGTACTTAAGTCCCTTGTCACGAAGCTTCCGTTTGACACCCATAAAGTTCATTCTCTGCTTCTGGACTTTCTGTGTGAAGTCTGGGAAAAAAACGATGGACGAGTTTTCATCCTTCAGGGGGCCCCCAGATCTGGAGGCCTGCAGGATAGCGTCTCTGTACCTAAAATTGAATATTCTCGCAATCAATAGCCGGGGAGGGGCTCCAACTCGCGGCCAACCTCTGGGAACCCTGTGTGCTCTTTCCACAGTGAAAACATTTCCCAGGCCTTTGGGCTTAAAATGGTTAGTTACGATAATTCCAACGAAGAGATCAGCCGCTTGTCCCTCTGCCTTTTCCGGCACTCCAATAAGGCGTATATTGTTTCTTCAGGCCCAACCTTCAAAGTCATCCAGTTGACGAGTGACAAGTTCATTAGAGGCCCTCAAATTCCGAACTTCCAATTGTAATTGCATCACATCATCAGAGAGGCTGGCCGTCTTGATGTCCAGGGATTTCACCTTCTCACTCGTTTTCGTGAGAGCTGCCCTGATCAAGTTAACCTCAATAGATACTGTGTCCAGTTTATGAGCCAAAGTCTCCATCTTCTGACCGAGGGAGGATTTCACCCCATCAATGGCAGCCATACCATCCTGTAGCGTAGGCTCTGCCATCACATCAAAGCTGAGGTCTCTCTTGCCCCGTCTTGGGATTTCCCCATTCCACTTGGCAACCCTTTGGACTACGCATATCGATCCATGTTGTTGGACTGGGTATATCTCGTCCCTCTAGCGTTCCTCGATTGCCGTTTGTGCCCCTCCGGTTTGGCCGCCATTTTGGGAGAGTCCAAAGAGACAGCTACCAGTGTCCCGCTGTGGGGTGGCGTCACTGCACGATCGATATAGTTAGGCAAATGTAAAGATCTTCACTATCGATCCTGTTGATTATTCTGCTTACTGTCCACAGTGGCGCTATGACCGATAATCGGCCGGTACATGGACCCCCAGCCCCGTCACTGGCACGGTGCAGAAATAAAGTCATTGATAGCGATGATCCAGGTTTTCAGACTTCTAACATGTCCACATAAAGTAGGCCACAGCCCTCTCGCAGGATCTTCACAGTCGTCCGTTGCACAATCCAATAGGGGTACCAAGAGCGTGCCAGCCACCACAGGAATGAAATCAAGTCCCGACCTGGGGCAGGACCCACCACTTCCGGTCTTCACTACCGTTGTTATTGCACTACTGCACAGGCACAATGCCAACCCCAGTTCCGGGCCTCCAGCTCATGAAGGCCGCAAACTTTCCAACTCTCAAACTTCGGAGGCTTGATCGGGACACGGTTTGCAGCGTCAGATGCTTCTTCGATTCTACAACAGGAATCACAGTATAGTGAACAGGATAAATGACAGGATATTTCCGGGGGGCAAAGGGGGTCTCGGGAGCCCTAAGCTCAAATGGCCATCTTGGACGCGCGCGAAGCTCCTCCTCCCTGTAGCCCTATTTTCAGCCATTTCTGACTAAGGAGAATGAATCCTGAAAATCTTTCACAATTTAGAGACTGGGAACTTAATTTTCAAGTTGGTCTCACTTCTTCATCAATTTGATCAACAATCAACTGGTCATCACTGTCAACACTTATTTTTCAAAATCTTCAAGAATTACAAATGCCCATTCGGGACCTTTGAATTTATTATTCAGTCTTTTCAAATGTCGACTTCTCCTTCTTGGTTACTCTGTTGATGGCCCAGGCTGACTTGTTATTTCGTCTACTTGGTCTTGTTCTTCATTTATTGTCTTACAGCAATATTTCAGTCTCTTGATAACACTAGGCCAAGTATCACCTTTTCTGAGTCTTTTAGCTGGCACTATACTTTTATTTTCTTCAAATGCTCTTTTGTTTTCGTGTTGCTGTGGCCCACGTTGTATATTTTCGTCCTCAGTTTTCCTCTCTATCTGACCTTGTCCAGGGCTTATTACCTTTGCCATTTCTGCCTGGATGGGTTCCTCTACACTAGTCTGACCCTAATCTGGATTTTGTTTGCTTTGACTTTGACTTTGTTCTCCGTCTTCTTCCCGAACTCAATTTCCTTTACCTATCTGGTCCTGCTCAGGTCTTATAATTTCTTGATTGTCTTCTGCCTGTGCGTTTTTTCTAGTACCTATCTGTCCCTCCTCCGACTCGGGAGTGTTGTTTCTATTTTCTTCAGTCTGAGTATATTGCTCTTTCCTTATCTGGTCCTCCTCAGATTTTATATTGGCTTTTGTTTCGGTGATCCGAGTGTGTTCTTCTATTCCTGTCTCATTCTCACTATCACTCTCACTGTCTAAATACGTTTGGCTTCTTGTTCTTACTGTTACTTCAGGTATGTCTACTAATGGGATCCAATCATCCTGACTTGTGCTTGGTCGTTCATCATTAGCTACTTCAGGATCCAATTCTTGCGATCCCTCAGCTGTACAACCTTCAGCCTCTGCTCCGTCAGGTTCAGTCACTCTTATGGTATGGCTGGCATGAATCCAATGAGGTATACCTTCACACTTTACAGCTGTGGTGGTAACCAGTATGACTTTAGGTTTTCCCCACCTTGGTGCTAGGCACGATTCTCAGTTGTGATCTTTTATCACTACCCAATCACCTGCATTCAAATCATGTGCTCGAGTCGACAGTCTGGTCACAGTGTCTTCCCTAACCTGGTGAGAGATAGAACGCACTTGATCAGCCAACTCTTTGCAATACTCCAATACCAAATCATCAGATATATTTACCAGCTTGTTTCCTGGCACACATGCTTTCCTTATTGCCCTTCCCCTGAGTATCTCATGGGGACTCAAGCCTGTATTTCTGTCTGGTATGCTTCTTAGTCTCATCAGGACAAGAGGTAAAGCATCAGGGCACTCCAACGGGGTGGATTCACACACCTTTCCCAGTCTTGATTTAATTGTGCCATTCAGTTGTTCTACCTCTCCTGAAGCCTCTGTGTGGAATGCACAGTGTAGCTTTTGCTCAATTCTGAATGCTTCACAAATTAATCAAAATATTTCATTATTAAAAGGAGACCCTCAGTCTGATTCAATCGTTACTGGAAATCTAAATCAGGGTATGAGTTCCCTCAACAAGAGTTTGGCCACTGTTAAACTGTCATTTCTCCTGGTTGGGTACGCTTCCACCCACTTTGAAAATAAACATTCAATAACAAGGACATATTTCAATCCTCTACAAACGGGTAACTGAATGAAATCAATTTGGAGCCTTATGAATGGACCCTCTGCTTTTCCAATCTTTCCAGGACAAACTACTGTTTTCCTGCCTGGATTCATTTGTTGACAAATTAAGCATCTCTGGCAAAGACTCTCAGCTACATTCCTGAACCTTGTGTTAAACCAATCCTGTCCAAATAGTCTTATCATTACATCTCTGCCTATGTGTGTGTCCCCATGGAACATCCTAGCCATAGGTGCAAGCATAAAGTCAGGTAAAATGGATCTTCCATCTAGGTAAACTGTTACACCATCATTAGTTCTCCTCTGACACCCTATTTTCTCCCATTCTTCCTTCTCTTTGCGTTCTGCCTAATTTTGTAAATCTTTCACTTCCTCCCATGTTCCTATGCCCCCTAGAAGCATAAGTTGGCAGCTGATTCCAAATCAATCAATTTTCTTGTTTATTGCTATTTTGTATTTAGCACAATGTTGGGCAACTTGGTCAGCATAACAATTACCAGCTGTCACTTTGTTGTTTCCAGATTGGTAAGCAACACACTTGACCATGGCCACTTCTTTTGGTAATGGAATTGCTTCAATTAGTTGTTTTACAAAATTAATAGGGGTTCCTGAAAAAGTCATGAAATCCCTCTGCATCCAGAGTTGGCTAAAGTCATGCACAATCCCGTAACCATACTGTAAATGGTTACTCTCCAATTTTTCCCAATTTTGCAAGGTTTGATTAAGGCTATCAATTCAGCTATTTGTGCAGACTTGACTCCGGGCAAATAGGATGCTTAGACTATTCCAGCCAATGTACACACAGCATACACAGCACTCAACCCTCTTTCCTCATGACGCATACATGAGCCATCTACGAACAGCTCATGCTCTGGATCTTTTAAAAGTTCTTCATGTATGTCTGGGTGTGTTTTAGTACTGTATTCAGTGAGGACGATACAATCATGTTCGACTTCCTCCTTTACCACTTCAAAGTGTGAATAAGGTAACAAGGTTGCAGGGTTCAAAACAGTACATCTGACTATTGTCACATTTTCTGCACCTAGAATAACTCGCTCCTACTTAGTCAGCCGACTAGGAGTAAGGTACTCTGTGCGAGTTCGTTTCAGCAAAATCAAAACTGCATGTGGGACATACACTGTCACAGGGTGCCCATTACAATGGATTCACTTTGTTCCAGACTCATGCAAGTTGCAGCTACAGATTTTAAGCACCCTGGTAATGCAGATGCCACTGGGTCCAAAGTGGCAGAGAAATATGCCACAGGACGTCTCATTAGGCCATGTGTGTGTTAGGACTGGAAGAGCACAATTGTCTCTTGCATCACAGAATAATGTGAATTCTTTGGAATAATCTGGCATATCTAATGCAGGGGCTTCACACAAACTGTTGCGTTACTTTAGAAACGCAGTCATGCTTTCATCACCCCATTCGACTGGATCTTTTGCTTGTTTCTTTGTCAGTTGAATCAATGATTTTGCTAGTACTGCAAATCCCCGAATCCACAGTCTGCAATATCCTACAACTCAGAGAAACATCCTGATTTCTTTCTGAGTTTGGGGTAATTTCATATTTCTAATTATTTTGATTCTTTTTGAAGTCACTCTTTTGACCCCCCCTTTCTATTTGGTGTCCCAAATATTTGACCGCATTGGTAAAAAATAGCAATTTCTCAGGTGACACTTTGTCCTCCTTCAGCCAAATGATTCAGTAATGCAATGGAATCAACAATGCAGTCATTTCGAGTTTTAGACGTGACTAATAAGTTGTCGATGTACTGAACCAAGACAGGCTTGTCTGGGCAGCACCAGAGATTCAAGACATTTTTTCAAAAACTGATTAAAGATTGATGGACTCTCTGTGTACCCTTGAGGAACACGATTCCAAATGTAAACATGTTTCTCAAATTTAAACAAAAATAAAAATTGACTGTCTGGTTGCAATGGAATGGAGAGAAGGCATGGCACAAATCGATCACAGTGAACCATCCTGCACTCCATGGTATCTGATATAAGATCCCAGCTGAATTCTGTAATACTGGACAACATGGTACAACAATTTTATTTATTTTACCCAGGTTTTGGACTACCCTTTGGTTTCTTTATGCCAATTACAATTGAATTAAAAGGACTGCTCATTATTTCTTTTAATATTCAACCAAACGTTCAATATCTGCTGCAACACCTGCTTTTATTTCTGGGCTCATTTTGTATTGTCGTGTATTTGGATAAACAGTACCTTCTTTTACGGTTACTTTTACCGGGTCTGCATTTGCCATTAGACATACTTCTTTTCCTGTAAAATCCCACACTTCAGGATTTACAGTATCTTGAATCTCATCAGGTAATTCCTTTAGGGTCATCCTTTTAGTTGTCTCGTTTACTGCAGTTCACTGTCTGGCTATCATGATTTTGTACACTTCATCTACATCAGGAGTCTGAATTGCTACACCATCCGGTGTGCAAAAGATTGTGCAGTTCATTGTGCACAATAAATCTCTTCCTAGCAAGTTTACAGGACTCGAGTCACAAACAACAAATGTATGCATTTCTTTAAAGTTGCCAATACATACCTCCATTGGTTCGGTAATAGGGGTCCTAATCTGTTTATTAGAAACCCCCACTACTTGGATTGCTTCTCCCGAGAGGGGTAGGTTTGGGACGTCTGCTGTTCTCACAGTAGAACAGGTAGCACCAGTGTCTAGTAAGAAGGTGATCTCATTTCCTTCAACCTTCAACCTTCAATGAAAGGACCTGACTAATCTACCGGTAAGGATGCACCAAGTAAGCATTCCTTTCCCCCCCTCTCAGACACCGTCAATATTCACCATCCTCAAAAAATGTGTCCTGTAAAAGAAACTGTGTAGTTACCAAGTTTTTCTTACCACTTCCCTCCCGGAATCCGGTGTCCACACTGTACTTGGCTTGACTCACAAAATCTGGCATAGGGGCAGAAGGCAATTGATTCTGTATTACATGTTGCAGTGGTCTCATTGACACATCCTTCTGCGTCTGCGGATTTAAATTTTGAGTTTGGACATTATTATTCTGTATACGGTTACACTCGTTTTTCCAATGCCCCAATTTTCCGCACCCGTGACAGGGAAACTTTTTCCTAGCCTCTCCTTAGTTCATTCTCTCCCTGGGTTTGCCCCCACTGCTCTCACCTTGACCTTCCCCTCTTCCTTGATTATTTGCCTGTTGACTTGACTGAAGTTCCTGTTGTTCTGCTAATTTAACTTTAGTCCCCATTACTTTTTCTTCTAATTTCTTTCGCCTTTTATCAATTTCATTCCCACAGTATTTTGCATACTTGAGGATTTTATCTATAGGTTTAGCCTGCCAGCACAATTTATGCTCTTTAATCATTTGGGATATTTCTGGCTTTACTCAAGACACAAAACGATATATAAAATGTGTCATGTCCTTATTATCAATGTTTTCTAACCCACTACACTGTTTACATACCTGCAAAAGATGTTCATAATATAAGTGTACAGATTCATTTTTATTTTGGGTGGTTCTGTATATTTTTGTCCAATCTGTGTCTTTTGCAGGGAACTTTTCCCTTCAAATAAGTTATTACCTGATGGTATTTTTTCATCACATCATCTGATGTCTTTGCATCTCTTGGGTACTCATCATTAGGCCAATCTACTGAAATTTTCCATTCGGTCCATAAGTCAGCAGGAACAACTATGTCAAATAAACCATCTAGTTCTTTTAACAGTACTTTCAACATTTTCACATACCTTTCAACTTGCCTGTACCATTCTACTGATTTTACTCTAAGCTTTGGGATGTCAAAGTCAAACATAGCTTTATTCGGTTTCAAATTAAGAATCCATAAAAGCACAAGAAGTTAAAATACAGTTTACACAGAACATTACATTTCACATATGAACACAATTCGCGACAATTAAAAATTAGATATAATACAGATGAAAAGTTGTTTGAAATGTTTGCGATTGTTAAAAGATCACTCAGTTCATTGTCAGTCTAAATCTCATCATACCTTTTAAAAACATTGATACAGTATACAATGTTATCTCATCCTCTAACATTTGTAGTCTTAGTAAGGCAAATAAATACGTTCTCCTGATAGAGGTATAAAATTTACAAAATAAGATAGAATGAATCATTGATTGATGAGATATGTCATCGCAGGGGCATAATGTCAATGACTTGGACCAGGAATTAACTTCAGGGAAAGACAACAATCTAAAAAGACTCCCTACTCTGAAGCGGGTTAGCAACACCCTAGTATAACTACTTTGTGTGCACACTAAGTATTGCTGTAAACCATGGCCATGTAACATTAATTGATTTTGCATTACCAAGCTCTTCTTGCCTTCCAACTGCCACCTTTTAATATCTAAAAACGATAGGTAGATTTCCTTCAACTTTTTCCTTGAAATTAATGTTAAAGAGGAAGGGTTTTCGAAGAATTCGGGATGGCCAATGTCTTTGAGAAAGCGTTTTACATACAAAAGCCACTCAATTTTTAAACTCCTCTTGAGTTTCAAGCAATCCGGAATGATGTCCCTGTTTAAATCTGTCTCCTGTGAAACCCAGACCTTGTGCCACAACAATACTGGGCTCACCTTTATGAGGTCAGATACATAAACTAGGCCCAGCTCTTTGTGGCAAACATAGGTGGACGTTGACTTAGGTGCGGCTAGCAAGTAGTGCGCAAAAGAATTTTTGCATCGCTGGATCTCACTTAATTCCGCAATCCCCCAGATACCTGAGCCATATATCACAGTGGACACAAGCTTCGATCTGTAGATATCAAGCAAAATGTTTACTGGTCGCCCACCAAGCTTTATTGCAAAATTACGAACAGCGCCAATGGCGCGAGAGAAGGCTAATTTCCTCATATTAGCTGCTGTGGTCCAGATTCCACACCTGTCAAAATGTATGCCCAAATACGAAAATGTCTTTGTAGTTTCAATCTTTGTGTCTGACAGGTAGATTTTACATTGACCCTTACTCTTTTTGGAGCAGCACATGCTAAAGGTTTTACTGATATTGATTTTTAAGCCTATTGCATTCATATAATCTGAGAAGGCCACGAGGGATCTCTGAAGACCCACCTGGGTCCTTGCCATGATGACAGCGTCATCCGTATACAACAAGATTGGTGCTAAATTTCCTCTAATTTGTGGATGATCTTGTTTATCTTGCAGCAAGTGGGATGCTATGTTATTAATATATAGGTTAAATAAAAAAGGCGCCAATATACATCCCTGGCGCTCTCCTTTTCTTATAGGAAATTTAGTAGTACACTCTCCTTTACTGCCATACCGGACCTTAGCACCCGCCCCCCTATAAAGTTCTTTAATAAAATTAAGTAGGCTCATGTCGATTCCCAGATGTACAAGTGTGTCCCATAAAACTTCGTGACTTAAGCAGTCAAAAGCTGAACTTAAGTCTACGAATGTTAAAAACAG
This sequence comes from Lissotriton vulgaris, assembly GCF_964263255.1. Classification (NCBI taxonomy): domain Eukaryota; kingdom Metazoa; phylum Chordata; class Amphibia; order Caudata; family Salamandridae; genus Lissotriton; species Lissotriton vulgaris. The sequence goes on from NC_141691.1 coordinate 338,771,021, forward strand.
CTTATCCTCTTTTGCGACCACATATTTGCCAATGATAATGGCTAGATTTAGTCCTTGTTCTACCGTGCCCAATCCTGCCTTTAAACCATATTGGAACTTTGATAAAACCCCTGTGTCTTCCACCCATTGTTGTAGTCTATTTAAAATGACCCTGCCCGCCACTTTCATAAAGGAATCTAAAAGAGAAATGGGCCTATAACATTTAGGGTCGTTACGGTCACCCTTCTTGAAGTTGGGGACCACAATAGCTTCCTGCCACGTAGAAGGGAACACAATTTTGTTTGATGTAATTTAATACATTAGTCAGGAGAGGGGCCCATAGGTTGGTATTGGATTTATAAATATCAACAGGAACCCCGTCTGGCCCAGGGGCCTTACCCCCAGAGCTCTCAGATATAGTCATTCCACCTCGGATAGTTCGAAGTTGATGTCCAGGGGGAATAGTCCCACCGGCACATTTTCCCTCTCCCCTTGCATTTCAGTGTCCAAACTCCCGGATAGATAGTCCTTTTTATATAATCCGGTAAAATAGGTTACCCAGGTGTCTTCCTCTATTGCTAGTTCTATTTTATCTGATTTTCCCTCAACAAATAAAGAGGCGTTCACTGCCTTCCAGAATCCTATGTTATCCTTCTGGAGGCAAGCTTGATGAAGAGTATCTCAAGCCTCCTGCTTTATGTCCTTATTTCTTTTTTTTTATTGCGGAGTAGTAAATAGCTCTTGCATTTTTAATCTCTATGATACATTTGGGGTCTCTTTTGAGCGCCAATTTTAAAGCTGCATGTGCTTTGCTACATTCTGGGTTAAACCAACCCTCCGCCTTATCCCTTTGCTGTTTCCTAGATGGCCCCTCCAAGGACTTATTAATTTCCTGTGTGATGTTACAGAACGCCGTGGTTACTGAGGCCCAATTACTCTTTTCCGAGAGGCAGGCCATAAAATCAGAAAACTTGTTTATTAATTTCTGAAGGAAAGAGACAGGCTCAACTTTATTCCATTTTATTGTGTAGCTATTTCTCCTCGATAAGTTTATCCTATGACAGTACAAATTATTGATTATTCCATGTTTACTGTTATTTTGTGTTTTAAAAGTTAGGGAGAAGCTATTGGAATAATGATCACTAATTACGGTTTCCCCCGTTTTAAAATCAGTTAAATTAAATGAAATAGTATTTGAGGCCAGGACAAAGTCAATCAGGGAATTACATCCCCTTCCGTTAAATGTTGGTCTAAAATCGACCTGTGGTGTGCAGAGTTCATTAGCATATCCTAGGTCTAACTCAAACAGCAAGTTATTTAAGATATTTCCAGTAGATGTATGGGCAAAATGGGTACAGGGTTCACCTTTGATATTAACTATACCACATATGTCAGTATGGCCGTTTTGGCATAAGGAACAATTAAAATCACCCACCCACACAACACGGTTCCCCGAAAAGGATTCTACCTCAGACTTCTGCATCGTATGTAAAAGGCTTTTAAATACATTTACTATCTCGCACTTTGGTATATTATTATAGAGATTTATCAAATTAATGATCTCGTTCCCATCTGGTCTGATCTCTAACATCTGATAATAACTTGAGCCAGAGATACATTTTTCAACCTTAACTTTGGAAGTATTTGAAATATAAACACTGAGACCCCCTTTGTTCCTACCCCTTGTTGATGGCTCGGCAGTAGTATGGAATGTTCGGTACCCATTTATATGAATTTCCTCTCTCTCCCAAGTCTCCTGGAGGCAGATAATGGAGAATTTTGTTTTAATCGATAAAAATGCCGGATCATTTAGTTTGTTGGGTAGTCCAGCCACATTCCAAGATAATAAGGTTAAAAAAGTTATTAGCTCCCCCGATTCAGCTGCATCATGACTTGTGGGAGCATCCTCCGGCAGTATGTGCTGTATGGTAGATGGGGTTGATGAAATATCCTCTATGGTGTCAATACCACCCAACTCTACATCTAGCATATTACAACCTGTTTGAGTTTCCATGCCTTTAATTCCCTGAGTGTACTTGATAAGCTGATTTCCCGGGTCGCTAGTCTTTCCTTTATCTAACCTCTCCTCCTCACTATCTGGTGTGTTGTCTAAGCTCAGTCAGTCCACCATTCCTAGGGCACTAAATCTATTTTGTAAGGACAAATAGTTCTGTGTATTTGGTGGTCCATGCTGATCATTTCCAGCCCTGCCCTGGCGGTGGTTAGTTACAAGTGTCCAGGCCCCTTCCTCATCTAACTGAATCGGTGGAGGATAAAAAAATGACAATGGTCGTGACTATCAATGACCCAAGGTTGTAATTTTGGTCATTCCAGGAACATATGTAATCCACCGTGCTGGGGTCCCTGAAATTGACCAGCACACAGTCCCCATTAATGGTTTTTGGCACAGTTCCCAGACAAGGTATTCTACGCACCATTACCATTTCACTCCTTAAATAGGTGGGTAACGGTCTGTTTGTATTGCTACCACGTATGGCATTGATTGGGGTGGTAATGATACGGGCCCTCCTTAATGCCTCCCCTGACGCCTGCCCCTCACTATCTTTCTTTTTTTGTGCTAACGATATAGGTCCCTGTCCTAAGGGATTGGGTAATTCTGATGATCTTGTTTCTCCCTGAGCATTCGTATGTTTTAAGCAAGTTCGCTCGGTAATAAGTAAGGGTTGATGGATTACCTGAGCCTCTGATATCGGGTTTGGCGGGATTGTGTCCGGACGGCCGTTTTTTGGGGACCCATTGACTCTGGAACTTCTCAAATCTGTTTCCAACTTAGAAAGCTGTTTTTCAATGCTAAGGAGCCTTTTTTCAAAGGGGGCAAGGCTAGATCTAAAGAGTGCTCCCAGCTTTTTGCATAAGGAGTCTTCATCTGCCTCTAATCTGCGGGAAGTGTTTAGAGTGTTAACGCTGTTACCATCAGCTGGTGCTGAGCCTTGGTTCCAGACACCCAGAGATTCTGGGGCCTGAACGTCTGGTAACTTCCGTTGTTTATTTCCCTTTTGTTTAGTTGATAAATCGCGAGTACTCTGGCCCTTTGGGAGTTTTGATTTTTTACCCCCTATAGCAGCGATCAGTGGCTGCCTCCTCTTGGGTATGGCACCTTCCTGCAGTTCACATTGCAGTCTACTTTGCGGTCCTTTGGGGGAAATTTCCACTACGGGTGCCTGTGTTGGTTCTATCCCAACTAATGGTTGTGTAATAGGTACTGGCAATGAACAAAAAGAACCCTGGGAACTTGGCAGGCTATGTATTAATGCCTCGACCTCTGTAGAATTTACTTGTCTAATACATTCGGGTGTGCGAGCATTCGCAAGATGGCCCATAGACAATCGTTTACCCATGGCCAAATCCTGCGTGACTCATCGTTCCATTAAAGTGATCCCCTCATCAATGACAGAGTTAGTTCTTATGATGAAATTGTCTAATGTTCCTAATAATAACGACCCAGTAGCCGCCATGCTTCTGCTTTCCCGTGCAGACATTTACACGCTTACAATGCGCTACAATGTGCAATGACGGTATTATCTGTAACCTTAAAATATAGAACAATGAGCACTGAATACCAGGGGTTGGGGGGGGGGGCCCCGGTCCGGTCTCAGTCGGTCTCTAACGGGCTACAACGGGCCCGCTCTTGGCCCTGGCTTCGCCCGGTCTTTGCCCGCGCGCGTCCCGCGTTCCGTGGATATAGGCGTGGCTAAGTAAGGAGTGATGTGGGTGGGAAGAGGCCCCAGCTGCGGCTGATGGATTCCCGCAGGGACTGCTGGTCCTCGCAGTCCCGCACCTCCGTCGATCCTTCAATTAATCTGCCCCAATCGGCCAAAGTCTTTTACAAGTTCCTCGTGTAGTGGTCTCAGAAATAAAGGACGGGGTCACGGCGATAAAGTCAACAGGGACACAGCGCTTAAAACAACACGGCTGCGAGCGGCTTTGGGATGTCATTTGTCATAACCTCCTCCTGGCACTTCTCTCATTGGGCACAACCTTTCAACCTTTTCCGTTTCTTTCATTACATATTCAGAACTCATTTGATTAGCCTGTGCTTCTTCCTTTTTCTTTGTCCATCTGGCTTTCCACCTATCTAAGTCTCCCCATTTCTGTAATAATGACAATAATTCCTTTATCTGCAATTTTCTCCCTGACACATTCATATTTAATCTTTGTCAGAAAATTCTGCCCTATACGGTTTTCGCAATACTTTTGATTTGCCTATGTCATTTCCCATTTCTGAAACTAAAATTCATTAATTTCTCATGAAATATTTTTATATTTTGAGTGATGCTTCTGCATATGAATAACAACTCTTCTTCACTAAAATAATTCAATCTTTCTTTCCCTACATTTCCAGATACCATTCCTACCCTTAATTTAAAAAGGTCTAATACTTTTGGTTGTGATTTTGGCTTTTCTATATCTCGTGTCCATCTTTCTATTTGTTCGGGAGTTACTATAGTGGCATTTTTTGTTCCTGTAGACATTTCTATCTGTACCTCTCTTGAGCATCCTGGGGTAGCTTTTCTAAATAAATCATTTATTGGTTCTCTTATGGGCAAATCCATTAGGGAAATTACTGACTCACACTCACTTGCTTGATCATCAATTATTATGTTTTCTTTTCTGGGTTGAGTGATTTCTGTAGTCAGAACGGGAGTTTTAGGGCCGGTTTGTTTATCTCCATATAAAGGAACAACAGGACGTATAGTCACTGGGATTGTTAGGGCTTAAGGACTCATATTCAATTGGGTTGTTTCCTGAATTAAATCACATCTCTGTTTGTTTATTGTTTCTCTTTCTTTTTCTTGCAACACTTTCTCTATAGTATTCTCATGTACAATCTGTGGAACCAAGGGTGTTTTTAAGACTGGAACACTAGGAGTGATTCTATTTGTCTCTTCCTGATAAGGTGGAGGATTCTTCGTTAATAGGTCTTCAAGATAATCGTCTTCTAGATTCCCATTACCAGTAGTTCAATGCTTTGTTTTCTCTGTACATTTATTTCCTGTCGGTTCTTCTGTGCTAAATACATGGTATAATACTTCCACTATCCTAGACGGTCTCCATTGTTTCATCTGCTTATCTCGGGTCTCTTTGGGAAATCTAGGATAAAATGTACTTAAGTTCCTGTCACATCAAGATCTGTCTCGCTTTCGGGCTGGCTGCGGAGCTCCACGCCTCCGACTAGCCACAGGTGATCTCTGCCCCGCCCCGCCCCCCAGCAATGGTGGATCGACCTGGTGCGCTGGCGTGCAGAAGGCTGGCGTTTTCGTTCCTGTGAGCCCTGATGAGTGACGGCTTGCAATGGGCCTTGGTTCGAGTAGCTTGCTTCTTGGTGTCCTTCCCCTGCTTAACCGTCTGAGCGTTTTTTGGACGGATGCGTCTGTGCTCCCCCAGCGGGTTCGGACGGAGGCCACAGAAGGTGAGGAGAGAGAGACTGTGGCTGCGGCTGATTTGGATTTAATTGTGACAGTTAAGCTTTTCCCAAAGGCCGAGGAAGAATAATGCAAGCAGGACAGCGGATCTTTACCACAGCAAGGAGGCTGCATCACAGCTGGGCTTAAATGGAAGAAAGTGCAAAAATTGAAAGGCGGCGAGGGCGAATGGCAAAGTGGTAAAAGCGGCAGGGTAGGCTGCAGCGGCGTGAGCAGCGGCTGTAGCGTTCCCTGAATACTGTAGACACCTTCATCTGTCTGGAGGGTCCGTCTGCTCACGAGGAGTGGGGAAAGTGATTGGCACCCTCTAGCAGTGTTCTTTAATGCCTCTGATTTGCGAGGCCTCGGGCTCAATCAAGGTATCTTCACTTTCTGGAATTTGGTGGAATTTGGTGGCAGTAAGAAGAGGAGCTCTGAAGCTCTGGAACTTTGGCACTTCGGCAGCTCCCCATAGCTTTGTGGATGTACTGAGGACTGCGAGGTGTAACAGTAACAGCAGCAGTGAAGCAGTCCTATACAGTAAAGTAGAAGCAAAATACTCCTATCTATGGAAAGGATTAATGTTTTTTCAGTTCTCCTCCTCCGGTTCTGCTCAATATTCAAAAGCAACCAAATCGGTAAGCAGTATATGGATCAGTCCTTCTGATTCACCTGATACACATGCTATTGCACTGTCAATAGTGCACAGTACCTACACAGCAAGTTTAGCCTGTTGTTATCAGGAGACGGTCGTCAGGACCCCTATCTATAAAAGGACAGGGGTACAGCAGCTAGAATGGGAAAACTGTTTAATGCTTGTCTTTAAGTTAAAACCCGCTGAGCCCTTGCCAAGGAAGCAAAAGTCCGATTGGCCAGTAAAGAGAATGCCTCCAATCTGCTTGGCCTTGACTCTACTTTTGAGAGTTCAGAAGAGAAGGATCTCTCTATTGTTGCATGGTCGGAACAGCTGGGCTCGGCAGACATAACAGACGGGGCAGACAAGAATTGTGTTACAGCTATGCATGCAACATCTCCGCAAGACATCGCGGGGTCGGAAGGTTCTAAAAAGGTGAGGGAGGGGCCCATGCTCATTGATTAAGGGGGCCCGGGGGAAGCCTTATTTCGTGTACGAGAGCCTGAGCGGTCCCACATGGCAGAGGGCCGCTCCAACGACATGGCGAGCAACCAAGAGAGCCCCTACAGGGGCACAGTTGTTTGCAGAGCCTAGAGGGCTCTTAGGGGGCAAAGTTATTTACAGAGCCTGCGCGCTCCAACGAGGCCCCAGTCGATGCCAGTGCCTAGATCCTGCTGCCCGGGTTGTGGCTGGCGCCCTAACCGCTCGCATTCTCTACACCCTAGCAATAACACCCATAGTGTGGGCTTTTGCTGCATGCTATTAAACACCAGGTCAGCGTGTAAACATGCGCAAGACATTTTTGAGCTCCTAGATACAGTGAAGTCACTATGTCTTATGCTTACTGAGACGTGGTGGGGCGAATTCTCCAACCCTGATGTCGTTACGGCAATCACGCCTGACTACAACATCCTCAGGGAGGATAGAGCTAAGGGAAGGGGCGGTGGAGTGGCATTGGTGGTCAAGAAAGGTACCCCGTGCGTGATCCTGCCAGCGAAGGACATCCGAGGCTCGGAGACCCTAGCTTTTTCTATTACTCTGTCCCCACATCAATCTTTTAAGGGATTACTCGTGTATAGGCCACCTGGCGCACCCGGCACGTTCTTTGAAGATCTGGATTCCGTGCTGTTGGGGCTGGCCCTGAAAGCGGAACATTGTATCGTGGCTGGGGATTTTAACTTTCGGATGGATGATCCGTCCGACCCTGCTGCCATCAAACTTTCCGAGGCTTTGACCCCGCTGGGACTGATCCCTTATTCACAGGAGCCTACGCACGAGAAGGGGCACACTCTTGACCAGGTATTCTCGTCTTCCCCTCTCGAGGAGATTGAGATTACACCTGTTCTATGGTCAGACCACTTCCTTGCCAAATTTACGATCAAAGGCATAGCTAAACCGGTGGCTACCCTGGCACAGCAACAGGGTCGTGTCCATAGGGCATATCATCGAGTAACCCCAGAGATGCTGGCCCAGGCTGCAGTGGTTCACCCATGCCCCCTCTCGGGCGATCTGGACAGGGATCTGGAGACCCTGCAGGATTGGCTTCTCGACAGGCTAAATGATCTTGCCCCGGAATTGACACCTCGCCTGACACCGAAACGGGTCTCTGCGCCTTGGTTCACCGCTGCACTGTCGGCTACGCGGCAGCAGTGTAAGGTAGCCGAAAGAGCCTGGCGGGCACAATATGATACTGTAGCCAAGCTGACCTACAAGACGGTGGTTAAGGCCTATCACCGGGACATTCGCCTGGAAAAAAAAGCATATCTAGCTAGGAGAATAGAAGCTGCTTCTAACTCCTGCAAGGAGATTTTCTCCATTGTGAGAGAATTTACTTCTCCATGGTCTAACACCTCGGACGAAAAACCATCAGGTACCTGGGCTTCGGACCTTGCTGATTTCTTTACGAGCAAGATCCAACGCATACAGGATTCTTTCCCTTCGCCAGGGCCCATGGGCCAGACTGAACCTGAGACCATTGTATCTCCGCAGACTTGGCCAGGTGTGACGCTGAGTGTGTTTCCACCGATTTCTGCCCCTGACTCCTTAGCTCTAATGGGCAATTTAAAATCGGGTTCACCCCTCGACCCATGCCCTGCTAAATTTCTAGCGAAAGTTGCGGAGGTGATCAATCCACTGGCTAACCCGCTGTTGAATCTCTCGCTGAGTCAGGGAGTGGTCCCACAAGCCTGGAAGCAGGCGATGGTGATTCCTTTGCTCAAAAAACCAGGCCTAGACCCGAAGGCCCCGGTTAATTATAGGCCCATCTCTTTGCTGCCGGCTCTCACGAAGATTGTGGAAAAACACGTTCAGGGTGTGCTTTCCAATTTTCTTGAGACCAACGAGATCTTGCATGCCACCCAATCGGGTTTTCGTCCCCATCTAAGCACAGAGACTGCGCTCCTTGAGGTCGCAGAAACCATTAAAGGGGTTCTGGACTCTGGGGGCAAAGCCATGCTGGTGATGTTGGACTTGTCGGCGGCGTTCGACACCGTCCCCCATGATGGCCTTCTCGCAAGACTCTTTGAGATAGGTCTACGGGGGACGGTGTTCGATTGGTTTTCCTCCTTTCTAGCGGCCGCCGGCAAATGGTCTGGGCTCCGCCTGATTCCGCCGTGATGCCGCCTCTGGGAGTCGGGGTCCCACAGGGTTCTATCTTGAGCCCGACCCTATTTAACATCATCATGACCCAGTTGGCGGCGTTGGTGGAGTCGTATGGCGCCCGGATCGTATCCTACGCTGACGACACCCAGCTCCTCTTCTCATGTAAGAGAGGAGGTGACTTTGAGGAGGAGAGTATCCGGGATTGCCTTGGGGCTGTTTTCCAATGGTTCCAACTGAACAGCCTCAAGTGCAATTCCGATAAGTCCGAGGTACTCTTCTTTGGGTGTGACACAGAGCCAGACTGGCAGGCCTGGTGGCCGATTAATATGTTCCCTCCGTCTTGTTCTTCCCAGGTTGCCAAGAATCTGGGGGTCAAGATGGATAATGGGCTAACATTGAAATCCCAGGTCCTCGGGGTGTCGGGCACCTGCTTCGGCATCCTTAGGATGTTGCGGAGGTTTCTTCCCCTGCTGTCCGAGGAGCACAGGAAACTGACAGTGCAGGCTCTGATTGGGTCCAGGTTGGATTATTCCAACATTCTCTACCTGGGCCTTCCAGAGTACTTGCTGCAGCGGCTTCAAGTGGTGCAGAACGCCGCTGCGAGAGCAATCTTTGGATTAAATAGACGGTCCAGTGCATCGGGCCTGTTGAAAACCTTGCATTGGCTTCCTATCCGGAAACGGATCGCCTTCAAGGCTCTGACTCTGGCCTATAAAGCTCTCCACGCGGGGGGAGCAAAGTACCTTCAAAAGAGACTGGTCTTTTATCAACCGACCAGGTCTTTGAGGTCAGAATCCCTGTACTTGGCAGTTGTTCCGCGTGTAAAGAGAGCGCGCCTTGGAGGCCGCTCTTTTGGATTGTTGGCGCCACAGTTGTGGAACTCTCTGCCGCTTGCTCTGCGGGGAGCTACTAGCCTGCTGGCTTTTAGAAAAGGCCTTAAAACCTGGTTGTTTACTCAGTAGCCTTTTTTTTTGTATGTACTTGTTTGGCACCCTGTTCTTTCTTTTATCGGTGTTATGTTATTATGTTGCAGCCTTCCTTTTCCAAAAAAGCGCCGGGACACTCTTTTTGAGTAGCCGTGCGCTATACAAAAGAATAAATAACATATAACATAGCTCCAGGGGGGGCAAGTGTTGCTCCTTAGGTGATTCCTAGAGCCTAGAGGGCTCCAGCCTGTGCATGTTTTCTGTCAGAGCCGGTGTGGCTCCAGCTTGGCGCAGCTTTTGTTCTAGGGCCAAGGAGGGCCCTGGCGCAGTTTTGTTGATTCCCAGCTGCCCAGCAATTATTGGGCAACTGCACCGTTTAGGCGCAATGGAGAGAGTCCCTGTGTGGGACAGAGATGGCACAGAGGTGCCAGGCCTTCTACAGCTGCGCAGCACTTAGTGCCAGCTGCAACGTTTAGGCCCTGTTACTGTCATCAGCTGCCCAGCAAGTAGTGGGCAGCTGCAACGTTTAGGTTTGCACCGGTGGCGCACCCCTGACTGGCGCTGCATTGGCAGCGCGCCCTGACATTCTGGACACAGGGCTATGGAGTTCCCTTCTTGAGATGGCCAGTTGGCCAGGGGACTGGTATGTGGGTAAGGGGCAAGGCCCTAAGTTGATTTTTGCGCAATGTGATTTTACTATGTTTATAATGGTAATTGCCTAATGTAATTTTTGCGCAATGTGATGTTACTGTGATTATGAGGTTATTTTACCTATGTAGGTTTATGCTAGTGAGATGTTTTCACTATGTGAGTTACACCCCTAAAAATGATTTATTCTTAGGAGGCAGAGTCTAATGTGTTTAGACTAGTGAGGAGATTGCCTACTGTATTTTTACCTGTGAGTCCCAAATGTGAGTTATGCGTAATGTGCTATGCCATTATGCCTGTGACACCTCTGAATGTGTTTTATGCATTATGTGTCGTACTTACACCTCTGAATGTTTTTATGCATCATGTGTTTTCCTGTGCTGCACCTCTGAATGTGTTTTGATGCGTCATGTGCCTTGTTCTTACACCGCTGAATGTATGTTTATACATGTGTCTTTCCTACACCTCTGAATGTTCTATGCATCATGTGTGAAACTTCTGATTGTTATATGTTCAAAAGTGCTATTTCTAACAGTATTTCTAGTTGTAAAAGTGTTGATTCTGACAGTGGCCCATGTGGCCCTGTCCTGTAAATAATCCCTTATGAAATTTTGCCTGTGCCAGTTGGCACAATGTATATTGTTTGATTACTATCTGATGTGTTTTGACAATACAAAAGTTATTTTTATATAACCTTGTGTGGAGTTCCTTTTGTGGTGTGCCTAGGATGTTGTTGCTGTGGTGTGCGTGCGCAAATGCTTTACAGATTGCCTCCGGGATAAGCCGGTCTGCTCGTGCCAAGCTACCAAGGGGGTGAGCAGGGGTTATCTTGGCGTGTGACTCCCTTGCCCTGACTAGAATGGTGGTTTCTGCCTGGCTTTGGCGTAATCCTTAGCCAACCAGAAATCCCAGTTCTAACACCTGTACTACCCTGCTGCCAGTTATAGAGGCCCTGCAGCCCCAGATGAAGCCAGCATGACCTTGCTGCCGGTTAAAGAGGCCCTGCAGGCCCAGATGAAGCTGGACTGCTGACATCCGGAGGTGCCCTGCAGCACAAGTGAGAGCCAGAGCTCGGGCCAGTGTTTAACCTCAGCATCCTAGGTGGCACACACGTTTCAGGCTCCCAGCACCCCCCTTGTGGACGCTAATGACGGAGGCTGGCAGTACACCCATGGTACACTGTGCTACGTCCCAACTGCAACACAGTCAACCCCTGCCAGGCGGCAACGACTCCAGTCAGGTAGAGCGGCAGTGCATGTGTCACGGGGCGCTCCCAGAGCTGCGTCGGAATGGCGACGATCCCGGCCATCGAGCACTTTGTGGTGGACGGTGCCCCCTCCTCCTTTGCCCCAAAATAGAGGGACTGGACTGAACGTCACCCATTCTATTTTGAAGGGGCAGGAGTAGCCCACGACAGGCGCAGAGCACTGATCCTCCACCTCGGATGTACAAAGACACATCGCATCTACAAAACGCTGGTAGAGGCCACCCCCAAGATGTATGTGACACTCTTAAACGCTCTAATTGCGCACTTCGAGCCTATGGCTAACAGAGACTATGAGAGATTTATCTTTCGCCAGGCCAAAAAAGAAGTGGAAGAGTCGTTGGACGCATTCCATGGGCGTTTGAAAGAGCTGGCCAGCATGTGCGGTTTACAAGACGAACAAGAGGAAATCAGGGCCCAGGTAATATAAGGCTGTTACTCCTCGAAGCGCAGGGAAAACATCCTCCAAGAATCCGGCAAACCCTTGGCTGACATCCTCACCATGGGGAGGTTGAAAGAACTAGCGAAGGCCAGAGCATCCCACATGGAGGCCGCCTTATCCATCCCATCAAGATGGAGCAGGTGAATGTGGTAAAAGCCAAGTCGCACCAAAACCCAGGGAGGCACCCGCAAGACAAAAAGATGCAATGCAGATATTGGAAGAGGATTCAGAAAAGGGGGGTGGTGGTGATGAACAGAGTGTCTGAATTAAGCAGACCACTCTTACCCAGTCCAAAGATCAGGGCTTGATCCATCACCGTTTTTTAGCTCACTGCACCATCCCAGCTCAGAACATGGCTATATGCAAATTAGTCTGACCCTGGCCCAGTGCATCATGGGAACAGGGCAGACCAAACTACCAAGCTGATTCTTATACGTAGAAGGAAACAAGCTTCCGGGGACCGGTTTCTGGCATTTTAGCCGTCTTCTGCCCGGCTTGCTTGAATCCTGATGGTGCAATGAGCAAGGGACTCACATCTGAGTATACCCTTCCACGCTTATGGTGGACAAAAATGATTCAGAAAAGGGGGGTGGTGATGAACAGAGTGTCTGAATTAAGCAGACCACTCTTACCCAGTCCAAAGATCAGGGCTTGATCCATCACCGTTTTTTAGCTCACTGCACCATCCCAGCTCAGAACTTGGCTATATGCAAATTAGTCTGACCCTGGCCCAGTGCATCATGGGAACAGGGCAGACCAAACTACCGAGCCAATTCTTATACTGGGAAGGAAACAAGCTTCCGGGGACCGGTTTCTGGCATTTCAGCCGTCTTCGGCCCGGTGCTTGAATCCTGATGGTGCAATGAGCAAGGGACTCACATCTGAGTATACCCTTCCACGCTTATGGTGGACAAAAATGATTCAGAAAAGGGGTCAAGCCCTGATCTTTGGACTGGGTAAGAGTGGTCTGCTTAATTCAGACACTCTGTTCATCACCACCCCCTTTTCTGAATCGTTTTTGGGCACTATAGGTGTGGCAGGGTATACTCAGACATGAGTCCCTTGCTCACTGCACCATCAGGATTCAAGCAAGCCGGGCCGACGACGGCTGAAATGCCAGAAACCGGTCCCCGGAAGCTTGTTTCCTTCCCAGTATAAGAATTGGCTTTGTAGTTTGGTTTGCTCTGTTCCCATCATGCACTGGGACAGGAACAGACTAATTTGCATGTAGCCAGGTTCTGAGCTGGGATGGTGCAGTGAGCTAAAAAACGGTGATGGATCAAGCCCTGATCTTTGGACTGGGTAAGAGTGGTCTGCTTAATTCAGACACTCTGTTCATCACCGCCCCCTTTTCTGAATCGATATTGGAAGAGGTGCACGGCCTGTGGATGGATTTTGCGGCGGTGTGTAGGTGGTCTAAAGCCTGGAAAGAAATGGCCCAGAGTGTAAGCATGGGCGAATTTTGCGAATCTCGCGTTCGCGAATTTTGCGGATTTGCGAATTGGCAATCCGCAAAATCCGCGAATTCTCGCGAATTTGCGGATTTTTTTTTTGTGTGTGTTCGCAAGTGTTTCTACCAGTTCGCGAGGATTTGGTACTAGTTCGCAATTGCGAACTTACTTGTCGGCTCGCAACGGTCGCGACTATGTTGTTTCTACGTCTGGTTCATCATCACAGCCTCCCAGCACCCTCTGTTTCACCACTGGCACCCTCTCTTTGACCCATGCCACCCTCTGTTACATCAATGCCACCCTCTGGTTCATCATCACTGTAGAAGATGGGGGGGGGGAAAGCAAGCCCACCTGCCCTGCTTGAACTGACATGAATTAATTTGGGGTTAGTTTATTAACAACACCTGCCCTGCCCCAACTGACAATAATGAATTAGGGGCTAATTAATGTGTCACTGAAAGAATTTCAAGTCCCAGCCTGGCACCTGCTTGTCTGCTCCTTTAGCTGTAAATCAGGACCTTTGTGGCATACAGTTAAGGTCAGAGCAGGGTCACACAATAGTTGCAAGCAGGCAACCGAATTCTGGAGGGCCCCCTCAGGAAGCACTACAGAGAATCGTTACAAATCATGAGGTTGACCTTTTGCACCTGCTCATTGCTTTTGCTTTTGCTGAAATCGTTTTTCGGTTTTTTCGCGCTATTCGCGGGGCGCGGCGTCGTGCGAAACCGACCGCGGCAGCCAATTCGTGCGAATGAGCATTTTATTTTTTTGCGGCTTGTTGTTTCGTGAGTTTTTTTGCAGTATTCGCGAGCCGCTTGCAGCGCAACACGCGAATTTACCCCAAGGTCGAGTACGGGCGCGGCCATTTTGTTTGCGTGACGTATTTCCGTTTCCGCCCGCTATGTATAATCTCGCGCAGTAAGCGCATTGCGAGTAGAGGTTCGCACGAGATCGCGCGGGAAATCTAGAGGTTCGCACAAGATCGCGAGGAAAATCTCGCGCGAACTTACTTTCGCGCTCGTGAACGGGCGCCGGCCATCTTGTTTTTCATTCATTTCCTGTGTCTGGGCATGGTGTTTAATCCTCTTGGTATCTTTGCCATCCTTTGCTTGTTTTCAGTTTTTTTTTTACGATTTTGCTTCTTATCTATCCCTCTCTTTTCCTAGCTGTATATTTTTGTCTTTTCTGCTATTTTTCTTTACTTTTAAACTACTTTTTTAAACTCTTTTCTTTTCTTCTTCCCTATCCTATTCTTTCTTAATTTTCTACTTCTTCCTACCTTACCTGCCCAGACCATGGTCAAGCCAGGCGCCGTGAAGCTGCCCAGGCACTTGAGGGCCGCAGCGGCGGCGGGGAGTAGTGCTGGACCCAGTGCCAGGACAGCATGCGGGAGATTGAGGGGGGAGCAGGTGACGCGGCGGGAGATATTCAGCCCGGAGGAAGTGGGCGCGCTGGTCTACTTCGTCCAGCGCCGCCTGTCAGGACCATCGCGGGAGGCGGCAGGATCGCGGCCGGCGGCTACAACATGCGGGAGCGCCGGAAGCGGTGGGAGAAGGTGTGCTGGGCCATATCCCACCTCTACGGGGTCCAGCGCACCTACAGCCAGGTCACCCATCGCTGGACGGACCTCCTGGACCGCGAGCGCGACCTGCTGGACCAGCTCGGCTTGGAGATCCCCGGGCTTGGTGAGTAGTAGTAGCCATTTAATCACTCACTACTATGATGTTTTCTCCTGCTCTGTGTTGTTGTATTGCAAATATTTGTTTTTTACATGGAGCAAGCCAATAATGCCGCTGATGACGATTACATTGTAGTTAAATTATATTTCAAAATCTTCTGTGCATTTCAGGTGCAGTGCTCTCCTTCTCAGTGGCGTTGCTACTATGCTTATTTGTTTTCTATTTCGTGGTCTCATTGGCCTGAGTAACTATTATGTATGAGTGTACTTTACAGAACTGCGTAATGCTAGACACTAGGGGGCAGATTACATTTACAAGCCCCTTGCGCCACGTTTACGTTGCCTTGCGTGACGCAACAGCGGCGTAAACGTGCCGCATCCCTGCGAGTCATTTACGACATGACGCATCTAGGGAGATGCGTCACGTTATAAAGCCATGGGCCTGCACCACAATGGGTGCGTTCCTAGTACGCAGGGTGGGCGGTCCGGCGGCTGTGCGCCTCGCAAAATTGCCTGCGTGAAATCTACAAGATTTAACGCAGGCACTTCTGCGACGCTGCTACGTCAATTCAATTCCTTATGTCTGCTCGAAGCAGGCGAAAGGACTGACACAGCATGTTAAGTATTGGGTGGCCCTGAGCATTACTGGAGTTGCATTGCGTTGGCGACGTGACTCCAGCGATGCGCCGCTCTTACGTGACGAGATGCGTCACGCAAGTGCCTACCCTTGCGCCAGGGTGCGCCGCATTGTAAATGAGGCGCATCTGCCGTGTCGCAAGGGTAGTTTTGCGTGACGCATTTGATCTGGCGCATCTCTGGAGATGCGCCAGAACGCGTAAGTAAGTATGCCCCTAAGGGGCAGAATTGCAATTACCGTCTCATCCCTGCAAAGTAGCAGGGATGCGCCATTAATTGTGCGGCCCGCTACCACCACCAAACATGGTGCGCCGTATTTGCAATGCGGCGCACCATGGGCCTAAAACGTCACCGAAGCTTTACTGCTGGAGTTGCGTCGCAACGATGGCGCCGCTCCAGCAATGCTCTGGGGTGCCCTATCTCCCCAATGCTGGGTCAAGCCGTACGTCTGCTTCAAGCAGGTGCAGGGTTTGTGTGACGCATCATTGTCCTAAAGGTGACTGATTGAAATTTTGTAGATTTCCCTCAGCCACTATTAGGATGTGTTCCAGCGCAGGAATGCCCTCCCTTGCGCCGGAACGCCCCCTGATGGCGCAGGGCTTTATAACGGGATGCATCTCCCAAATGCGTCAGGTTGTTATAATATTATACGCCGCACCATGGCGCCCTTTTTTGTTTAGCTGCTGCGTCACAAAAGTCACGCAAGAACGGCGCAAAAGAGCCGCAAGGGGCTTAAATCTGCCCCTTCCTTTGTACCCCTGTCAATAAGAAAAATAGTGGCGGTGGATTGATAGTTTGACTATTTAAATGACTGGTAATGTAGCAGGCAACTGTTAGTGTTGTCACTGATCTGACTGAAATCACAATGGAGTTTGTCTGTCACTTTGCGTCTTGCCTGCGGACTGCTGCCTGCCAGTCCTAGGTAAACGTTTCAGTACTTTGTTTAGTGAGTTACGTGACTTTCGAAGTCACAGGTCCGCAAATAAATGAAAACTAACCCTAATCACTATAATTTCGCGGAAATATTTTGTTATTGTTCTTTTGAAATGTTTGATTTGGTTGACATTGACAAGCAACAATCATCCATGTTTTCTGTTCTTTCTTTCATGTTGTACGTCAGCTCCCCCCAGGGGCGAGAGGAGGACACAGGAGCAGCAGGCGGCGGATGCTGTTCAACAGGGCCAGGATCGGGCAGGCGAGGGCTCCTCTGCTGGCCCCAGTAAGTTTTCATTTTAGACTAGTACCTATTTTTCCTAGCGTTCCTCATTTGACTTTTTTCAAAATTGTCTTTGCTCTTCTTGTAGACTGTATCTAAATTCTTATCCTGCCTCTACTATGACTCCCTGTGGTATTACTAGATTATTCTTATTAGTCTGTCTGTGTAGCTAACTAAGATTGCACGGTTGGCGAAACTCCCATGATTCTAGTCAGCAATAGCTCTATCAACTTAGTGCAGTCCTCTGGGATTGTCCATAATGTCTTTTGAAGTGTTCTATCTGGACTCATGCTTGCAAAAATTGCAAAACCTTTCGCTCAGTCACTCTAGTCTGGACCAAAATACACAGATTGTATTTAAGTTTAAAAGCTTTATTAAAAGTAAACACATTTATTAAAATGAAGTCATAATAAAACTAAACGTTTAACTGATAATGGAAAAGTGGTTAGTGCTGACGATTAATTGAAGACATTTCTTGTGGTCGAGCCGAGCTCTCAGCTGGTTTCAACTTGATCTTGTTGTTAGAAGTCCATCTTCTGTCTGTGTGGAGAAAAATGGTGCGTGTTAAAAAAACAGCCTTCATGAGTTGTGCCAAAAAGTGCAGCAAGACAACCTTCCCTGGAAAAAGGGACATTTTTTTTAACTTTAACGTAGACAGTCACAAATTACATTGTTTTCACATGTCTTCATTCCTAGACCAAAGACTAGTGAGTGCTTTATTCTAACATTCTTAAATGTACTTTGTAGGTGGAACATCTGGTGGCGGGGCCAGTGTGGAGGTGGTGGTGCTCGACACGGAGGCGGAGGGCGATTCTTCAGGGGAGGAGGCGGCGGCTGTGAGAGTTGAGACGGTGGTGGTGGCGGCCAGAGGTAAGCTCTTATATATTCCTTACTTATTGAGATTGAAGACTAGCTGGGAAGGCAAGAATATGAGATGCATGGCTGGGTGAATGATGAAGCAATGATGGGTGGAAGGACAACAGCCTGGGTGGGTGACACAGAAACTGTATGTGTCCATATACCTGGATCATGCTACTATCTGACTCTTAGATAGCATATGTGTATCTAGAGCAGGGGTACTCATAGTACGGCCCGCGGGCCGGTGGTGGCCCGGCAAGCCTTCCTTGGCGGTGCGCAGACCTTGCAGACAATCACTGCTCCCCCGGCCCCCACAGAGCAGAGGCTTTTTTGTATTTCACCTGTTAGCGCCCCTGCATCTCCACTCTGACAATCACTGCTCCCCCGGCCCCCACAGAGCAGAGTGGAGATGCAAGGCCACAAAGAGGTGAAATAGAACAAAGCCTCTGCTCTGTGGGGCCGGGCAAGCAGTGATTGTCAGGGTGGAGAAGCAGGGGCGCTACAACAAACAAAGCCTCAATAATATGTTAATGGTCTTTTAAAGACCTGTTAAGTACTTTGGTGTTGTTGTCTGTGTGTGCGCGTTGAGGAAGCAGTCTCAACCCGGGCTGAAGGCTGACACAGATAGACACACACACAGTGAGATGACAGAGGGGGAGGTAGAGGGAGGGCAGGAGGGAGAGAGAGATGGAGAGGGAGGGCAGGAGGGAGAGCAGGAGGGAGAGAGATGTATGTAAATGCTGGGTCTGGTGGCTCAGTGGGTGAGGGCATCTGCTGCAGGGACCTGTGTGCAACCTCATGGTCACAAGTTATCGTTTTGCTTTAGCCCCGCCCCCTCTGACTCCGCCCCCACCAGTGCGGCCCTCGGCCCCAAACTACACTGTAAATGTAGCCCCTGAGAGAAAGTTTGTGAGTACCCATGATCTAGAGAGAGTAGACGGTCAGTGGATGAACTAAGTGTAACTTTGAAGAGCATGTAACACTGCACCCGCACGTCCGTTCCAGTGTAGGAAAGGCAAGGAAAAGAACTTTTAATTTTGTCCAAATACTACCATCAATAGTAGCAGTAGTTTGTATTGCAAGCACTGCATAGATCCGGTTATTACGGTGGCCACTCCCTACCTCTCTTAATAAGTTTATTAGTACTCAGTCATTCATGTGTGGATGTATCACTGGTCACTCAATAAAAAGCAAAGCACCTAAAGTCATCCCATATATAAGCAAAAACATCCCATGTGAAGTGATAGATAATCCGATTATTTATCTTCTTCAATTTTCCATTTCTAGTACTCATTTCCACTGTAGGGTGAAAGTTAAATTAATTAAGCAGTAGCCCTTGAGTTGTAACAGAGTATTCTCAGTGCCACCCGTAATAGAAAAGTAAGAGCTTCACCACCTGCATATACTGGACGGGTACAGTAACGCAACGCAAGTCTAGGTCACTCCTCATGGCGTGCGTCTCTTTTTCTCGGGTGCAAGTTTACTGCGCTGGCATTATGCCGGCTTGCAGAAGATAACGTACCAATTTTCCAAAACAAGAGACAAGAAGAAGAATAAGACTGGTGTACTTTCATAGTCGACTCCAATGGAAGTCCATAGTGCTCGTAGAATTTGTTCCTTAAACTCCCACTAATGTTAGAGCAAGGATGAAGAAGTGTGAGGTTAGATAGATACTGGCCTCAATAGTTATGTAATGCGTTTGCAAGTTGCTAGTTGTAGTGCAACACAAATTTCTGCTGAATGATTGAGTTAATCTTAAGGAGCATTGGTTACAGACTATGTCTTTCTTTCTTCATATAGGTTCTCCTTCCAAACGAACAAGGAGGAAGGAGCTGGCTAGAGCGGCCCGGCAACGGAGGATCGATGCCACTGTAGCCGAATATCGGCGGCTGGTGGCCCTGGAGGACGAAGAAAGTGTGCAGTCGACCACAACAACTACGTCGTCTGCATCTGCCTCCGTTCCCCCACGGGCTGCCAGTGCCACCCAGCACAGTGGTCCACCCAGACTGAGCCGGGCTGCCAAAGCCAAACGCCACCGCCGAGTAGCAAGGACAACAGCTACAGCTTCCTCTCACAGCCGTTGCACCTACAAGGCATTGAAGGCACGCCTGCGCCGCAGTACCCTGATGGTGTCCCGCCTCCAGCAGGAGCTCCACCACTTTTCCAACCAGTTGGAGGGGCTCCGCGTAGAGCACGCCTTGCTCCGCCAGGAGCATGATGCCCTGGCCCAAAAAGTTGACAGCATCCACCCATAGTGTCCCTTGCCCCTTTTTTAGAGACTTTTGGGGGGTGGGAATTGGGAGTTAGGTTTTTGGGGACTTTTGAAGGACAATCGTTGGGGTTAGGGAGGGTCTTGCGGGAGATTATTTAGTTAGGGATATAAATATACTTTTTCAAACTTTATCTGAGCATACCCGTTTCTTACTGCTTGCCTGGTGGGTGGGGGTTTAACGTTGACTTTGTTTTCCTGAAAGTTTAGTTCCATTTTCTTCCTTTAAGTGTAAATCCCCAAATGTTTTCAACACTAAGTGCCTCTCACAGACTAAGTGAAGTGAATCCAAGAGTCCTAGGACTTTAGTAGTACTACCTTCAGTCTCTCGTCTCTCGTACTAATACTCCATTATACCCCCAAACCACCAAACGCTTATCTTACCTGTAATTTGTGTTTGAAAGTAGGGCTAGACCCAGGGCTGGCTCCACGGGAAACAGCGAATATGGTTGGCAATCTTGGTCGGATAACATTTCCTCATAGCGGTGGTACTAGTGGTGTGACACAGTGGCAGTTGCATGCCTATGAAAAAAAAGAAAATGAAATCTGGTTTGTCCTCCTGAGCAATTCAACGGTACAACTGAGAATATAGCAGGTGACAGAAGTACAGTAGAACAGTGCCACATTGTAGCCTAACAAATGGTAAAGTATAACTACTAATTCGGTTGAAGTTCTTTCACATTAGCAATGGTTCTTTGTCAAGCAGAGTAAGAATATATCCTCGGATTTCTTCACCAGCCTGTTGCTATCACCTTATCCTCCCCAGCAAGTGTGTGGATTTATTGCTGTCATTTAGTCACACATCAATCAAAACCACACAGCCCGGGGGAAGAGGGTTAGGGTTTGAAAAATGGATGGGTACGGGGGTTTTTGGGAAAGGTTTTGGGAGACAAGAAAAAATAGCACAGCATAGACAAACAATTGTGAACATAAACAAATCTTTGGGTACAAACCTATCCATCAATCTTTGAAAGTGCATGCACTACTGCATACATGTCAGTGAAAAGTAAGTAGTACATTCGACAACTGTGGAAGAAAGAATGCGACAGTACAGGGCCTGTGTGGAATTATTGATAACGATATTCAACATAAGGTCTCTGTAGCCAGATACCCGAGAGCCTTGCTGGTCACTATAAATCCATTCACAACAACACTCAATGGGGTTGGTCTGGAAGGTATAGTAGATAGAAAAGGAGAAATTGCTTTTTTTCTAGGTGTCCCCTCACTCACCAGGGTTGCCCCTTGGTGACATGCTTCATCATTGGAGCCATCCCAGTCCTCTACGGCCTGGGGCGTGCTGCGACTTGCGAATTACGTAGGAGCACTTACAAATGACAATGTGTGGTGCAGATGTGATAGTGGAGTGGACTAAGTGATGTGTTAAGGGATCAATTTAGAAGCAGAGAGAGATCCAAGAAATGCAGTCACAGTCAGAGAAAAAGGCAAGGGATACTGTATCTATGTGGTTGTAGTGGTCCTGTTGGAAGTGGTAAGTAAGTTGCCGGCAGAAAAAAAATCCTCCTATTAGCGGCACTCCTCCATTGCAGCCGACGCTTCGTCCATCGATGTTGGTCACCAGAAGACACCCTGTAAAAAAAAGCACAGCATAGACAAACAATGGAACATAAACAATTCTTTGGGTACAAACCTATCCATCAATCTTTGAAAGTGCATGCACTACTGCATGCATGTCAGTGAAAAGTAAGTAGTACATTCGACAACTGTGGAAGAAAGAATGCGACAGTACAGGGCCTGTGTGGAATTATTGATAACGATATTCAACATAAGGTCTCTGTACTTAGCCAGATACCCGAGAGCCTTGCTGGTCACTATAAATCCATTCACAACAACACTCAGTGGGGTTGGTCTGGAAGGTATAGTAGATAGAAAAGGAGAAATTGCTTTTTTTCTAGGTGTCCCCTCACTCACCAGGGTTGCCCCTTGGTGACATGCTTCATCATTGGGGCCATCCCAGTCCTCTACGGCCTGGGGCGTGCTGCGACTTGCGAATTACGTAGGAGCACTTACAAATGACTATGTGTGGTGCAGATGTGATAGTGGAGTGGACTAAGTGATGTGTTAGGGGATCAATTTAGAAGCAGAGAGAGATCCAAGAAATGCAGTCACAGTCAGAGAAAAAGGCAAGGGATACTGTATCTATGTGGTTGTAGTGGTCCTGTTGGAAGTGGTAAGTAAGTTGCCTGCAGAAAAAAATCCTCCTATTAGCGGCACTCCTCCATTGCAGCCGACGCTTCGTCCATCGATGTTGGTCACCAGAAGACACCCTGTAAAAAAAAGCACAGCATAGACAAACAATGGAACATAAACAATTCTTTGGGTACAAACCTATCCATCAATCTTTGAAAGTGCATGCACTACTGCATGCATGTCAGTGAAAAGTAAGTAGTACATTCGACAACTGTGGAAGAAAGAATGCGACAGTACAGGGCCTGTGTGGAATTATTGATAACGATATTCAACATAAGGTCTCTGTACTTAGCCAGATACCCGAGAGCCTTGCTGGTAAATCCATTCACAACAACACTCAGTGGGGTTGGTCTGGAAGGTATAGTAGATAGAAAAGGAGAAATTGCTTTTTTTCTAGGTGTCCCCTCACTCACCAGGGTTGCCCCTTGGTGACATGCTTCATCATTGGGGCCATCCCAGTCCTCTACGGCCTGGGGCATGCTGCGACTTGCGAATTACGTAGGAGCACTTACAAATGACTATGTGTGGTGCAGATGTGATAGTGGAGTGGACTAAGTGATGTGTTAAGGGATCAATTTAGAAGCAGAGAGAGATCCAAGAAATGCAGTCACAGTCAGAGAAAAAGGCAAGGGATACTGTATCTATGTGGTTGTAGTGGTCCTGTTGGAAGTGGTAAGTAAGTTGCCTGCAGAAAAAAAATCCTCCTATTAGCGGCACTCCTCCATTGCAGCCGACGCTTCGTCCATCGATGTTGGTCACCAGAAGACACCCTGTCCACTGCCTGCCTGATGCTGAATTGTGGCTCGCTACTGTGAAGCCTGACTCCATCCTTTTTTCCCCATTGCAGAGACTGAAACCCGGCCTGTAATTATTCAACGAAAAACAGGAAGTGATATAATATTACAACACCACTGATAAATAAATATAAGGTATGTAGGCTGTGGAGTGCAAAAAGTCACAATTTGATTTTCCTAGTAGACAGTACAATATTTTTGAAAGTGCGTACTCTGAGTCACCTTTTGAAGGATAAATAAGTATGGGCAAATTAATATAGTGGATCTTGCCCCTCAAGCTAGGTGTACTGTAAACTGTGTTTTAGAACAAAATTAGATCTTCCTAGCAGTGCTCCCACCCAGACCCTTACTAAAGCCAGTCGCAAAAATGTAGAAGACCCCCAATCAAATCTCAAAAAACGAGGCCTAGCAGAAAACTGGTGACAAAACTTACTTTGAAAGTAAAAGTAGGCCGAAGTACCCCCTTCCTAATTACCCCTTACCCACCGTGGATTGCATTCAAACCACTTGCAAGCAACCAAGCAAAAGTAGCCATAGCCAGCATCGCTCCAAGACTCGAAATCCCCCCCACTCAAACACATGCAATAGAAATACTGCTAACCCTAACGAACCCTAAGTTAAGAATAGTGGCAAAGGCTTTCTTTAACTATGCCAAATCCCCCCTTTCCCACCATGGATTTTCTTCAAATGACTTGCAACCAAAATTACACATTCTCACGAGTGCTCTAAGACCCCCGAACTCAGTTGCAAAAATCTAGAACACCCCGAAACACATGCAATCCTGCTGCTAGGGCTAACCCTAACGAACCCTAAGTTACAAAAAGTGCCAAAAGGCTTTTCCGCGAGGATTTTGTCCCAACCACTTCTACCCGATATTAGACCTTCCCAGGAATGCCCCAGACACGCCAACCCACCCACCAAGAAGCATAACACCCCCAAACAGGCCAAAAGCATAATCTCATACTTGCAATATTTCTCGGCCTTCGGTCCAAACGCGCTGCGTAGCTAGGCCATAAGTCGGGGTTGCCACCACGGATTTCCTGAAAAGCAAATGCAATCAAGATTAGAGTTTCCCAGCAGTGCTCCCAGACCACGAAACTCACCCACAAACACCAGGAAGCCCCCCAAACAGGCCCCCGAAAACGCTACATTGAGCAAAATGTCAGAAATAGCCCAAAAGAAATCGGCCTGGATTTTGTCCCAACCACTTCTACCCGGTATTAGACCTTCCCAGGAATGCCCCAAGACCCGCCAACCCACCCGCCAAGAAGCATAACACCCCCAAACAGGCCAAAAGCAAAATCTCATACTTGCAATATTTCTCGGCCTTCGGTCCAAACGCGCTGCGTAGCTAGGCCATAAGTCGGGGTTGCCACCACGGATTTCCTGAAAAGCAAATGCAATCAAGATTAGAGTGTCCCAGCAGTGCTTCCAGACCACGAAACTCACCCACAAACACCAGGAAGCCCCCCAAACAGGCCCCCGAAAACGCTACATTGAGCAAAATGTCAGAAATAGCCAAAAAAAAAATCGGCCTGGATTTTGTCCCAACCACTTCTACCCGGTATTAGACCTTCCCAGGAATGCCCCAAGACACGCCAACCCACCCGCCAAGAAGCATAACACCCCCAAACAGGCCAAAAGCAAAATCTCATACTTGCAATATTTCTCGGCCTTCGGTCCAAACGCGCTGCGTAGCTAGGCCATAAGTCGGGGTTGCCACGACGGATTTCCTGAAATGCAAATGCAATCAAGATTAGAGTGTCCCAGCAGTGCTCCCAGACCACAAAACTCACCCACAAACAGATGGAACCCCCCCTAAGAGCACCTCAAAGGCAAGCAAGTCATCAAAAACACAAAAAAATTTCCGCCTGGGATTTGGTCCAAAACACTTTTATCCGGTATTAGAGCTTCCCAGCAATGGCCCCAGAGCCGTCAACCCAGGAGAAAACGAGTAGAAGACTCCCAAACAGCCAAAGAGCAAAAGTAAAAAAATGGGGACAGTCAATTTTTCACAAATTTCACAAATCACTCCGCGCGCGCTCTGCAGCTAGGCCCTAACTCCCCTCTGCCACCATGGATTTGCTTCAAACCTCTTGCAAAGTAAAGTATATATAGCCAGCAGTGCGCCCAGACCCCGAAACCCACCCACAAACACCAGGAAGCCCCCCAAACAGGCCCCCGAAAACGCTACATTGAGCAAAATGTCAGAAATAGCCAAAAAAAAATCTTCCTGGATTTTGTCCCAACCACTTCTACCCGGTATTAGACCTTCCCAGGAATGCCCCAAGACACGCCAACCCACCCGCCAAGAAGCATAACACCCCCAAACAGGCAAAAAGCAAAATCTCATACTTGCAATATTTCTCGGCCTTCGGTCCAAACGCGCTGCGTAGCTAGGCCATAAGTCGGGGTTGCCACCACGGATTTCCTGAAAAGCAAATGCAATCAAGATTAGAGTGTCCCAGCAGTGCTCCCAGACCACGAAACTCACCCACAAACAGACGGAACCCCCCCTAAGAGCACCTCAAAGGCAAGCAAGTCATCAAAAACACAAAAAAAATTCCGCCTGGGATTTGGTCCAAAACACTTTTATCCGGTATTAGAGCTTCCCAGCAATGGCCCCAGAGCCGTCAACCCAGGAGAAAACGAGTAGAAGACTCCCAAACAGCCAAAGAGCAAAAGTACAAAAATGGGGACTTAGTCAATTTTTCACAAATTTCACAAATCACTCCGCGCGCGCTCTGCAGCTAGGCCCTAACTCCCCTCTGCCACCATGGATTTGCTTCAAACCTCTTGCAAAGTAAAGTATATATAGCCAGCAGTGCGCCCAGACCCCGAAACCCACCCACAAACACCAGGAAGCCCCCCAAGCAGGCCCCCGAAAACGCTACATTGAGCAAAATGTCAGAAATAGCCAAAAAAAAATCGGCCTGGATTTTGTCCCAACCACTTCTACCCGGTATTAGACCTTCCCAGGAATGCCCCAAGACACGCCAACCCACCCGCCAAGAAGCATAACACCCCCAAACAGGCCAAAAGCAAAATCTCATACTTGCAATATTTCTCGGCCTTCGGTCCAAACGCGCTGCGTAGCTAGGCCATAAGTCGGGGTTGCCACGACGGATTTCCTGAAAAGCAAATGCAATCAAGATTAGAGTGTCCCAGCAGTGCTCCCAGACCACGAAACTCACCCACAAACAGACGGAACCCCCCCTAAGAGCACCTCAAAGGCAAGCAAGTCATCAAAAACACAAAAAAAATTCCGCCTGGGATTTGGTCCAAAACACTTTTATCCGGTATTAGAGCTTCCCAACAATGGTCCCACAGCCGTCAACTCACCTGCAAAGAGGTACAACAACACCCCCACAAGTGCTGAGTCTTTCTTCGTTGGGCGTAAACCAGCCCTCTGGTTTGATGGAAATAGGAGTCTGGAGGAGGAGGATAGAGGAGCATGTTCTTCTGAACTTGTGAACCTGAGGAATGCAGACTGCGGCAACTTCAAATCAATTAGCAAACCAGCGAAGACAGTTCTGCTGATGGGCTTGATTTTGTGATTATCTGATTAAAGTTTGAAATATATTAACTGTGCACAACAAAGAAAGACAGACACACAGGAATAAAAGTGAATAGGGCCGAAAAAGAAAGTTATTGATTCGTTGTCTCATTTTCAGGGCTCGGTATCACGGTCCAGGAATGAGAATAAGGCTTCGTCATCATACTCTGCGAATTCAGGCAGGGTGAGCTCAGTGTCACCTGACAGAGTAGAAATTCCCTCATCTATGTTGCAGGCCACCTCCTCTTCATCCGGCACGCTCTCTCGTACTCTGAAATCTGGTGGTATGAGGTGCTGATTCATCTTGATCATTGTTAACCTCTCCACATTTTTGGGCGAGAGGCGGCTCCGTTTGGGAGTTACAATGCCACCAGCAGCACTGAAAACCCGTTCAGAAGACACGCTTGCGAGTGGGCAAGACAAGTAGTTTAAAGCCAGGTTGGTGAGCTGTGGCCACAATTCTTTTTTCCCATGCCAATACGCCAATGGGTCAGAATTAACATAGACCTCTGTTGAGTCATTCAGATAGTCCTTCACCATCAACTCAAGGTCCTCATCCAAGGTTCCTCCACTTTGCTTAGCTCTTGCTGTGCCTCTGACCTTTTGAGAACCAAACCCACGAAGAGCTAGCCAATCCTCTTCAGCCTCCAATGTTTCTGTTGTGTTTCGTGCAGATGATCCGGTTGCCGGTGTCTTTAACGGCTGAGAGGTCACTTGTGCCACAGCCACAGGTGCAGAAGTGGATTGTTTTGACTGGGGATGGCCTGCTGATGTACTGCCATTTCCTTCAATTTCCAGCCGTTCTGTTTCAAACCTCTTGGCTGACAAGGCTAGCCAACGTTTGTACTTTGGAACATGTTCATCATCAAAAGGAAAGAATGCTTGGCATGCCAGCGCCTTTTTGTAGCGTGGATCCAGAATAGTAGCACAAATGTAATGCTGTTCTGAGTGGATCTTTTTAAGACGTTCATCACCTTGTAGGAGCTCTAATAATTGCTCAGCCAGAAGCAAAGAGTCTTGGTTTTTGTCATCTTTTTCAAACACAGAACACACCTCCTTCAGTTGGTCCTCCAGCATGTACAACAATGGGATAGCTTTTCCCAAATTAGAGTCCTCCTTCCTGACTGCACCTGTGAAGAACTCAAAAGGACGAAGCATGCGTGTCAGGCTTTGAACTATGTTCCATTGCGGCCCACCCATCCTCAGCTCCTCTGTACCCTCTGTAAGGAAATATTGATCGAGTTCCGTATACTGCTCATACAGACGCTAAAGCATGTAGAAAGTTGAGTTCCAACGTGTTACCACCTCCTGGATGAGTGCTTTCACTGGCATTTTACGTTGATATAGCAGGCTCCTCAGCTGCTTCCGGGCCTTAAAAGAATGGCTGAAATGCTTGCACATTTTTCGGCAGTTGTCCAATACACTGTACGCTGCACTGGATTTATTAGCCAAGAATTTTTGGACAACCAGGTTTATACAGTGCGCCAAACACGGCACTCTGAAATAGTAACCGTCCCTCATGGCCTTAACTATATTGGCGCCATTGTCCGTGGAAACATAACCAACCCGGCGTTTTAGTGGGGACAGCCAGTTAAGGACCTTTGTGTTAAAGACATCCAAAATGTTTTCTGCTGTGTGACGTTTCTCCAAACCAAACATGGCTAGTGTTGCATGTTTCCGAGCAGCTTTAAAAACAATGTTCGTGTCAACACCTGTGTTTAGCTTTGCTTTAGCCCCTGAAAAAGAGACCCAGTGTGCAGTGATGCACATGTAACAGCGCCTGCGCCACTGGTCCACATGTCTGTTGTCAGATGTATAGTGTGAACAGCACTCTTCTGCAAAGCTGCCCCAATCACCTTCAGAACATCTTCATGTAGTGCTGGAACCGCAACTCGGGCAAAATAGAACCGGCTAGGAACTTTCCATTTAGGGCAGAGCGCTGCCACTAATTCTAGAAAACCAACCCCTTCTACAAAAGAAAAAGGGAGAAGGTCCAGAGCTAGCATTTTAGCCAGCTTAGTGTTATACAGACGCGTCATTGGGTGGTTGCGTTCATATTGCGCTTCTGTAAACAACATCTTTTTAATGTTGCCCTGGACCAAGGATTTACGGGATGATGATGATATCTTCGACCCAGTTACGCTCGCTGATGAACTTTTCCGCATTGATGTCTCACTCTCTCCCACACTCTTAGTGTGGCTCACATGGGGTGTGCTGCTGACAGGGGTACTGGGTGTAAGTGAAGTGTTTGAATCGTCTTCTTCCTCCTCGTCATTATCAGATGAAACAGCATTACGTGCAATTCCGGCTTCCTCGATCGCCTGTAGGTGCACACACCATTTGACAGCGTGCTTTCTTTCAAGATGACCTCTCTGGCCTCCGGTACCATAGTTGGAACCCAACTTACCACGACTAACTCGAAGCTTACACATGCTACAAATGGCTACGGTTTCATTTTTTGGGCAAACACTAAAGAAGTCCCAAACTGCAGACTTGAAATGTCTTTGGGGGCCGGAGGAGGCGGCGATACTGGTGGTGGTGGTCCTGCTGCTAATGCCAGATGAAGTGGAGGATGTGGATTGCCGAACTTCAGTACGTTTTGCACTTTCACCACCACGAATTGAGGTCGAGGACGAGGTGGGTACCTTCTTGCGAGGAAGAAATATGGAAGCGGTAGGTTTTGGTGTACTACTTAACTCCAAATCTAATGATTCCATTTCCATTGCCTCCTCGCCGACATCATCATCACGCTCAGCAGCTTCTCGGGATAGGGTCAAAATGTCTCTTTGCTGCATGCCAGGTGGGGCTGCAGTGACCTTTGTGATGACTGGCTCGTCGTCATCGTGAGAGGCTTCATCACCAGCAGTATCTGTCACTTCTTGTTGAGCCTCATCACACTCCATAGGTATGAGTTTTTGGACGACCTTCCTTTTACGCTTAGGTACCTGTGTCAGATCATGGTGTGCCTCACTGTCAGATCGCAGTTGTGGTTCCCAAGACAGATCACTTGCATCAGAACGAGGTGGGTTTGAAGAAGATGTAGACACCCCCCTTGATCTTTTCCTTGCTAGGGATGTGGAAGACAATGAATGATCATCAGGAGGAGTGGCTTCCAATGATACCTCGGCTTCATTGTCGATTTCCTGATGTGCCCCTACTTCGGGAGGAACAACTATTGTGGGCACTTGTGAACCTCCATGCACCTTTGCTTGCGCATCTCCTTTTGCTGCCTCTCCTTCCACATGTACTTGGGCGTGTACTTTCACATGGTGTTGTTGTTGCGGCTGTGGTTGTTCAACACTTGTCAGATGAGTTACAACAACCTGTGTTGACATTGCTGCTACTTTCTTGCGATGAGCCAACATCACTGGTCGATGGTGATTGGAGAAGTACACTGACTGCCTCTGAAGCACTCAAGGGCTTTGACTTAAGTTGGCGTGGTGGTGGAGGCACTGAACCCAATGGAGCAGGGGTGCTGCTCCCAGCTTGGTCCCCAGCAGATCCTGCTGCTGCAGGCATACTTTTTTTTTTCTCCCAAAAAACGTGGCGGGTGGCACACCAGCCTCCTTGGTAACTTGCTTCTTCTGCTCCTTACTAGCAACTTTCTTGCTAGAGGAGCTACGGAGACCTTTCTTTGGGGCCATCTTCTTCAGAGCAGGTCAGACAGCAGGCCGCAGTTGCACAAATTATAGAGTTGTCTGAGGCCAGACGTGACGTCGCGTGACGTTATGCTGCACACACACACCGCTGCAGGACTTCTTCCTGGCACTGGTGGTTCTCTTGAGTCTTGTGCACCTAAAAAAAATGGAAGACAGGGGAACATCAGTTCAGTTATACAGCACAAAAAATCG
The DNA here is from genome assembly GCF_964263255.1 of Lissotriton vulgaris. Taxonomy (NCBI): domain Eukaryota; kingdom Metazoa; phylum Chordata; class Amphibia; order Caudata; family Salamandridae; genus Lissotriton; species Lissotriton vulgaris. Next base: position 338,801,455 of record NC_141691.1, read on the forward strand.
AAAAACACTGCAAAATCAGCACAATCCCAATCCATCCATGCCCTCCATAATGTTTAAATTCAAGACAACCCACAGAAAGACTAGGCCCATGCAAGACTCACTACCCCTGGGCATAAATAAAGGTTGAAAAGTAGGCAAAATGGTTGCAGGCATAACAACAAAGCCTGCATTCAAAATGGCCACTTGCCTGCCAGCACATGGCCAGTGCCTGTAGCTGCACTCAAAATGGCCACCAGCCACATGGCCTGTCCCTCCCCATGAACACCCCCAAAAATCGAAAAACACTTCAAAATCAGCACAATGTCATTCCATCCATGCCCTCCATGATGTTTAAGTTCAAGACAACCCACAGAAAGACTAGGCCCATGCAAGACTCACTACCCCTGGGCATAAATAAAGGTTGAAAAGTAGGCAAAATGGTTGGAGGCCTAACAACAAAGCCTACATTCAAAATGGCCACTTGCCTGCCAGCACATGGCCAGTGCCTGTAGCTGCACTCAAAATGGCCACCAGCCACATGGCCTGTCCCTCCCCATGAACACCCCCAAAAATCGAAAAACACTGCAAAATCAGCACAATGCCATTCCATCCATGCCCTCCATGATGATTAAGTTCAAGACAACCCACAGAAAGACTAGGCCCATGCAAGACTCACTACTCCTGGGCATAAATAAAGGTTGAAAAGTAGGCAAAATGGTTGGAGGCCTAACAACAAAGCCTGCATTCAAAATGGCCACTTGCCTGCCAGCACATGGCCAGTGCCTGTAGCTGCACTCAAAATGGCCACCAGCCACATGGCCTGTCCCTCCCCATGAACACCCCCAAAAATCGAAAAACACTGCAAAATCAGCACAATGCCATTCCATCCATGCCCTCCATGATGTTTAAGTTCAAGACAACCCACAAAAAGACTAGGCCCATGCAAGACTCACTACCCCTGGGCATAAATAAAGGTTGAAAAGTAGGCAAAATGGTTGGAGGCCTAACAACAAAGCCTGCATTCAAAATGGCCACTTGCCTGCCAGCACATGGCCAGTGCCTGTAGCTGCACTCAAAATGGCCACCAGCCACATGGCCTGTCCCTCCCCATGAACACCCCCAAAAATCGAAAAACACTGCAAAATCAGCACAATGCCATTCCATCCATGCCCTCCATGATGTTTAAGTTCAAGACAACCCACAGAAAGACTAGGCCCATGCAAGACTCACTACCCCTGGGCATAAATAAAGGTTGAAAAGTAGGCAGAATGGTTGGAGGCCTAACAACAAAGCCTGCATTCAAAATGGCCACTTGCCTCCCAGCACATGGCCAGTGCCTGTAGCTGCACTCAAAATGGCCACCAGCCACATGGCCTGTCCCTCCCCATGAACACCCCCAAAAATCGGAAAACACTGCAAAATCAGCACAATCCCATTCCATCCATGCCCTCCATGATGTTTAAATTCAAGACAACCCACAGAAAGACTGGGCCCATGCAAGACTCACTACCCCTGGGCATAAATAAAGGTTGAAAAGTAGGCAAAATGGTTGGAGGCCTAACAACAAAGCCTGCATTCAAAATGGCCACTTGCCTGCCAGCACATGGCCAGTGCCTGTAGCTGCACTCAAAATGGCCACCAGCCACATGGCCTGTCCCTCCCCATGAACACCCCCAAAAATCGAAAAACACTGCAAAATCAGCACAATCCCATTCCATCCATGCCCTCCATGATGTTTAAGTTCAAGACAACCCACAGAAAGACTAGGCCCATGCAAGACTCACTACCCCTGGGCATAAATAAAGGTTGAAAAGTAGGCAAAATGGTTGGAGGCCTAACAACAAAGCCTGCATTCAAAATGGCCACTTGCCTCCCAGCACATGGCCAGTGCCTGTAGCTGCACTCAAAATGGCCACCAGCCACATGGCCTGTCCCTCCCCATGAACACCCCCAAAAATCGGAAAACACTGCAAAATCAGCACAATCCCATTCCATCCATGCCCTCCATGATGTTTAAGTTCAAGACAGCCCACAGAAAGACTAGGCCCATGCTAGACTCAAATACCCCTGGTGAAAAGGCCACAAGTACAGCCCCAAAAAACGAAAATCACTAAAAAATCACCACAATCCAATGCCATCCATGCCCTCCATGATGTTTACATTAAAGAGACCCCACAGAAAGACTCAGTCCATGCACCACTCACTACCCTTGGGCAAAAGGCCCCAACAGCAGCCAAAAAAATCGAAAAACACACTAAAATCAGCACAATCCCATGCCATCCATGCCCTCCATGATGTTCACATTAAAGAGACCCCTCAGAAAGACTCAGTCCACCCACCACAGAGTACCCCTGGGCAAAAGGCCCCAAAACAGCCCAAAAATCGAAAATTCCAAAATTTTTGTTGCAGCAACTGTAATGCCCCAAACAAACTTACTTGTAAAATTTCTAATCCAACAATGATCCAAAGAAAGTCAAAAAGGCCTCAAATCCAAATATCCAGCAGCATCCACAAAAAGTATTCCTTCCAGCTCCACATCCAAATGAAAAGTGACCAGGAGATGGACAAAGCACTGGGAGGAGCCTGCTGGACAGGAACAGGAAGTTGAAGACTGTGGGGCACTTCCTTCCTCCCACCCCCCTCCCCAAAATGGACTCCTCGCTAAAAAAGTGCAGGCAAATGTCAACCTAAGGAGTTATTCAGATAAAAATCATCATTTCAAGAAGGTTTATGCTGCTTGCTGGTGGATTTCTTGTGCAGAATTGCAAATTTTATATTTTCGTTTGTGCGAGATTCTTGCTGCTCGCCGCATCTCAAATCTCGCAATTGCGAAGTACCGCGAGACGTGATCTCGCTGTACTCGCGTTGACAAACTCTCGCTCGCAAGCCGCGATGACGTAATCGCGCTCGCCAAATCCCGCGGGATCACACAGCAAGATCCAAAATGGCGCAGCACTCGCAAACTATCGAGAAAAACATCCCGGCAAACGATGATAAACGCCGCGCGCCGCAAAAATTGTATCACCAACGCCGCGCGCCGCAAAAAAATCCGCTGCGTGCGAATTTGCGGATTTTGCGAGAAATTCGCAAATCTCGCGGATTGCGAATCTCCCGAAAATCCGCAAAATCCGCGAGCGTAACGGATTTTCCGCCCATGCTTACCAGAGTGTAGCCAAAACGCAAGACAGCGAAGACATGGACGACAACACGGTGATTACCCCGTCCATTATGTTTTCGCAGTGGATCAACCACCTCGGAAAAGACGCCAGCTCCTAAAATGCCGAATCCAGATTCACAACCAAGACGTGCAGGTCACCATAGACACAGGGGCTTCAACTGAACTGATGGCCGCCAACATATACAACCAATTGAGTCCACGTCCACCCTTGCCCGAAGCAAGGATAAGGGTATTTGCCTACGGACAGAAGACACCTATCCCACTCTCGGGATGCTTCAAAACCGAACTTAGGCATCAGGAAGTCATGATTCCCACCACAGTGTATGTGACCAAAGAAGGAAGCGGAATGCTGATAAGCGGCCAGACGGTACAAGAGCTGAAGCTGATCTCTTTTGCTCTCGCTGTCCAAGAAGAGGAATTAGCGGCCTTCATGGAGGAATTCGACAACATCTTCAAAGGAATTGGATGCCTAAAAGGGAAAGATGTCTCACTCCACATTGACCAGTCAGTACAGCCAGTGGCGCTGAGGCACAGGCGCATAGCGTTCCACCTACAACAAAAAGTCAAAGACGAGCTGGAAGTGCTGGAGCAGTTCAAGAGCACTTGATGGCAGTGGTATACTACAGCCAGCACATCTATAATAGTTTTGCCCCAAAGTTAAAGAAATAAGAATGGATATTCTCCAGTGTGCTCTATGTTAGACACTGTGCCACCAACAGTGCTACTATGTATAAAGAATATCCCTATACAGACAAAATTCACAAATTTGGTTGACAGAGCACAACCCTACAAGGTCAAAGGCATTAACTCCAGTGAGTCAAAAAAAATATTATAAACAATATTGAAGCAGAACAAGTTGAGTACAAAAGCAGTGATTCTTTTATTCTCATATATTCTTCAATGTTGACTCGAAGAACAGAGACAAGGACAGCCGACACGAGTTTCGTCTTTTGACGACTTTTTCAAGGCTGTTTAACAGAAGTAATGAACTTTGTTTTAGGTTGATTCCATATATTCGAATTATTTTTTGCATAACAATTACACATATCAATATTAAAACAAGAGTTGGGGAAAGGAAAAACGGGAAACAGAAATAGGGGGAAGAGGAAGATACTTAGTCATGCAAGAGATCACAAGGTGCTATACCAGCTAACTGTGTATGCACCATAGAAAAAACACCAATATTGTGCAAAAAAATCGTAGAATGAAAGAAAATAAATAAGATCAAAAATAGAGAGCAAGTCTCCAAAGATCTTGTCCATTTAATAGTACATGGAAAGAAACAAGTGTACACCAGAAACCTTCACCAGACAAAGTGTATATCTTTCTAAAAAATGCCTAGGAGTTACATATTCATCTGAGTCTGAGGCGTACGGTCGTGGTCATGTGCGATCTCCAAAATAACTTGTGAAATGCCCAGGCTCCTGAGTTTGAGACACATACAAGTTGTGGGCATTAGAGAAATGAGCCGCAAACGTAAGAGATAATAAATTGTGATTAGACCTAGAAATCTCAAAAGTAGAAAACTATTAAAAGTAAGTTTAGTCAAAATCTGCTCCTGCAATCGTTGCGATACAGTAGAGTCTATAATACTTACGCTAAAGTATCTAAGTAGAGCACCATGATGTTTAAAAACAGAAAAAGATTGGGAAAGAGTACTGTATAACTGTTATTCCCACGCTAATCGCTATAAACAGTACTTAAATGGTATTGGGTATAAAATATAGATGGCAATCAAGTTAATAAATACTCCACGTGCCTCACATCATCCCATTACTTACTAGATGTGAGTACAATGTCCATAGTCCAATCTGTAAGAGTACAATTTGTCTCGTCCAAAGTCAAAAAGGACCCGTGATCATATTGCTTTCAAATATCCGGAGACTAGAAAAAACAAATAATTATTGGTACAGCATCCTGATATCGCCTATGTGGCCAGTTTACAGGCCAAATAGAAATAGGTATTAATAAGTTAACTCCAGATACTCACTTAGGGAGACAATAACTCCATGTGCAGGACGTTTCCTACTTTGGCTCTGAGTTGTGAGTTCTCAGTATAACGGCATAGTATAATGGACTACAGAAAGTGAAAGAGGAGAAAAAAAGGAGAAAACTCAAAAAGTAACTCGCCCAAAAGGGGATATTGCAAACATTGTTTACACGAGAGTATTTGACCCTAAAATCCAAGTGAATGAGCCCAACCCGACACCCCAAATTTACTGGCAATTCAGAAGTGAGCTCTACTAATTTTTTGATATTTTTAGAAAATTCACGTATCAGTATTATATTCCAGTATTACAAAAGTAAGACTTACTTATGTTAAGAAAATTCGAGTATCGGCATTTAATTTCAGTAACTTTAAGGTAGAAGCCGCATTTGATAATGTGGAACTTCCAGACCGTCCCAGGGTCAACGAACTGTATAGATTTCAAAACCACTGTTAGCATTTCTCACGTTTACACGTCAAGATAGGAGAAATGCGAAAATGCTTTAAGAGATTAACAAGTGTCTATAATTGTTAGAACCTTAACGTATTGTGCGCACATATGGCACGACGTCCCAATATATCAGAACCCCAACAATGTAATGGCCGAAGCGCTTCCAAAATTTTGCACAGGAAGTAAAAAAAAAACGCATTGAACCCTTTAGTAGTAATCCAATGGCAATATTTGGCTACAACTCATCGTATAAGGCACACATGCGGTGCTCTTTTTGTAGTTGTCAAAAGGCAAACATTTGCTACAACTCGTCATTTAACGCACACATGCGGCACGTAAAAAGTTTCAAAAGGAAAGTATTGCAAGAAAAACTCACCCCGTCTCGCGAAAAAAACGCTCCTGTCAAGTCTCGGCCACATGCAAACATTTCAGTGGACGAACGGCACTTCAAATATATGCCGTTTTTTTCGCCTAGCGCTCATGACGTATACGTCCAGAACATGCCCTCGTATCATGGAAAGCGTGACCCTGCCATGTTTGTAGTTTGTTTATGCACTTAGTAAAATGCTTCCAAATGTCGAAAAAGTGAACGTTTGCCGCTTGCGATGAACTGTTGTCATATTATGAAGAGTTTTTTTCTCTTTTCGTGCCAAACAAAATCGGGCATATGCCGGTGTAGTATAATCAGGGGAAGAGGGTAGGAAAAAAGGTCTTTTTATACAGTGGAAAAAGATAATGAGTAAAGTAAGCCCAAGCTTACCTAATTAGTGCTTAGTTAGTAGCATACATATTGCCCCAGCCAAAGCATACTAACAGTTATGCTAGGACACCATGTATTATAGAACAGTAAAGAAAGAGCGAAGCAAAGTGGACAAGAGGGTGTCAGTACCTAAGCAACTTACATGGTAAAACTTTTTAAACAGCACTCAAACAGTCAGCGAGCATGTGTCTATAAGCGACATCTGACATTTACAAAATGCATAATTTGGTAAATACATCATTTCATATGCAACAAGCGGAAACTTACAACTAATATGTGTGTGAAACAAAAAGGGGCGAGCATATTTTCATACCACAGTATATATGTAATACTTTCTACCAGGTAATACCTGAAGCGTCTAGGCAGGGTTATCTATATAAATAAATACAGATTAAGTTCCAGTCAGGCAATGTACCACAAATTTGTCGTTTAAACAGCGAGATACGCATGACATAATCAGAGGGTAACAATAGTACCAAAACAATCGTAGCAGATGATGATCAGTTGGGAACAACTCATTGGAACACAGTACTCCACATCTATTACAGAAGCAACAGAGAGACGAAAAAAGTAGGAGGAGAAAACAAGATAAACTGACACATCTTAATCATAAGGAGAACAGGAACAACACTTATCTCTGCTCATTGAGCAGAGCAACCTTGAGCAGGTAATTTCCCTTGTTGTCTTGACACATTTTAACACAGTATATTTAGGGTACTTTCCTGTTCACATTCCCAGTGAATAATTAACAGCCAATCGATGGTGATACCTTTGGTCACCATCGAATGACTGTTAATAATAGACACTTGATCTTTTTCCACTATATAAAAAGACCTTTTTTCCCACCCTCTTCCCATGATTATACTACACCGGCATATGCCCGATTTTGTTTGGCACGAAAAGAGAAAAAAACTCATCATAATATGACAACTAATATGACAACAGTTCATCGCAAGTGGCAAACGTTCACTTTTTCGACATTCGGAAGCATTTTATTAAGGGCATAAACAAACTAAAAACATGGTGGCGGCACGCTTCCCACGATACGAGGGCATGTTCTGCACGTATACGCCATGACGCGCTAGGCGGAAAACTGCTGTATATTTGAAGTGGCATTCGTTAACTGACATGTTTGCTTGTGGCCAAGACTTGACAAGAGCGTTTTTTTCGCGAGACGGGGTGAGTTTTTCTTGCAATACTTTCCTTTTGAAACTTTTTACATGCCGCATGTGTGCGTTAAATGAAGAGTTGTAGCAAATTTTTGCCTTTTGACAACTACAAAAAGAGTGCCACATATGTGCCTTATACGACGAGTTATAGCCAAATATTGCCATTGGATTACTACTTCAACGCATTTTTTTTAACTTCCTGTGCAAAATTTTGGAAGCTCTTACTTCGGCCATTACATTGTTGGGGTTCTTACATATTGGGACTTCGTGCCATATGTGCGCACAATACGTTAAGGTTCTTACAATTATAGACACTTGTTAATCTCTCAAAGCATTTTCGCATTTCTCCTATCTTCATGTGTAAATGTGAGAAATGCTAACAGTGTTTTATAAATCTTTACAGTTCGTTGACCCTGGGACCGTCTGGAAGTTCCGCATTATCAAATGCGGCTTCTACCTTAAAGTTACTGAAATTAAATACTGATACTCGAATTTTCTTAAAATAAGTAAGTCTTACTTTTGTATTACTGGAATATAATACTGATACTTGGGTTTTCTAAAAATATCTAAAAATAAGTAGAGCTCACTTCTGAATTGCCAGTAAATTTGGGGTATCGAGTTGGGCTCATTCACTTGGATTTTAGGGTCAAATACTCTCGTGTAAACACTGTTTGCAATATCACCTTTTGGGCGAGTTACTTTTTGAGTTTTGTCCCTTTTTTTCTCCTCTTTCACTTTCTATAGTCCATTATACTATGGCGTTATACTGAGAACTCACAACTCAGAGCCAAAGTAGGAAACGTCCTGCACATGGAGTTATTGTCTCCCTAAGTGAGATTCTGGAGTTAACTTATTAATACCTATTTCTATTTGGCCTGTAAACTGGCCACATAAGCGATATCAGGGTGCTGTACCAATAACTATTTGTTTTTTCTAGTCTCCGGATATTTGAAAGCCATTTGATCACGGGTCCTTTTTGACTTTGGGCGAGACAAATTGTACTCTTACAGATTGGACTATGGGACATTGTACTCACATCTAGTAAGTGATGGGATGATGTGAGGCACGTGGAGTATTTATTACCTTGATCGCCATCTATATTTTATACCCAATACCCTTTAAGTACTGTTTATAGCAATTAGCTTGGGAATAACAGTTATACAGTACTCTTTCCCACTCTTTTTCCGTTTTTAAACATCATGGTGCTCTAGCTTAGATACTTTAGCCTAGTTTCGTATACACTCTACTGTATCGCAACGATTGCAGGAGAAGATTTTGACTAAATTACTTTTAATCGTTTTCTACTTTTGAGATTTCTAGGTCTAATCACAAATTATTATCTCTTACGTTTGCGCCTCATGTCTTTAATGCCCACAACTTGTATGTGTCTCAAACTCAGGAGCCTGGGCATTTCACACGTTTTTTTGGAGATCGCACATGACCACGACCATACGCCTCAGACTCAGATGAACCTGTTGCTCCTAGGTATTTTTTAAAAAGATATACACTTTGTATGGTGAAAGTTTCTGGTGCACATTTCTGGTGTACACTTGTTTCTTTCCATGTACTATTAAATGGACAAGATCTTTGGAGACTTGCTCTCTATTTTTGATCTTATATATTTTCTTTCGTTCTACGATTTTTTGCACAATATTGGTGTTTTTTCTATGGTGCATAAACAGTTAGCTGGTATAGCACCTTGTGATCTCTTGCATGACTAGGTATCTTCCTCTTCCCCCTATTTTCGCTTCCCGTTTTTCCTTTCCCCAACTCTTAGGGGTGTTTTAATATTGATATGTGCAATTGTTATGCAAAAAATACTTCGACTATATGGAATCAACCTGAAACAATGTTCATTACTTCTGTTAAACAACCTTGAAAAAGTCATCAAAAGACGAAACACGTGTCAGCTGTCCTTTTTCTCTGTTCTTCAAGTCAACATTGAAGAATATATGAGAATAAAAGAATCACTGCTTTTGTACTCAACTTGTTCTGCTTCAATATTGTTTATAATATTTTCTTGACTCACTGGAGTTAATGCCTTTGACCTTGTAGGGTTGTGCTCTGTCAACCAAATTTGTGAAGTGCTGGAGCAGCAAGGGATCACAGAGAAGGTCCATGGGCCTACTCCATGGGTGTTCCCGATCGTGGTGGCGAGGAAACCAAAACAGCCAGGGCAGGTCCGCATCTGTGTCAACATGCGCCTCCCAAATGCAGCCATAAAAAGAGAACGTCACATAACCCCCACCATCGATGACATTCTGGGTGAGCTAAACAGCACTTTGTGGTTTTCAAAGATGGACCTGCAGTCAGGGTATCACCAGCTGCCCCTACATCCGGACTCCCGATAGATTACCACCTTCTCTAACCATGTCGGCTGCAGGCGATACAAGCGCTTCAACTTTGGGATCTCGAGTGCCATGGAGGTGTTCCAGAACACCATTACAGAAGTCATCAGCGGACTCCCAGGAGTTTTGAATGTGAGTATTGACCTGTTGGTATACACCTCATCAGTGGAGGATCACTACTGTAGACTTCCCAGCATTCTCCAGTGGATCAAAGAGTCCGGCCTCACCTTGCACAAAGAAAAGTGCCAAGTCCTGAAGAACAAAATCAGCTTCTTTGGCTAAATGTTCACAGACAAAAGGAATGGCCCCAGACCCCAACAAGGTGCAAGACATTCTGGAATTCCCGGCGCCCGCCAACATCTTGGAAGTGCAGAGTTTCCTAGGGATGGTAGACTACTGTGGGCGTTTCATCCCTGATCTGAGCAACATCACAAAGCATCTCATGGAGCTGACGAAGTCCACAACTACGTGGTAGTGGGGCCCCGACCAACAAAAGCTTTCAAAAACACTAAAGCGGCCCTCTCAGCAGACACCACGCTGTTATACTTTGACCAGGCCCGGCCTACCAACGTCGCTGTTGATGCCAGCCCCTATGGGCTAGGGGCAGTGCTCATGCAACAACAACGCAATGAACAATGGGCTCCGATTGCCTATGCAAGCCGCTCCCTGACAGAAAGTGAGCAGTGCTACTCTCAGATAGAGAGGCAGGCAATTGCCATCCACTGGGCCTGTCAGCATTTCATTATTTACGTATATGGACACCCATTTGCAGTTTCCACTGACCACAAGCCCCTAATACCCCTGTTCAAGGATCCGCATCAAAGCCCCCCATCCGAGGATAGAAAAATGGATATGACTACTGGGTAGAGTACAAACCAGGCTCGTCCAACCCAGCAGACTACCTCTTGAGAGATCCGAGGGCCACAACTAGAGCAGAGGAAGAGGATGCTGAGGACACCGAGGAGTACATCCGTTTCATAGCGGACCCCTTCCGATAAGCCTTGAAGTAATTGTGGAAGCCACTCAGAATGATGAGTGTCTGCAACTAGCCATCACTGCAGTTCGTAAGAATGACTGGTGTCCCATTCAAACCACAATGACCCAATGAACAGCCCAAGAGAAGACCACGCTAGAGTGAGAATCAAGGACAAACTCTCTGTCGACGGCAGTGGGTGCCTGCTTAGAGGCCCGCATCTAGTGATCCCGTCAAGCCTTGCGCAGCTGGCAGTGGACCTTGCATATCGGGGGCACCAGGGCTTGGTGAAGACAAAAGGTAGTCTGAGACCAAAAGTGTGGTTCCCGGGGATGGACCCAATGGTCGTGCAGACAGTCAGAACATGCCAATGGTGCCAGGTGTCTAGCCAATCTGATTGTCCTCACCCCGTCATCACTGAAGACAACCCCCAACGACCGTGGGAGTTCATCAGTATAGACTTTGGGCATCTTTCAGATGGGCGCTATGCCCTCGTGGTCATCGATGACTACACAAAATACCCAGAGGTAGAAATCGCCGGAAGCCAAACAGCCACGGAAGTGTCCACCAAAGTGGAGAAGATCATTGCAACTCACTGGATCTTTGAGTTGGTGAAGACAGACAATGGCCCTCCCTTTCAGGGACAAGAGTTTGCCGACTATCTCAAGTCTTGGGGCATCCGCCATCGGAAAGTAACACCGCGCTGGCCCCGAGCATACAGAGTAGTAGAGAGGTTCATGAGCACACTCAACAAAGTCATTCGCATCGAGCATACCAAAAAAGCACCCCTGGAAAGAGCCATCTATAGCTTCCTGAGGGAATACAGATTGACACCTCATCTCATGATTGAAAGGGCACTGGGATCATCAAGCATGGGTCGGGTGGTGCAAGACACTATTCCCCATCTCCCAAACTGGGCCCCTTCCCAGATTAACACTACGAGGGTCCTAGCCAAAAGGACCAGTACCAACGGCCATGCCAGTGTCAACCGAGGAGCGAAGGCGTCGACCATCCGAGAGAGGGACATGGTTTATGTCAAAGACAGGCACCCAGGGAGCAAATTCTGTCTCCCAGATCGGACCGAGGACCACCATCACCGCTCGGAGTTCTAGACGGAGGACTGGACAGCTTCCCAATGAGATCTCCTGATGTCAGAGTCTTGCAGGAATTGGCCTTGTCCCTATCGTCATCACGAGGAGAGTATTCCAGATACTGCATGAGGAGCAATCCAGCTCCCTCTTCCCATCTGGCGGGATTCATGGTGTGAAGAACCAAAGACTTGCAGCGGGCTGTGACCTGTGACTGTGTAGGAGCTGATAGCAGATGGCACGACCAGAACTGGTAATAGATCAACATGTTGATGTTTTGTTTATGTTTATGTTATGTTATGTTATGTTAAAAAAACTTGTTACCGCGCACGGTCACCAATTGGTTTCATGGCGCTCAGAGACAAATGGAGAGTGGGAGCGGGTGAGTAAGGGACTAATCATAAGCTAATTGGAACAGATAAGTTTTCAGGTTTTTACGAAAAGTGATGTAATCAGGAGTGAGCCGGATTGAGAGAAGGAAAGAGTTCCAGGTGGAAGGAGCAAGGAAGGAGAAACAGGCACCATCATGTTTCTTCCGTTTGAACCTGGGGGTGACCAAAAGATTGTGAGCAGAGGACCTGAGGTGCCGTGAGGGAATGTGACGATTGAGACTAAGAGAAATAAAAGCAGGGGCAAGAGCAGATAGAGATTTGAAAACAGTGCAACCCATTTTGAAGATACAGCGGGACGCGACCGGGAGCCAGTGCAGTCTTTTCAACAAGGGCTTGACGTGTTGGTACTTAGGTTGTTGAAAGACCAATTATGTTTAATAAAGGTTGAAAGGAATGTAATGTCCTCCGGCGGGGTAGCGGTGTAGCTTACCCATGCCGGGAGGTTACGCATCGGCGCTGGCGTATGACACCTGCGCCAGTACCAAATAAAGTGGCATGGCCCGAGATAGTTAGTCGGGACCACGACAGCAACATAATCACTGGTGTCGCGTCCTCATTGCAGACGCCATAGAGCGCTATAATCACCATGCGCGGCGGCCCCCTTTACACCCACTGGATTTTTATTGGGCCACTCCTCCTATGCAATTTACAGCAGCTGCCCCCTGTTATGTTTATTGTATTGGTGGGTTTACCAATGCTGTTAACCAGTTGAGGGATGTTATTGGAGTGGTCTATTCCTGTCATGTCGGAATGGTTGAGACCCTGACGTACGGACAAAGGCAAATAAATAGCATTGGGGTCATGACCCAAGGCAGTGGAACATGAATACGATCTCCTGTATTTATTGTATGAAAGCCCTCCTGTCCAGCTTTTGAAGCACAGGCCACATTGTTGTGTGTGTGTGTGTGTGTGTGCACAGGACAACTGGTGACGAGGTGGTCTGAACCACCACCTCACTTCTGCGATTCCAGGGCGTTTCCTGCGATCTCACGCCTGTGGTGTCTGCCTCTCCGGCTTTGCTGTGTCGTGCTGTCAGCTCCATCAAGGTAACTCCCACAATGGTGCACCGGGCATCCATCATGCTCCGGCCTGATTGCGGTCTGCGCGCACAAGCCAAGGTGTGTCGCACCGCCCCTCCTGGCGTCTCCCCGATGGGGCCTCGCTGACCGTGGCCTGTCGCAGCCCTTCTGCTGCCAAGGGCACATCTTTACCATCCTGTTAGCGGAGCAGTCCTGTGGTTTTCCTGCACGCCGTGAGCCATGAAGGAGGTGTGTTTTCTTTGGTTCTCCTCCTCTGCAAGGCCCGGGACAGCCTGATGTGGGACTGATGACTGCCTACCCTGCAGCAGCTGGGCTCCCATAGTGACCTTTGTGCTTTCTGCACCTGCCCTGCAGTCCTCTGGTCCTTCTACAGTCAAGCACTGTCTGCAGCCCACCGTGGGTAAAGAAAAAAAAAGAAAAAAAGTAAAAAAGGGACGAGATTTTTTTGTTTTTGTTGCTACTCTGTTGGCCTGCCTGCAATGCTGTTCTTCACCCACTCAAGGCCTACCACCCGCTATCCAGGCACATTTAACTAACATTATACTGAGTCTGGGCTGCCTCTTTGGTGGGGGGAGAAGAGTGAGTGAGGTGTGTCACATTTATAGCACCATAATCATTTTCCTTACCGGCCACCATGACAGCTATACTGCCTGTAGAGCCATTTCTGATTGATGGTCCCCCGTCCGCCCAAGACTGCAAGATGGAAAGACTTGGTAGAACATCTGGAGACCTACTTTGGGGCAATTGACCTGGATCCGGACAGACAGCGCACCATGCTTCTATATCTGGGTGGGCCTGCCATATATAAACCTGGAAAGTCAATCGCCGAAGCAGGACCACCTTACACGTAAGTTAACTGCCTACTTCGAACCCTTGGCTCATCCAGACTATGAACGTTTCCTACTATGTCAAGCCAGGTGAATACATTGATAGGTGCTATGCCCGCCTGAGGGAGCTAGCTAGCACCTGCACCATACCAGATGAAAATGATGAAATCCAAGCTCAATTGATTCAGGGTTGTTCATCAGCAAAACTCAGAGAAAATATCCTCCAACTCCCAGGAATGCCCATGGCGGATATGTTAACCCTGGATAGGTTGAAAGAGTTATGCTAGATGCGAACAGCTCATATGTAGGTGGCACAACAGCACCAGGTCAAAACAGAACCGGTCAATGCAGTAGCTGTCAGAAACCCTGACAGGAGGAAGTCCCGTACCAAGATGAATACATCATCTAAGACTGGACGCATAGGTCCCTACCCACACCAAGGAGCCTGCCTGGCACAAGTGATGTGATGCTCTGCATGCAATAAACAGAACCATTTGACATAAGTCCGTCCCTTTTCGGCACCACCAAAAGGTTAGAAGCTTAAACCAGTTAATGCCTTACACACACCAGATGCCCGGATGAAGGGGAGATGGACCATGATGATGTTGAAAGTGCTGTTCATGTGATAAATGCCATGCAACCTGATGGATGCCCCCCAAAACACATTCCAAGACGCAGTGTTTTCCTTGGTGGTCATCAAGTACAGGCGCTGGTTGATACTGGGGCTTCCATCAACATCATGTGCCAGTCCCTGATGCACAACCAAAATTGCTCAGGAATCTCGCTCAACTCATGCCAAAGTATCAGTCACAAAAGGAGGCACCGGGATGCTACTAAGTTGCTGGACTGCAGAGCGCCTTCAACCTGTCATTCTCAGCATACACCAGGAGAGCGTTGAGGATTTGGTGACTCAATTTTCATCACTGTCTGAGGGCACAGGAAGCCTCAAAAACAGTTTGATATGCCTACACATTGATGATTTGATCCAGCTAGTGGTCTTCAAACATCGGAGGGTGGATTTTCATCTTAGGCTAAAGGTGGAGGAAAAAAAATCATCAATGTGGAACAGGTGGATATGAATGAGAAGGTTGAAGGCCCGACTTTGTGGGTGTCCCAAATTGTAGTAGTTCATAAACCCAAACAACCAGGAGAAGTCAGAATATGCACGAATATGCACCTACTTAATCTGGCAATCAAAAAGGAGCAACACTTGACACCCACCATTGACGATATCATGTGCACAGTCAGTGGATCAAAATGGTTCTCAAAGCTGGACTTAAGAGCGCGCTATCACCAGCTGATTTTGGACCCAGAATCTTGAGTGATCACTTCATTCCCTACTCATGTAGGATTGAGAAGGTACAAACATCTCAGTTTTGGAATCTCTAGTGGAGCCGACGTTTTTCAGAACTCCATCCGAAGTGTACTGGCTTGCCTAGATGGAGTCCTCAACGTCAATGATGACATTCTGGTGCATGCTTCAACGCCTGAACACCTCGATCGGTTGAGAGCCACCTTTCAACACCTCAAAGAGAATAGTCAAACCCTTCATTGAGAAAAGTGTGCCTTTCTCCAAAAAGAAATATCTTTCTTTGTTTATCGTTTCTCCCAAGAAATGGTATTACTGGATCCTGTCAAAGTCCAGGACATACAGGATGCCCCAGCTCCCACCTCTGTGAACGGGGTGAGATGTTTTCACAGTGTGGTCACGTACTGTGGCTGATTCATTCACAATCTCCCAGACCTTACCGCCACCTTGTGAGAGCTGACAAAAAACAACACAGCCTGGAATTGGGGGCCTAATCAGTAGGAAGCATTTCAGGCCACAAAACGAGAATTGTCGGCTAATATGACCTTGGTCTACTTTGACACAGCCAATTGATCTGAGCTACCTGTCGATGCCAGTCCCACGGATCTCCGAGCAGTGCTATCCCAGAAACAAATCAATGGGGAGAGGGATCCTGTGACCTATGCCAGCCGAGGGATGACTGAGACTGAGTAATGCTGTTCTCACATAGGGACAATAGCCATTGGGGATGCCATCATTTTCATCTGTATCTGTATGACCACACTGTCCACAAACCCCTAATCCCTTTGTTCATGGGATTATCCTCCAAACCCCAACTTCGGATTGAGAAATGGATTTTAAAATTGCAAGACTATCAGTTTACAGTGCTCCCAAACCTGCGGACTACCTATACCAGCATGCCAGGCATTCAACTAAAAGCCCAGAACTTGACGAGGAAGATGTGGAAGAATGTGCGTTTTGTTGTTGAATGCTCCCGCCCACTCCTCATCTCACTGGAGGAGATCATCAAAGCCACTCTGACTGATGAGTGTATCCAGCTGGGCATATTGGCTGTGCGGTACGGAAGGTGGTGCACCTTACTGAACACGACCACATATTGCATGGATGATGCAAGGTTAACATTAACCTCTTCGCACAGTGTTCATACTGTACTGGTTGTATCCCGGAAGGCTGTCTCATGAGGGGTTCCTGCTTGGTGGTCGCTGCGATCCTACAACGAGCGGTGGACCTCGCATACTTGGCCCATCAAGGGGTCATCACGACCACATCTCGGTTGCGATGGAAAGTGTGGTTTCTCCATCTGGATTTCCTTGTGGAGCGTACGGTACGTCAGTACTCCCTGTGCCAAACTAACGCCCCTGCTGACTCACCTGCACCTATCAAACCAGAAGATATCCCACGATTTCCCTGGCAACGAGCCAGCGCTGATTTTGGTATTCTACCTGATTGTCGACACATGTTAGTGGTCATCGATAATTTTTCAAAGTACCCCGAGGTTGAGGTCATGGAGTCCACCACTGCCAGTCAAACAATACTTAATCTCGAAAGATTATTGCCACCCATGGCCTGTATCAGGAATTGCGTGCTGACAATGGCCCCCCTTTCGACAGTCATGAGTTTACTGAATATGTGCACTCCAGGGGCATTCTCCGCAGGAAAATCACACGCAGATGGCCGCAGTAGAATGGTGAGAAAGAGCACTTTATGCGCACTCTCAATAAGGTTGTTGGACAGGCCTCGGGGAAGGCCCGCTCCCCCCCCCGCATGACGGGGACCGGACCCCGGCTCTCCCTGTATCCCCGACCAGAACTATCCCGGCAACCCGCTGGGGCAGCCCACGACCCGTCCACAACGGAACTCCAGCCCCTAAACACCCCAGTATCGGCTGGCCCGGGCCCCCGTCAGCACCACTGCCCCGGCCCAGCCCCCATCTTTGGACACTACATAACAAGGCTGCGTGGCCTCGGCTCGACCCCAACCCTGGGCCTGGCCAGGCCCCGACATCGAGGCACCACCATCCACCTAGGGGGTGAAGACACCACTTGGCAGGTCAATGGGAGAAGGAGTGTCAATGGCTCCCCTCCGCCAGGTGTCCATCGCCCCCGGCCTCCCAGAGCGCTGGCTCCACCCCCCTGCTGGGTGTCTGGACTCCCTCATCCCGGACCTCCCGACCTCCAAGTGCGAGGGTCCGGACATCAAAGGAGGCCAGACCTATAACTGGGGCAGCTCCAGAGCAGGAAGGCAGTTGTATCTTGGAGTCGAGAAACACCGTGAGGAACTCATCCTTGGAGGCCTGCTGGCGCTGCCGCGGCCCTTTCTTGTGAACCATCTCCGAAGCCTGCTGGCGCTGCCGCGGCCCTTTCTTTTGAACCATCTCCGAAGCCTGCTGGTGCTGCCGTGGCCCTCTTCAACGTGAACCATCATCTTGGCCTGGTGGCGCTGCCGCGGCCTTTCTCGTCATGCACCATCTTCGTAGTCTGCTGGCGCTGCCGCGGCCCTCCTCGTTGTGAACAATCATCCTAGCCTGCTGGCGCTGCCGCGGCCCTCCTCGTTGTGAACCATCGTCCTAGCCTGCTGGCGCTGCCGCGGCCCATCTTTGCGGAACCCCAAGCTCGAGGATTGTGAGCTTCCCTCTTGCCGCCCCTGTACCGGACCGGCACTAAGACTGTCCCACTACCCCTTTCCCCTACAGAGACTAGAATTGGGAGGACCCTCGTGTCCTGACCCCCCTGTATCGTTTATCACCTTGCCTCAAGATTCTTATATAAAGTGTGTTGAACTCATCCTTGTGTGGTGTCCATCTGTGGGGGGGAAGTTACTTGTCTGTACGATCGCCGGAGACGGCCCTTATCGGAGGCCTCTCCCCCTGTACTCGGCCGACCCTCCGGGTCCCCGTCTAGCAAAGGTACTCAGAATTGTGTTGGCCAATGGCCAGAATATGGCCTGCACTTCTATGCCTTTCTACGAGAGATTCGGCTAACTCCTCATTCGACGACTCATGTCAGCCCAAGTTCTATTTGCATGAATATGCCCGTGGGTGATGTCCTTCCTTCTGTGGAAAAGCCGTCAGCTGTGCACCAACAATTTGTTGAGAATTGACAGAAGCGCAGAACATGGAATATCCACATGTCCCAACTAGTAGAGCCAAGCAGAGTTCAATTGAAGTGGGTGAGCTGGTGCTGGTCAAAAATAGATATTGCCGAGGAAAGTTCACTGTATCGTTTGAGCCTCATCCCTCGAGGGTGCGAACAGTGAAAGGCATAATGATTACTGCTCAGAGAGCTGGAGAGACTATAATGAGGAATGTCTCAATTTTCAAATGTTTTCGAGCCCCTGCAAGTGGATCTGGAGAAGATCTAGATATCTCAGACGGTGTGGAAATGCCCATGGATGAGGAGGAAGTTCCTAGCGAGCCATCTGTTCCACATGAATCAACCAGCTGAGGAAGGTGGTCTGCCAGCTGTGCCGGTGGATCTAGGCACGTCACCAACTGCTGTCAAGCAAGATGAGCAGGGGAGAAATGCCAGTCGGCGAAGAACAGAGAGATATTATCTTTGACCCCATCCGGCAAGATCATCTTGTTTGAATGATGTTTTACTGCAATGAATTATGGATGTTAGTTCTGGTGTATCTCTCTCTCTCTCTATGATGATCACTACTGCAGTGGGTGTTTTCTTTTGTTTCTTTTATTTGTGGGTATAGGAGGAATGTTATGTTTATTGTGTTGGTGGGTTCACCCACTATGTTAACCAACGGAGGGGTGTTATTGGAGTGGTCACTTCCCATCAGGTCAGAATGGTTGAAACTGCGATGTAGAGACGGGGCGAATACCCAAGGTGGTGGAACACGAATATGATCTCCGTGATTATTGTATGAAAAGCCTCCTGACCCGCTTTTCAAGCGCAGGCAGCACTATTGTGTGTATGCACACAACACTTTAAAAGTTTTTGCATACATCTTGCTCGCTTTTTATATTTTGATATGTTATAAAAATGAAGTTGAGGGAACATTCAAAGGAATATATAAAAACAATAACTTCATATATCCGAACAATAAAGACTATAATACAGAATGATATATTACACTATGGCAGTCATCACTGAGTAGTTGTGATTCAGCCGCACTTTCCACTGAAAATAAATTTCATGGACGTAACAAGCATTAGGAACCAGCTTTGTGTACCCCTGGGGCACAATGGTATTACAGAATGCTTGCGAGTCCCCTCCTGTAATACTGCTGGCACATATGTAGGGCCACCGCTATCATGAAAAGGCATATCCTCATTTGCATAGGGGCATGCAGAAATCTTCTTATGAGGCACATTAAAAGGCAGACTTCTGGAAGGGAGAAAGGGGTCCCATGGTGACACCAGACATTCGCATGCAGGCTGATGCAGTCACTTACTGCACCTGCCGGCAAGGGGATATCTCTCTCTCTCTCCCCTCTTCAAAGTGCAGGCGGCATGCTGCCTGCACTGTGAAACATAGAGCTGCTTTGAAGGCAAATAGACAGCTTATGCTATCGGGAAACTATAGAAGATCGACTAGAGAGCTGTATGGTAAGGCAACTGGACTAGCAGTTTCTACACAAACTTTTCGGAATGGTAAAGAAGAGAACTCCTAGGGGAAGGTGAGTTCCGCTTTCTCCATGTAAAGAAACCTGTGGCACTGTGTTTCTGCATGTTGCCAAAAAATCCATAAGGACAGGTTGAATCCACCTGGCAGGCCCATTGTGTCAGCCAATGGAAGCATCCTTGAAAATACCTCGGTATTTCTAGACTTGTTCTTGCTTCCGTATGTCCTAAGTTTCCCCTCCTACTGTAGGGACAGCACAGATTTCATAAATAAGATTGAGGGAATTCACTGGCAGGACAACTTTTGGTTAACTACTATTGATGTGGTTGTGTTATACACGTGCATTGAACATTCTAAGGGGAGTGCAGGATGTAGACATTTCTTTAGGAATAACTCAATTTTTATGTATGAGCATTCAATGATGTTGCTAGACATGCTTACGTTTCACTTAGAAAATAACTTCTTTCTGTTTGAGGACAAGTGGTACAAACAAGAGTTCAGAACTGCAATGGGGAGTTGCTTTGCACTGAGCTATGCGTGTATGTTCATGGGGTGGTGGGAGCAACAGATGATGCAGGTTGAGAAAAATATGGAGCTGAACAAACATATTGCTTTATGGACTAGATTCATTGACAATATTTTCCTGATCTGGAGTGGAACCAGATCTGACTTGGAAATGTTTTTGGAACTAATAGTGGACAATGAGATTAATTTGAAATTCACCCACATATGTGATCAAGTACGAATCGAGTTTCTGGATGTGTGTGTCCTAATTGAAAACAATAGTATCTCTATCACACTACACAGGAAGGCAGCAGCGGGCAATAGTGTGCTGCATGCTGATAGCCATCACCCACCTAAACTCATGTGGAGCATCCCTTTTTGGGGAGCTCATAAGGGCAAACTGCAACACATATAAGTCCTATGAGGCGGAAAAAGAAAGAATGTTTGAAAGGTTCAGGAGAAGGGGCTACCTGATGAAATTGTTGAAAACAGCAGAAAGAAAGGCAGCAGGTTTTAATAGGGCCACTCTTCTTGTCAAGAAAATGAAAGACACACAAGAGGAGAACCCAGTTAGATTAATCACCATGTTCAATACAGAGTCAACTGTTGTTAGGAACATTGTGAACCAACACTGGCACATAGTCAATGGCGACCCGGTGGTGGGTTCACATGTATCCACACACAGCTTGGTGACCTACAGAAGAGCTCGATCCCACAAGGACATGTTATATGCACAGCTATATGGACAACAGGAGGGAGCAAAGCTGGATAAAGCAACAGAAAGGGTTTTTCAAGTGTGGTAGGTATAAGGCCTGTGGGGGCAGTAAAAACAAAGTCATTCCTGCTACCCACAGGAAAAACAAGAGAGATCAGCAAATTTATAAACTGTAACTCTGATTTTTGTGTGTATGTGGTGGTATACCTGTATGAAAAGTTGTACGTGGGAAGCACAATGTTTCTGCAGAAAAAGAGAATTTTGGAACATTAAAGGGCGATTAGAAATGGTGATGTCAACTATTCGACCTCCAGACACTGGGTAAAATGTCATGAGCAAAATCGTTATGCCTTATCTTTCTTTGGCATTGATAGGGTGGCAACAAGCCCCAGAGGGGGAGACAGAGAGAAACGGCTGGGAGTCCTGGAATCCAGTTACATTCTGCTTCTGGGCAGCAAGTCTCCCTCGGGCATGAATGAGGATGAGGAACTGTTTCTCCACATTGGATGACTAATGCTTTACGTTCCTTAGGACATGTCCAGCTCCCTTTTTGATATTGATTCCCCTGTGGTATATTGGACCTCAGTGGGGGCTCCCATCCGAGATTCAACGTCTGCACCGGGAAGAACTTCACAGGTGGCCCAGTAGACCAGGGCTCTGGTAGCTAGGTAGCTCATGGGATCATGAGCCGAGTAGTGAATTTTATGGTTTTGACAGGGCCTAGGGGGTACAGTGTGTCCTCTCATGGAGCCATGTTTTTAATTCCTTGAGTTATGTCATTTGATTTCCTTGCACGGTATCCACTTATCACGGTGGAAAGTAATTTCCTTTTTCCCTTGATATCTCCTGTATTTTATTTGCATTATGTATGACTGACTGGTGACCTCAGGCATTGCTTTGTGGTATTCGCTGAGAGTGGGGTTCTCGTGATTATGGCCACT
Source organism: Lissotriton vulgaris (assembly GCF_964263255.1). Classification (NCBI taxonomy): domain Eukaryota; kingdom Metazoa; phylum Chordata; class Amphibia; order Caudata; family Salamandridae; genus Lissotriton; species Lissotriton vulgaris. The sequence goes on from NC_141691.1 coordinate 338,823,690, forward strand.
TGGCCAGGTCTGTTGAGAATTTTGAGGCTAACCAGTAATGAGGGCCTCATACAGTTCAAACCCTCATAACAATACCATGTTCAGGCTCCAAGTAATTTGCATATGGATTGTGATTTATTGAAACTGTTACGATTTAATACCAGACAACAATCTAAATTGTAATTTATAAAGTTTGGCATGTCAAATTACATGTGGACAGCAATAATGAATTGTGAATATGCCGTGAATAATTGTGATCATTTTAACAATTATTTTCCATGTGGAAACCAAGGCTGTAAAGAGAGTCTGTTTTTTATGCCTATGATCAGCCGGAAGCGCATTGTTTGTCTTCTATGTCACTTGATGTAAACACGATAAAATGGTGGTTTTTGTTTGTGCTAATTGGCTTTGAAAAAAGACCTTGTGGTTGAAACGCGTTGCCAGTAATACAAATATAATAATATTTTGTGACCACAATCCTGGAGTGCAAGTGTTTCTTTGTATGGGACTCGATATACTAAGGTTTCTTAAAACATTATAGCGGGCTCCGGCACCCGTCCCTCGCACCGACCCCGTTTGGTGGAAGTGATCAGCAATGCCGGGATCTTTTCCTATATTATATATACATTTGGTGCAGAGCCATTTGATTGAGTCCCCTAAGACTAACGCTTTTGGTGAAATCTGTGTTTTTTCCCCCTGTGGGAAGTGCAAGGCGTGCAAGTTCAGTAAAAGAGTATGATCTTACACAATCCCCGATACGGGGATACAACGTAGGATCCACAAATTTATAACTTGCTCCACCCCTTATTGCGTGTACTGCCTCACATGTCCTTGCGGGCTGCGGTACATCAGCAGCACAGTTAATCCACTGAAGATGCGAGTTTTAGAGCACATGCTATTGCCAATTTCGATGAGGCGTACCCGGTGGCGCGCCACTTCGATCAAGCACATAAGCGCAACAGGGATCAGTTAAGTTTCTTTGGCCTGGACCATGTACCACTGAACCCGAGAGGAGGGGACAGGCTTGTCCGACTCCATAGACTCGAGTCCAGGTACATAATTGATCTGCAAACCAAAATGCCATTGGGTATGAATATACATGAAGAACTGTCATCTCATCTGGGGGAGTAGATTTCAATAGCTCACCTGTAGATATGTATTTCAAAGGTACCAATGTCGATTATGAATTTGAAGCTGTATGTGTATTCGACCTGGTATTTCTTCAAGGTACATTTAGGTGATGACCTGGATTGTTGTTCTGTTCTGTTTCTAATTATATTCTGCTTTTGCTACACATTATCCTTAACGATTTTGGTCTTGTTTTACATTCATTATTCATGAATTTGACATATGAACTTTTTTAAGTCATTTACCTTCACGTATAGGAGCTCTACGTGGATAGACATTCCTCTTGCTGCATATGCTATTAATTATGATGTCAGGTTTTGCGATTGTTGCTTTTGTCTTTGTTTTGATTTATTTATTAATTGTTTAGAATGCATAAAGTCTCCTTATTTGGGCACTAGATGCATAGGAGTGAGGGTCCTCCTTGGTTCAATGGTTGAATCATTAGCTAATTAGCCCATCCAGGGCTTGATGGCAACACGAGTATTTTTTCAGGGGGGATAAGGAATAAGCACGTGAATTTTCATCCTAATTGTACATTTTGTACTTTGCCAATATTATTTGTTTTGTGCGTAGGACATTTGTGTTTCATTATATTTTTCACGCTTTGTCTGATGTAATAGCCCATCCAGGCCGTGATCATGATGTCTAAGTTTAGTCATTGACTGTGATATTCAGACACTCCAATATGGCGCCCATGCTCCTTTCCCTTCCCCGAAGGCATGTCCTATGTCGATTTCTATGACCCTGATGATTTAAATGTCGACGCCTCTGCTGGTTCGGTAAACTTAGAGAAAGGTTCCGACCGAAACGCGTCAGTTTGCTGTGATTAAATACATTTACTAACGTACCTCCGTGAGTGCCTCCTTTCTTCCTGCGGGAGATTTCGCTACTGGGAGGTGGAGCGGTATTGGATTTGCGAGTGCACCCTCGCAACGGAGGCACCCGCCTGGGAGTGCGGCGCTCTGGTGCTTCTTGAGCTGTAATATATATATATATACATATATTTGTAATTTGTAACTGGGTTTTGTATCGCGCCAACTCACCGACAGGTCTCAAAGCGCTACTGACCAAGTACAGCAACAAGATGAAAGTATAGAGGTGTCTGAAGCTAGTAACCGACTACTGAAGTGTAAATGCGTCTTTGAAGAGTAAAGTCTTCAGGGACTTCCTAAAGTGGAGAAGGTTGGATTCTCTGCCAAGCGCCTCCGGTAGCTTATTCCAGATGATAGGAGCCTGAACTGAAAAGGATCTGCCTCCTTTTGTTGCCAGCTTAAAGCGTGGGCAGGATAGCAAAAAAGAGCCGGACGATCGCAGGGCGCGCTTAGGTTCATGTATTTCAAGCCTATCTTTTATATAGGCTGGCGCCTGTCCGTGGATTGCTTTGTGGCAGATGCACATACTCTTGAATTCGACTCTTTGTACTATAGGCAACCAATGTAGCCTATAAAGCAAAGGGGAGGCATGAGTCCGCCTCGGCACTCCAAATATCAAACGCGCTGCGTCATTCAGAATGACCTGAAGACGGTTGGTGGAATTTTTTGGGAGGCCAAGGTATAACGCATTGCCGTAGTCAATTCTAGACACTATTGTGGCTGAAACAATGGTTCGAAGCATATTCCTTGAGAGTAGGGGGACGAGCTTACGCAGTTGCCTGATCAAATTGGTACAAGAACCAACTACCGCGGACACTTGGTTAGCCATCGAGAGTTCCTGATCGATTTTCATACCGAGGCTCTTAACATTAGGGCACGGTTTTGGAGTAGGTCCAAGTTCTTGTGGCCAGAACAAATCATTCCAGGGGGAGGTGGAGGTTGAAACTACGAGAACTTCCGTTTTATCTGGATTGATTTTCAATAAATTGGACGACATCCAGTTTACTGTAAAACGTAATATGTCTTGGGCCATGGACTGAGCCGATGGTGTGTTGTCGATACTCAGCAGCAGCTGAGTATCATCGGCATAGTTAAAAACTTTACAGTTCATGTTTGCCAGGGACTCTATCAATGGCTGTAAATAAAGATTAAATAAGAGTGGAGAGAGCGCAGAACCCTGCGGGGCTCCACAGGCTAAGGTACCCACATCGGAGACCTGATCTGCTAGCTGGATCCTCTGCGTCCTCCCTGATAAGAAGGCTGTTAACCATTTGAGGGCTTGCTCTCCTATCCCAAACCTAGCCAGTCTGCCCAGGAGCAGTGCATGGCTGACAGTATCAAACGCCGCTGAAAGATCTAATAATATCAGGGCGCTTGGCTTTTTACTGTCAGCCATGCATCTGAGCTCATCTAGTACGGACAGCATTACTAGTTCTGTGCTATGGTGGGCACGAAAACCAGCTTGCCGCTCCTGGAGAAGGTGGTGAGATTCCAGGAGGGATGACAGAGATTTTAGCACATGCTGTTCTAGTACTTTTGACAGAAATGGCAGCTGGGAGATTGGCCTGTAATTCTTCAGGCTAGTTGGATCTGCCCCAGGCTTTTTTATCAGGGGTCTGACGCGTGCCTCTTTAAAGGAAGTTGGTAATGATCCAGTAGCTAGTGAGGTGTTTAGGAGGTCTAAGATCTGATCCTCTAGAATCGGAATTGCTAGTCGAAGGATGTCGGGTGGGCAGGGATCAGCGGGGGAGCCTGACTTGGTGGATGCTACAAGTTGTCTCAGGGTGGTAGGGTCGATTTCGGGGAAGCTGGTAAAGATAGGGATTGAGGAGTTTAAAGGAGGCAGTTGTTCGGTGTGTGAGACTGGATTGTCTTTCTTGATATCAGACAAGATGGTCGCTACTTTTTCAAGGAAATATCCTTGAAAGGTGTCACAGTCGATCAATATGTCTGCCTTTTCCTCCTTCTTACTTAGCTCTTTCAGGATTTGGAAGGTTTCTCTCTGGATGTTTGTAGCATTATTTATGCGTGTCTCGTAATAATCCTTCTTGGCTGAAACAATAAGCTTTTTATATGTTTGAAATGATGTTCTATATGATTCCCTATCGGTATCCTTTTTGGATTCCCTCCAACATCTTTCAAGATAGCGGAGCTTTCTTTTTTGTTCACGTAGACTTTGGGTGAACCAAGGGGCTCCTTTCTCTGCACCCTTTACTTTTTGTGTCTTTTCGGGGGCTAACTCATCAATTGATTGCCTGAGGGTAGTTATTATCGCATCATACTTTGAGTCAAGGTCAGTAGCATCTGGACAGATTATGGAATTCTGTTTGTATTTGGGAAGGATTTTGGCCAGGGTATCGGAATTCACTTTTTTATATATATATATTTTTTTTTTGCAGTGATCCTGGTAGCGATGCTGAAGCATCACGACTCAGCAGAATCCCCTGGTTAAGTTTACACAGTACTGCAAAACTATGGAGGTGAAACATAAGCGGCAGCTCTTGCAGGAGTACCACATGACCTTACAGACGGTCCGCGTCAAATCTCAGATGTACTGTGGTTAAGAAAAGATATATATACATCTTGTTTTAATTATGGCCGTGGTGGGTGGGTTGGGGGGAATTCCTTTGGGTCACCACCTCCTCCATAAGTATCAGAGGCGACAATGTGTCCCTACCCTGCCCATTTCATATTTTTTTTTTACTTCCGGACAAAGTCCCCACGTTTTGTTTTGATCTCCACAATATTTTTCTCTGGTGTGCAGCCAGTTAATCAGTGGTACCAGAAGGGAAGACAGGCAAAAAAGCTATCTCGGACAAGCAGAAGGCCTAATTTATTTTTTTCCATTAACAGGGGACCAACCACACAGATATTCCTAACATTTTAACCACTTCATGATCAACCCAGGCAACTCTTTAAATGCAAATTTCTCAGAAACGGCTGCATATATTTATTTCAAATAACAAAAAAAAAAGCACACCTTTTGAGTCAAGCTCTAACTTTTTGCTAGTTCGGAGTAATTCTGCTATTTTTTTTTTGCCTGTTTCAAAGAACAAACTTTCCTTTCTCCTTGTTTCTTTGTACCTGCTTGATGGATTAACTTTATTTTTTGGGGTGGGGGAGTGTTGCGCAAACTCAAATGGCACCAAAGTTTTTAGGAAAACAAAAAACACTCTTCCTATGGAAAACTGGACCTAATGAGTTACAGTGCGACACCCATTCTGTGACAGCAGTTTTCTTCAAAAATGCAGCTAATAACAGCCAATGATTGGGACAACAATGTTTAAATGTAGCTTTTGATGAATAAATGTTTGATAAAACAATGGACAATTGTGAAGGATAGTGGATTTATGTGATTCTGTGACTGCAGCATTTCTCTCAAAATTAAGGATTTACACTTGCCACATAATTTGCAAATTTCACAAAAATATTTCTTACTCAAATGGATGAAAAGGCTGCTAGAGTATTTGCTGCAATATTTAACCTTTTATTTGCTTAATTTAGATAAACATGTTAATCTAAAGCACTACAGGCCACACAAAAGGTAACATATTTCGTTTGTGGCATGTGTAGCTATAGATACACATGCTGTGCACAGACTGTAAAAGCAGTCCTCCCTAAAGTGGTGGCTTAGCCAAAGGACATTGCAGAATATTGAAAGAGTAGGCACAATACAGGCTGGTTGACTCTAGCATGTTGCTTAGCCAGAACATCCACACAGTAGTATTTGGTAAAGGTATGTGGGGTGGATGAAGTGGCTGCTTTGCAGATGCCAGCTAATGGTATATTACCTAATAAGGACCAAAATCCCCTTTCTTACAAATGGAATGGGGTCTGGGAGGGACTCGCCAGGTTAATTGTGCTTTGATATAACAGCTCTGTACACACATGACCAACCATCGTGCAATTCCAGCTTTGGAAATAGCACATCCTTTATGGGGCGTGCAGTAAGAAACAAATAGCTGTTGAGTCTTACTGAAGGTCTTTGTCCTATCAATATACTATATTAATGCTCTTTTGACATCAAGAGTGGTAGCTCGATTGTTTGGATAAGGTGAAAACTGGAGACCACTTTAGTCAGGAATTTTGGATTGGCTCTAAGAAACCACTATCTTTATGTACTTGAAAATACAGCTCTTCTAAGGTAAGAGCATGTATTTGACTGACTCTTCTGTGAGAGGTCAAGACTACCAGGAAGGCCAGGACAAACACAAGGAGATGATGGACGGAGTGCTGAAACTTTGCAGACACTCACTCCCAGTTACTATTAAATCTGGGTTGAATCCATCATCGTTCTTCAGCTCACTTCGCCAACCCAGTTCAAACCCAGCCATATGCAAATCAGCCATGACCCTGTTCCTCATGGGAACAGTCCAGCCTGAACTGCCAAGCCAGGTCATCCCTGGACCGGAAACAAGCATCCTGGCATCAGCCAAGCTAGCTTGAATCCAGGGGCCAAGTGAGCAAGGGACCCATGACGGGGCATACTCTGCCAACAGGTCAAGGCTAATAGTGACAGGGCGTGAGGGTCTCAAAAATGGCAGCGCTCCGTTCATCATCTCCTTGTGTTTACTATAAAGGCCACCTTCTAGGATAAAAATTGAAGAGGACAAAAATGAAGTGGTTCAAAAGGGGGCTCATCAGTCTTGCGAGGACTATGTAAAGTTTACAGATAGGGGAAGGGAGCGTCTATGGTGGAATAATCCTTTGAGGCCTTCCATAAATTTATTAACGACTAACTCAATAGGGAAATATGTTGCCTATTTTGTAAATAGGCTGCTACGACAGCCAGATGTAAATGAATAAATGTGTAAGCAAGACCCGACTTCTGTAGGTGAAGGTGGTAACATATTATATGTTGCACAGACGCTGTGAGAGGATTGAGTTCTTTGGCAAAACAATACTACAATGTTGTTCACATTTAGCTGGGTAACACACCCTAGTAGTGGGTCATCTAGACTCCTTAAAAATAGACATACTCTCTTCTGGTAGATTAAGGTAACCAAATTCTAAGACCTCAGGAGCCATATCGAAAGGTTAAGCTGCTGAGGATTGGGATGTCCAAGAGTACTATGCATCTGTGTGAAGACCTGGCCTGTTGTGGAGCTTTTTGTGTGTGATTAGAGATAGTTCTAGTAGTGTAGGGTACTATGATTGGTGTGCCCAGGTTTGTTCCGCCAAACTCAGCATGAGAGATATTGGTCCCAGTCTCCTTACTACATCCAGTAGGAGTGGGAGCTACAGAGAACTGTAACAAATATCCCATACCAACTCATCAATAGTGCATAGCCCTAGTCTGTGGGTAGGATGTTGTGGCGGCAAAGTTTGAGCGTATTGCGTTTGATAGTGGCGAACAGATCTATTTGTCAGAAACCTCGTCCTCCTCCCCTTTCCTCCCCACAACAATGAAAGTACATGTGTAGGACTTGGTGGTGGAGTTCCCGCTCGTGGACTTGTGGATGCATCCTGCTGAGCAGGTCCGCTAGAACGTTTTCCACTCCGGTAATAAGTTGGATGAGCAGATGGACTCTGTGATGAATTAACCACATCAAGATGTTTTGGGATACACTGGAAAACTGCGGCAAATGTGTGTCCCTTGCTTCTATAAGTAAAACATGTCAGTCGTGTTGTCCGTGTGTATCAGAACTGTCTTGTTCTGAAAAAGTGGGAAAAACCCTGAGTGCGATCTGGATGGCAAACAGTTCCAGCTGACCGTGCAGTAGTCCACTGTCTCCGAACAGTGAGATTGAGCTGTGCACCCCAACCTGTGAGCGATGAGTCTGTAGTGATGGTCTCTTGCAAAACTGGGCCCAAGAAGGGCCACAGCTCCAATAAATTGTTTGTATTCCACTACTACAGAGTGCTTTTGTATTCCACTAATACACCGTGTGATGTGTGCAGTCCCACACCAACACTAGATCCTCCAGATGACCCTCTGCTTGAGAACACTGTGCCACTGGCCAGTCTTGTAAAGGGCACATGTGGCACCTGGCATGAGTGACTATCGCTATGCAAGATGTTATTATGCCCAACAGACATCATATTTCTGACTGTTACCGGCCGTTCTGCCTGAAAAAGAGGCAGAATGTTTTGGAATGATTGGACCCAGGCTGGGCTGGGGTAAGCCTTTCCGACATACGCATCTAAGACTGCCCCAAGAAAAGGATGTATCCGTAGATCTATAGATCGGTTGAAGATGAGACTCTGGGTGTGAGTGAGACAGTGATGCTAGGTTCTGCTCTTCATCAGCCAGTTGTCTGAGTAAGGAAACGTGGATGCCGCTCCGCATGAGATGAGTGGCACCACGGGTAGACATGTGGTGAAGACTCTTGGTGCAGTAGTGACCCCGAAGGATAGCACTTTGAATTGATAATGTTGCCCACTCACCACAAACCTGAGATATTTTCGATGTGCTAGGTGGATAAGTATGTGGAGGTAGGCGCCTTTCAGATCCACAATTGTCATAAAGTAGCCTTTCTGCAAGAGTGGTATAACTCTCTGTAGAGTCACCATACAGAAGTGATCCAATATACTATTTGTTTAGAGGTCTGAGACCAAAGAAGGGACTGAGGGAGCAGTATTTGTTCGGGATAAGAAAATAAAGCTAGTATACACCCTTTCCACAATGTTGACGCGGAACAGGTTCTATGGCCCCTTTGTCCAGGTGGGCCTGGATCTCTTTGTAAAGGAGGTGCAGATGTTACCCAATGGTTTGATGTTATTTCTGACCAATGGAGCAGAAACCCCTGCAATCTTCCCCCCAACAGGTATCTTGATCGGTGGAAGCCAAAGGGCATCAATGTTTTGAGGGAGTGGGCCCTTTTTGGGGCTGTACTTTTACCTCTACCCTGGTTATTGTTGCCAAGGTATCTACCCATGTAGTAACTCCGTGAGGGGATTGGTGCGGTGGCCTGGTGAATGTGGTAGAGTATTCTGAAGTGGGTGTCTTAGATGAGTCATGGAACTGTGAGAGCCGGAAGGAGCCTCAAGGGGGTGGGGTTTGAAGGGCACCCATTGCTTTTGCTGTTTGTCTTTTTTTTCCTTGAGCATTTCATCGACCTTAGGATCAAAGACATGCTGACCGACGAAACTCTCAGCCAGGCATGGCACCACAAAAAAGAATGCTGGAATGAATGATGCGTGCGGCTGTATCAGTGGCCTCTAAAGCACATTCAATATTAGTATTCAAGATAACTTTTCCTTCTGCCACATATTGTGGAACTTCTTTGTGGTACTGTTCTGGGAGATGTTGTACCAAATCTGTTATTTGTCCCCGGGGGGGGGGTGGGGGGGGGGGGGGTCGTATCGGGAGAGTAAGCCAATGGAGTTGGCTATTCACCAATGAGTAGCAGACTGTGCTGCCACCCTTTCACCCACATCTATTGTCTTGCTGTCCCGATCAGGAAAAGGAGCATCACCAGTGCACTGGGAGTTGGCACGCTTTGTGGCGGTATGTACCGTCAGGGGGTAACTGAATACGAATATATGGAGGATCACTGGGGGAGGCTTTATATTTTTTAACTACCCTAGGCTTGATAATTCATGCCTTTACTGCCCCCTTAAAAATGTTGAATGAAACACGATGGTTGAAACCCAGCAAAGGCAGTATGGTTTTGCAGAGCCGATGAGGGGCCGTATACGAGGGCCCTAAAGGGTTGGTAGTAAATACTAAACCGGAGTCTGTGTCCTCTGTGGCCAGGACACTACAACTGGTGACGAAGGTGGCTACGACCCATGCGGTGTGGGTGTATGCCCTGTGAGCGCAGCTGCCTGAAAGGACTGTGCTGGCGCGTGGAGCGCCTGGCAAGGATCTACTTGGCGCAGTTCGGGAGCCTATCCCGACCGCGTTCTTTGCGGCGCATTGCGATCCCGGTGCCTACCCCGTCGCATCTGGTTTGCCGAAGGATTGAGGGGTCTTGAGAGCCCCCCCCAACGTTGGAGTGGTGTGAAAAGGGTGAGGAGCGGCGTGAAAAGAGTGAGGGGCACCTGTGAACCCCCCCCTGACGTCAGAGCATCGTGGAGGTCCCGCGTTTGCTGCATGTGCATGAGCGATATGGGTGCCCACCCCAGTCTAGTGTTAATGAGCCCAATACCTGTGGGTGAGTGTCTTTTCTTCGTTCTCGGGTTTCTGGGGAGGCCAGGTTGCTGGAAGAGCTGCTGCCGGTGTGAGAAAGGCCAAATCTCATGGGGTGTGGGAGTTCGTGCGGCCATCTTTAAGTCAGGCGCCTATACCAATCCCCTGCGAGGAAGTCCCGGCGGCCATTTTGAAGTCAGGCGGAGTGCCTAACAAAGCATCAAGCATTGGTAAATATAACTGAAAAGTCTGTAATACATCAAGCATTGGCAAATTCAACTGAAACATCGGAAAATCATCAAGCATTGGCAAATTCAATTACAAAATCTGAAAATCATCAAGCATTGGCAAATTCAACTGAAAAACCTGAAAATCATCAAGCATTGGTAAAGGCAACTGGTAAAGCCTGAAACGCATCCAGCATTGGTCAATTCAATTGGTATAACCTGAAATCCATTTAGCATTGGTAAATTCAACCAAAAAGCCTGAAAATCATCAAGCACTGGTAAAAGTCAACTGAAAAGTTTCCAAATGTAGCTGGGGTGTGTTCTCTTGTGCATTAGTTGAATCAAGCCCTCACAAGTTCAAGTCAGGTACGTCCAGTGGTGATTTGGAGTGTGCTTCGTCTAGAGCAACAGAGGGAGCTGTCTCAGTCGGTGGACAGACTTGATAGAAGGCCGCCTCATCACCATGTCTACTACACCACCTCCTCAAGCGGGTCCAGCGCAAGCCAATGATGGACATATGGGGGTGCTTGGAGCGTCATTTCTGCGTCCATCTGAACCTTTGGTCGTCAAAACAGGAGGAGGTATGGGTCTTCGTTGAAAGGAGTGGCTTGAAGATTTTGAAGACTTCATGAAGGGTTCGCACGTGACGGAAGCCGGTCAACAGCTGATAGCACTACGGAATTTAATAGGAAAAGATGTCGGCCAAATTATAAAGGAATTACCTGCAACCGATGTAGCATCTTATGCTGAAGGTTGTGAAGCCTTGAACCGGAAATTTTTGCACAAAAGGTACATTGATTATGAGAGATACACGTTTAACCTAGCTGCTCAAGAAAAAGAAGATCCCATGTGTGTTTTCACCACATGCCTTAGACGATTGGCACGCTATTGCGAGTTTGACTATTTCTCGACTGAGGATGCCCTTCGTATGAGAATTGCAAAAAACACAGTTGATGGACAGAATGCAGAACAATGTCTTACATTCACCCCAGTACAAAGATCTGGGCCTAAATCCATCGTTTTTTTGCACTCCACACCACCCTAGGTCAGACAATGGCTATATGCAAATCAGCCTTGACCCTGTGCCTCATGGGAACAGTCCAGCCCGAACTACCAAGCCATGTCTTTCCTAGACCGGAATCAACCATCCAAGGACCGGTTTCTGGCTATCAGCCTTCTTCAGCCTGGATAGCTTGACTTCCGAAATGTGGAGAGCCTGGGACTCACGTCTGAGCATACCCAGCCCAGTCATCAAAGGTTGTCAGTCTGAATCTCTGCGGCGGAAGCTGTTAAAGAAAAGCTACTCGCTGGACGAAATTGAGGAGATGACACAGGTGCATGATCAGGCTGAAGAACATGCCAAAAAGATGGAAGCCGGAAGAAGTGAAAAGCGTGAACAAGCTTTCAGGCTTCAATCTCGCAACAAAAGCAGATATTCTCAGTCGAAGCCGAGGTCATCCCGGTCTAAAATGCAACAGCAACCTGTGAACCGACGACGTCGCAGCTCCAGTCGAAATAACAGACGGCGTGAGCGCCATCTCAAATGTTACCGCTGTGGCTATGACTTTCCTCCTCATGCAGGAAGTGTGGTGGGGAGAACCACTTCGAGAACGTATGTGGAACTTACAGGAAAGACAAACCGAGAGATCAGGAAAGGTCTTCCCGACCATCGAGCACTCGTCAACATGCCAAAGCAGTACGTGATCACAGAGACTCGTCAATGGGTTCATCCCGCTCCAGCTGCCAGTCTCGCCGAAGTTACCGATCCCGACGCACTTCTTCTCAAGAATCAAGGTCACTGTCTCCCATCTTGCAGGACAGGGATGAATATGTATGTATGGTCGCTGACCCCGACCGACTGAAGAAATATCCTCGGCTCAGCATTCAAATCGGCACGCACTGGACCAAATTTGTGATGGACAGTGGAGCCTCTCTCAACCATATACCAGTGGCGGAATATCAGAGGATGAAGTCACCACCACAACTAAGCCCTGCTCATGTGAGAGTTTACACCTGGATGTCCAAAACACCACTCCCTTGCTTGGTAAAATTCTCAACGCACCTCACTCACGTATCAAGATCGCACCATTCCTGCCTACAACTATGTCATTAAAGGGCCAGAGGCTGACTGCCTTCTGAGTCTTCCGACTGCTGAGCGGCTGAGACTAGTGGACATTTTGTACAAGGTTGATGACGAACTTGATGTGGGTCAGAAATTTCCAAAGTTATTTGCTGGCCTGGTAAAGATGGCTCATTGTCAGATTCGATTACACATTAACAAACAAATAACTCCAGTAGCTCAACACCATTGACGGATCCTTTTTCATCTCCAACAAGCAGTCAAACAGGAATTACAGGATCTGCTCCAAGCTGACATAATTGAAAGGACGGATGGACCTACACCCTGGGTCTCTCCTGTAGTAGTCATGCCGAAGAAGGGTGAACCTGACAAAGTCCGTCTGTGTATTGATATGAGGGCACCAAAACACCGCCATTGAAAGAGAAAGACAACCCAGGCCACATATCAGTGACATGATTGCATCACTCAACGGGGCAACGATATTCTCCAAACTGGATCTCAATAAAGGTTACCAACAACTGGAGTTACACGAGTAGTCATGTTACATTACAACTTTCTCAGCGCATATTGGTCTCTTCAGGTACAAGAGACTCCGCTTTAGCGTGTCTTCTGTTGCTGAATTTTTCAAGAAGCCATTAGAAAAATGATTCATCACATCCCTAATACCCTAAATTACAGTGATGACATCCTGGTTTATGGCTCCACGACACAAGAACACGACACCGCCCTAGAATGAGTCTGTCATGCATTAATGGAAGCCAACCTCACGTTAAATAAAGCAAAGTGTGAGTTCCACAAGTCCACGTTGAAGTTCTTTGGCCATATCTTCTCCCAGGCGGGAATGAGACCAGATCCAGACAAAGTGGCTGCTTTGCCCTTGTGATGCAGGAGATGTTCGCTCCTTTTTAGGGATGGCCAGCTACTGTGCCCGGTATATCCAGGGCTATTCAACCATCAGCTATCGCCCTGAGACATCTCACAAAACAAGGTCACCCGTTCCAGTGGTCAACAGGATGTGAACAAGCATTCAACTAAATTAAAGCAGCTGTGGAGTCAGCCGACAACATGGCTTATTTTGATCCGAAAGAAAAAGACAGAAATCACTGTTGACGCCAGTCCCGTGGGGCTGGGAGCCATTCTAGCTCAATAGGACTCCGAAAGTGACCAACGGTACATAATTGGCTATACCAGCAGAAGCCTGACTTAGACAGAGAAAGCATATTCACAGCCCGAGAAAGAAAGCTTGGCTGTTGTACAGGCCTGTGAGCATTTCCACATCTTTATATACGGAAAACATTTCACACTAATCACCGATCATCAGGCCCTCATTACTATCTTTGGCAACCCTAGAGCTAAGATGCCACGAGAACAGAATGCTGGGGGTCTTCGCCTTCAAGAATACACTTATACAATTGTGCACAAGCCCAGAAAAGCAGAAAACCCTGCTGATTACATGTCAAGGCACGCCAAAGAGACAACCAAGTGTAGACCGTCCGTGGCCAAGGAATATGTATGATTTGTGGTAGATCAGGCCTGGCCACCAGCAGTCCCTCTAGAATCCATCCTGGATGCCACTCTTGAAGAGGTCACTCTACAAGACGTAAAGCGTTGCATACACAATGACTGGAGGCACTTAGATGTCAGCACTCCTAACATTTCAATTGACAGACTTGAACTTACCGCTTTCAAGCATGTGAAGGAGGAACTGTCGGTAGCCACCAATCGAATAGTTATCCCAAAACACTTACAGCAAGGCATTATTAATCAGGCGCATGAAGGCCACAGAGGCATTGTGGCCACCAAGAGAGCACTGAAGAAACGGGTCTGGTTCCCTGTGCTAGACCAAATGGTAGAGCTCACACTGAAGGACTGTCCCCAATGTCAACTGGTCAGTCGACCTGATCCTCCCGCACCACTGCAAATGTCCCGATTGCCGGAGGGTGTGTGGCAGCAAGTTGCTGTAGACTTTTTTGGGCCATTTAAATCTGGACAATATATCCTGGTTATCATGGATGAGTACTCACGCTTTCCTATTGCACAATTCATTGCGTCAACAAAAGCGTCCAGCACAATACCTGTCTTGGATGAAGTGTTCGCCGCCTGGGGCATTCCCAAAATAGTGAAAACAGATAATGGGTCAAGATTTTACGGACTTTGCCAAGCATCTCAACTTCAAGCATCGCAAAATTACACCTTTGTAGCCACAAGCCAATAGAATGGTTGAAAGATTTATGTCTACATTAAAGAAAGCCATTCAACAGGCTGAACTGTCGCGGAAAGACACTCAAATGGTTTTAAATGAAGTCTTGCGAGCTTATAGAAACACGCCCCATTCCACCACCGGTAAGTGCCCCGCGACTCTAATGCTGGGCTGGCAGGTGCGCACCTGAATCCCATGATTGACTGGAATGATGGAGCAGTGTCACAAGACTCAGAACTAGATGAAATAGCTGTCACTGACCGACTCAAGAAGAAAAAAATGAAGACCCATCGGATCGCCGTCGAAGAGCTGCACCCTTCATGATTCAAGAAGGCGACTGGGTACTAGTAAAACAAGAACAGCAAAAGAAAACAGATTGTCGTTATCATGAAACTTCACTAGTAGTCACCAAACAAAAAGGAAAGTTAAAGAACTGCTTACTGGTCCGGTCAATGGAGAAACGAGACCTAGTGAGACTGAAACCAGTGTCCTGCCGTCGAGAGTGATCCCTGATGGAAGAGAATCTGACGGTCTGTATGTCCATACCCGTCCCCGCCGAACTGTTAAGAGACCGAGTCATCTGATTGAAGAACTGCAACTATGTGACTTTTTTTTAGTTATATGTTGAAAGAAGACTGGACTACTTCATTTTCTAAGAAAGGGGGAGATGTAATATTGCATTAAACTGTGGGCACTAGGACCTCCTCGGCTGAGGAGGCGGGATGAGGGAGGGACAGGGGAAGAGGAGGAGCTATGCCCGGGGAAGGGCAGTTGTAGAAAGGAATTTAAGAAAGCAAGACGTGATTAAAGGGTTGGTAGTAAATCCTAAACCTGAGTCTGTGTCCTCTGTGGCTAGGACACTACAGGCCCGGCAAGAACACCGTACGGCCGTGAACCAGAGCTCATGCACAACACGTCTAAAACCGGACGGTAGAGAAAAGACAATCCAACAATGGCGCCGATGCCCATGCGCAATACCCCTGATAAGTGGAGTCACTAGGTCCCGTGACTCGATAAAACTTTATTCTGAGAAAAACAAGTCGTACACGTCTGAGTCCAACACTGGATAGCCGAAGTATGCACAGCACAGCTCCAACACATGCCACAAACAATCGTTTCAGTATATGGTTTTTCATTCCACTTCATCACTCACTATGCAAACATCCGTTTGGGGAGGAGAGATAATAAAACAACATACAAGGTATTTTGGCAGCCAACAGTGAGAACTGTTTAGTGTTTTTAAAGGAGGAATTAGCAGGTGTTTGCTGCTCATGGAGGGGCTGTGCGGTGCGTGGCGCGAGCGGCCCTGAGAACAGGGTCAGGGGTCACAGCTCACCACCGCGCGGTCCCCGCCATAAATGGCCAAGTGGGAAAGAGGAGCAGCTGGGAGGCGGGAGCGGGGCGGCGAATAGGAAGGGAGCTGGGTTACAGAAAGAAAAGTGGGTGGGGCCACAGGGGAGCAGCAGCAGGGAGCGGGAAGACTGTCGCACAGGGCGGCGAGGGAAACCAAGGAAACACGAAAAAACAGTCACAGGGCAACAAAATACAAAAAACAAAATACAGAATTAAAGCACAATACTCAGTGGCAGGGCTGGCTCAGGCAGCAGTGGGAACGACTCGGGCGCACTCGCAGGTGGGGGCCGTGCGGTGCGTGGACCGACCGGCCCTGAGAACAGGGTCAGGGGTTAAAGATGACTGTAGGTAGACTTGTGTGCCCAAGTGTTAGAAATTGGGTTTCTGGTTGGCAGAGGTATGCACCTTGTTGAAGCAGGAACCACAATATTAGTTAGGGTAAGTCACAAACACACCCTAAATTAACCTGTGCTCACCCCGTGGTAGCTTGGCACAGAGCAGTTAGACTTAACTTAAGAGGCAAAGTGTAAAGTATTTGTGCAGCACTTGATACAGTACACAAGTGAAAAAACACATACCACACTTGGTTAGGCAAAATGAGCATAATTTAATGAAGAAAAGACCAAAACGGCAAACATCCAATGAGTATAACAGGGTTATGATTTCTATTTTTTTTAAACCGAAATGTAGTTCTTAAACGCATAAAGCACCAACCAGGACTATCTGCTCACACTAGACCAGGTCAAAGCCAAATGTTCAGGCCAACCACAATGAAACAGCAAACATATGATGGACGGACTGCTGAGAATGCAAACATTCACCCCCAGTCAAAAGATCTGGGTTAAATCATTGTTCTTTTGCCCACTACACCACTAAACTGGGTTGGTAAGCAAAAGAATGATGGTTTTAACCTGGATCTCTTGAATGGGTGTGAATGCTTTGAATTGTTCTGCATTCTGTCCATCAATTGTGTGTCTTTTGCTTTCTCGCCCTAAGTTTGCCAGGTATGCCCAGACGTGGGTCCTGGGCTCACTGTGCCACTGGAATCAAGCTATTCTGGCTGAAGAGGGGTGAAACCCTGAAACCAGTCCCAGGATGCCTGTTTTCTGTCCAAGGAAGACATGGCTTGGCAGTTCGGGCTGGACTGTTCCCATGAGGCACAGGGTCAGACGGATTTGCATATGGCATGTCTGAACTGTGTTGGCGGAGTGAGCTAAAGAATGATGATGGATTAAACCCAGATCAGTTGATTTGGGCTGAGTGCTTACAATGTTCAAAACTACGTCCATCATCTCCTTTGGTTTTGCTAAGACACACAGGTGGCAGGGTCCAGGTGCTGTAGCAGGGTGGTTGGAAGTCTTTGATATTCCTGAGACTTCTAAACAAGAGGCAAGCCAACAAGCCATTGGAGCCACTTTGGTTCTGGGTTGGAGAAAAGCAGGTCCAATCCTCCTCAAACCCAGGCAAGAGGGTAGCAGGTAAGCAAAGCAGAAGTCTTGAAGTCAAGAAGAAGCAGAGTGGCCTTTGAAATTGGGGGACACTATAAAGAGATGCCATTGAAGTGCACATAGTCCCTGCCCTAGCGCCAGACTCCCTCGGGGGGGGGGGGGGCGGAGGGAGGAGGGGGAGATGGGGGAAGAGGGTGGATTGGTGGAATGCAGCCGTTTATGTGGGGAAAGTTCACATGCTACTAAGGTGTGTAAGCTCCTCCCTTCCATCCTGCCCAGGATGGCCTATCAGTCACACCTTTGTGTGTGACTGTCTAAAGGGAATGCACAAAGTCCAGCTCTCACCAACCCCAGATGAGTATGCAGAGACAGGCAGAAGGTGCCAACTGGCCAAGGTCAGAACATTTCAAATTTCTAAAATTGCCATTTTCCGAACTACAATTTAAAATCTGACATCACTGAAGTTGCGATTTTAAATTGTGATTTCAAAGACATCAAACGTGGGGGTCCAATCTCTTCCCAATCGTAAATTACCCTTACAAGATGTAATACGTTAATCCCAATGTTATCCTATGGGAGAGATAGGCCTTGCAGTAGTGAAAAACTAATTTAAGAGTTTTTCACTACCAGGACATGTAAAACTTAAAAGTACGACTTTTTACATACAATGCACCCAGCCCTTGGGCTATCCAGGGCCTACCTTAGGGGTAACTCGCATATTAAAAAGGAAGGTTGAACCTGACCAGAAGGTTAATTTGCAAGGTCGACTGCACACACATACTATCCAATGAAATGAAATTAGATTTCTTAAGCGCATGGCTGCCCAAGAGCGTCCCAGCGCTGATACACACAGCTAGCTTTCAAGATCCTCAGACAACGGACTCATACTCCTCGTGGGAAAAGGAATGTCTTTAAAGATTTCCGAAACTTCTGGAGACAGGGTTCCAGAAGGAGAGCGGCAGGAAGATCATTCCAGGTCTTGGCTACATTCACAGAGAACCTCCTGCCTCCTGAGCGAGCTCTCTTTACTCTGGGGATGGTCAGTAAATTGCTCCCGTCAGAGCGGAGGGAACGCGAGGACTTGTAGGGGCATATAAGGTCCCTGAGGATAGGGGGGCCCATTCCCTGGAGAGACTTAAAGGCGATGGAAAGGGCCTTAAATTTAACTCTCTCCCGGATGGGGAGCCAATGGAGTGCTCTGAGAGCGGGCTTGGCCGAAGTTCTTTTCGCCGTGCCGGTCAGTACCCTGGCCGCCGCATTTTGTACTCGCTGGAGGGTGTTAATGGCTGATTCAGGGGCACCGAGCAGCAAGGCATTGCTGTAGTCCAACCTTGACAGTATTAGCCCCTGGATCAGGAGTTTCCTTGAACTGAAGGGAAGAAGAGGCAACACCTTCCGGACAGAGCGTAACAAACCATAGCAGATCCCTGCCACTTTCTTAGTTTGTACTCTGAACGTCAGGTCGGGCTCCAGCCATACTCCCAAGCTCTTAATCTCATTCTTGGGTTGGGGCGCCTCACCCAGACAGGGGGGCCACATGGTTTTGGGAAGGGAGGTGGAAAGGTTACCCAACATCATAAGTTCCGTTTTGGACCCATTGAGTTTCAGCCGTGATTCTGTCATCCAAGCCATGATACCTGTCAAACAGCACCCAAATCTTTCTGCCGCATTTTCATGGTGGGATAGCGAGACGACAAGCTGGGTGTCGTCCGCATAGGTCACTATTTTCACCTCGAAAGGTGAAACCACATCCTCCAGTGGGGCCATATAGATATTAAAAAGCGTCGGGCTCAACAAGTAGCCCTGTGGGACTCCACATCGGAGGGGGATCGACTCAGAAAGGTTGGTGCCATCACAGACCTGGTAGGACCGACCATTCAGAAAGGAAGTCATCCAGCTTAAAGCCTGGCCAGATATTCCCACCCTAGTAAGGCGCTGAATAAGGATACCGTGATTGACGGTATCAAAAGCCGCGCTGAGGTCAAGGAGGACCACAGCTGCGGAGCCTCCTGCGTCAAGGATGCGTCTGGCTTCCTCCACTACTGCAATCAGGGCAGAGTCAGTACCCTGCCCAGGGCGAAAGCCTGTTTGCGAGTTCTTGAGCAGGTTATGACCTTCTAGGAATGTGGACAGCTGGCGGTTGACAACCTTTTCTGCAATTTTGCCCAGACCAGGCAACAAAGAAATTGGGCGGAAGTTCGCAAGATCGTCAGGGTCAAGTCCCGACTTATTAGGAAGAGCCTTAACCATCGCCTTCTTCCAGCTAAGGGGAACTTCCCCACCACCGAATGGCAGGCCTGAGAAATGTTTAAAGGGCTACGTTGGTGGCACAATCAGTCCTGCTGGCCGAAAATGAGCATTTTATTTACAGGCCCTGGGCATGTGTAGTGCACTTTACTAAGGGCTTCTAAGAAAATTAAATATGCTAATTGTGGATGATTTAATGTTACCATGTTTTAAGCAGAGAGCACATGCACTTTAGCACTGGTAAAGTGCCCAGAGTCCTAAAGCCTCCAAAAACAGAGTCAGCAAAAACAGGAGTTCTGAATGCAAACGGTCAGGGGAAACCACACTAAGGATGCCAGGTGCCCCCTTCCCCCAAATGAAAATGGGGAGAGCTACCCAACTCCTTCGGGGGTCTCTTAACTAAGGCAGAAGACCCTGGAGAGACAATCAGCATTGGTGTGGTCTGTTCCGGGACAGTGTTCCACTGTAAAGTCCATTCCCTATAGGTAGATGGACCACCTCAACAGTTTGTGAATCTCACCTCTCATTGGCATTAGCCATCTGAGCGGTCTGTCTGAAACCGGTCAGTGAGTACCGAACAGGTATGGTCTCAGCTTCTTCAGTACCCAGACCACAGCAAAGGGTTCCATTTCTACTGCGTTCCATGTCTGTTCCCTGGGAAGTAGCCTCCTTCTGATGAAGGCAACAGGTTGATATATGCCCTCTTTGTTTAGCTGTGAGATCACTGCCACTATACCATCATCCGAGGCATCTTCTGTGCAATGAATTCTTGGGAGAAGTCAGGGGCCTTCAGCACGGGTGTTGTGCGCACGGCCCCCTTCGAGGTGCCAAGAAGCTTTCTGGCATGCTTCTGTCCAGATCACCTGACGTGGCTCCTTCCTGGAAGTCAGCTAAGCCAACAGGGCAACAATGGTGCCATATCTCCTGACAACTCTCCTGTAGTGGCCAGTGAGGCTTAAGAAGGCTCTCACCTGTCTGGGCCGTCCCAAGATAGAACGGTTCAATTTTGGCCTAGAGGGGCTGCACCTCACTACCTCCCACTTGGTGACTCAAGTAGACGCTGAACCCTGCCCTATCTGGCACTTAATGGCCTTGGTAGTCAGGCCTGCACTCTGCAATGCCCAAAGCACTTCCTGGAGGTGGCAGAGCTGGTGCACCCAGCTAAAACCGAAGACTGCAATGTCGTCTAGCTAAAGGGCACTCCAGCTCTCCAAACAAGTCAGGACCTGGTTGACCAACCTCTGGAAGGTGGATGGGACATTCGTCAACCCAAAGGACATGCCCCGAACTGGAAGTGCAGTCTTGGGGTAGAGAACGCAGACCACTCTTTGGCCCCCTCGGTCAAGGCAATCTGTCAGTATCCAGTTGTTAAATCAAATGCGCTGAGGAACTTGTCTGCTCCAAACCGATCTATGAGCTCATCATCCTGGGGGATGGGGTGCGCATCAGTCTTGGCAACTGCATTGAGCCCACAGTAGTCTACACAGAACCTCAGTTCAGGTGTGACACCAGGAGGGGCAGCCTTGGGAACCAACACCACTGGGCTGTACCAAAGGCAGCTTGAGGGCTCAGTAAACCCTAGCACCAGCATCTTTGAGATCTCTTCCTTAATGCTGCTCTCACCTTGTCAGACAACCTGTGAATTTTGTTTATCACTGGTGTGCTGTCTTCAGCATCAACATCAAGGAGAAATCATGTAGTGAGTCCTGGAGTAAGTGAGAATAAAGAGCTAAACTGTACCAGCAACTGGCAGCAGTCTCTGTTGATGTAGGGGAACGGCTGACACCTTCCACTGACCCATCCTGTAAGAAAGGGGAGAGATTAATTTCATCATCAGTGACCATGAGCATGGTAAGCTCAGACCTCTTGAAGTTGTACTTGGGCCGATTAACATGAAGGACCCTTAAAAAGTTCCTGGGAGTCTTGAGGTCCACCAAGTAGTTGATCTCACTCTTGCGCTCCTTCACCTCATACAGCCCAGACCAGTGGTCTTTCAGGGCCCAGGGCTCCACCAATGCTTTTTCGCAGCCACCCACCCGCATAGAGAACAGTTGCTGATAATAGGATCTAAACGTGTTGACTATTGTGGAGTTATCAGCAATGGCCGAGCCATCATCAGCCAAGAGGGACGTTACATGTGTGGCGTGATAGGGAGGCTGCAGGAGGTATGCCAGTGTGAACAGGGGCGTTACAGGCCCCTGAATCTCCAGCGGTGCGGGCTCTCAGCACAGTAGTTAGGACTTAGCACCACGTATTAAATCAAGAGCGGGGGCCCCTTAGTGTACATTGCAGGGGGACCCCTTAAACGTTTGTTACACCACTGAGTGTGCAACCAGGGCACTCTTCCTCACCTTATTTACACGCATTACCATACTTTCCTAGATAAGCCACCTTCCACTTGTCTAGGTCACGAATTTCCAGTAGTAATGTGGATCAGTCAAATATGGTGGGGAGTTGTGCACCTGTCATGTCCATCTCATCACTATGATGCACTTCCCCCTCTACAGTAGCAAAGTTGAGTCTAATGCTGTAGGAGAGTAGAGTCTGCATCCTATGGTCACCCCCACTTTTTGCTGTGATTCTCTGGTTTTTCGACTTTAGTGTGGCTGTGGGCCTGCTATCAGACCCACAGCCCAGCTGTTCTCTCTCTAAATTGATACCATGTACTTTAGGTACATACCTGATTGGGTATTGGGTCACCTTTGTGAGCCCCTGTATAATGTAGAATAGGTACCCAGGGCATAGGTGCATCCAAGGCCTACCAGGGGATGCAGCATGTATTATGCTACCCCTGAATGGCCATCTAAACTGACACCACAGGCTGATCACTCAGCTTGGGTAAGGTGGTGTATTGACCCCTTACTTAGATATAGTATATCTATATCTACCTTATATATAGACACATATTCACATAATGGTAGGCCTAGACAATCCCGGAGGCAAAGTGCTTGGTTTTATGTGAGGGGGTGCCCTAGCATGAGCTGTGCCCCTCTGCAGCTTTCGGAACCATCTCCTTGTAGCTGTTCTATGATATAGCCATACCATATACTCTTAAGTGCATTATAATCCTCGCAGTTAATGGTAACTTTGGTTTGGCTTTATCAAAACATGTTGTGTAAGGTGTCAAACACTTTGGAATACTACCCCCCTCCCCACCGCCAATTCTGGCGGCGGGGGTAGCATTCCACCCTTCTAGAGGGAAAAGACATGTATGTTCCTGCTTTACCCGGTTAAATTTGAACAGAGCCCCAGCATCACAAAATGGATGATGCTGCTGCTGCTGCTACGGACAAGAGTCTGACTTCCTGCTGCTGAGGGAAACTCCAGCAAAGGAGGCCTGTACAATAGGTCTCCTGTCAAGGGAGGTGCTAGCACCTCCCCAGACAGCCTGAGGTGTATTGGGGCAGGGTGGGTTAAATGGAAAGATGCCTCTCCAGACACTGCCTGGGGCACACAAGGTGCTCCATGCATAGTCCAGTTCAAACCAGTTGCTGGGGCACTCCAGCTCCACTCTGGCACGAAACTGTACAAAGGGAAAGGGGTGTAACCACCCCCTTCTCAGGTCCACCCATAGGAGGGACCTAGCAGGTAATCCAGCCCCTAAAATCAGTATAAAGATAGGAGCTGTGTCCACAGACTTTAGATTATCCTGGAATGAAACTTTGAAACAGAACTCTTGGATCTTCGACGTTCTATACCGACTAGAAGACTGAAGACATCTCCCTTATGGTCAAGGTGTGACCACCCTGTGCAAACAGGCACCACCAGTAACTTGCTGATCTGCTTTGTCGATGCTCCCGCTGGAACCTGAAGACTCCGCAACACAGGAACTGGACTCTCAGACTTCCCCGATTCCGACCCACATCCACAGCAAAGCTGAGACCCGTGGCGGACACAAGAGACATGGGGCCAGACACCCTGGACATCCTGCATTTTGCTAACGGCTCGACTCCTGAGGTACCCTCACAGTTGTGCATTGGGGTATGGAAAGCCCCATACCCGAGCGCCATTTGCACCGAAGCTCAGCCCTCCATACTCCATGAGAGCCGTGTGGGGCCTGCTCTTGCATTTCAGCTTTATGCATCTTCCCGGTTGCTAGCCTGCTGGCTAGTTAGCCCTCGGAAGACTTCCTTTTGAAACTAAACTGCTTTCCTGGTTGCTACAGGTTTGCTCCAGGTTCCCTGCAAAGGAGAAGCTCCCCAGGACCTTGCTGGTATGACTTGAAGCCAATCTTCACTTCCTGCGTGGATTGAGTTTACCAAACCTTGGTGGGTCCAGTCCGGATACCGACACCGCAGTCCACTAGATCCTTTGTGGGACAGATCGAATCCAGCTCCTGGTTGTCGTGGACGCCTCCTGGTCCTCGTGGCTGCAGAGACCAGCTTCACCTCCTCACCTGAAATCAACTCTACATCGCCTGGTTCCTTCCTGGTCACTGGCTAGTGACCCAGACTCTGTCCCCTCTGCTTTTAGGTTCTTAACATCCTCGATCCACCCTTGGATCTACCCGGACACTTTTCCTCTGGTTCATGCAGCACTTCTTTGCAGACCTCCATAGAAAACATTGACGAAACCAGACACGAAAAGACACCTATGCACCAGGCTTCCCTGGGTGAGGTTACTAGAGTACTCCGGTGCTCCCGCGGATCTTGACTCTTGAAGTGTCCTAGTTTAAAGGGGTTTTACCGTAGCCCATTTGGAAGTGTCTTAAAACTGTAACTTTGTAACTTCTTTGTTCTCCATTGTAAGTCAATGGTAACTCGCGACTGTGTTTAGACACTGCACACGTCTCCCGTGGGTCTTCTACTTCCTAACCTTTGGTAGTCTAGTGTAGGCCCAGCGATTTCCTAGGCCTATTCACTATTCCTGAAGTGGTCCTTATCACTTATGTAGTATATGGTTTGTGAGGCCCAAGGGCATAACTGTATTTGTGCAACTTATAATATGCTAAGTGAGTAACTTGTTATGTACTTCGATCTCTGACCTCATAAAGAGTGCAGAGGGGTTGTGTTAGAAATAAATACATATATATTTGTTATATACCTTGTGTGGTGTCCTTTCATTTGGTATTCAAGGGATTATAATTGGTAAAACAGCCTGCTTCACATGCTCTTTGGAGTCTTAGCCTATGACTGCTGGTCCATGCTACCACTAGGATAGCTTGTCTATAAGGTTGACTTTACAACCACCATCATTAAGGGACTATTTAGACTGGTGCAAGGTGCCACTAGAACTAGTGACATCATATGCCAGGCTAACTTCTCACATTGGTGTGCAGCGGATGGGATAAGAACTTGCTGTTGTTTTACCATATAATCTTAAGATATCATTTGAAAGATCCCATTAAGGTACCTGTAGGTACATATAAATCAAGTTGCTATAATACTTTAAGTTCTACTGAACTTAGCAGTTGTAGAGGAAAGGGCTTAGCACACCCTGACTACAACTCCTAGAGAGGTTCTAGTAGATAACAATTAGTGTAGGTAGGTGCACAAACCACACCTCACTAGAACATGTCCTTGGAAGCAGGGTCTAGTGTGCCTCTGCAAGAAGTTGACCCTCCCAGGCACCTTCTAAATATGATACATTGGCTTTTCAAGAACTGGGAAGTCTATGTTCAATCAGGAAACTGAGACAAGGACAGAGTCCCACCTTTAACCACCTGGTAGATATATTAGTGGAATATGATGTGGAAAGAGCATCCAACCCAGATCAACTAGGTAGTCCAGAGGAATATGATGTGGAAAGAGCATCCAACCCAGATCAACTAGGTAGTCCAGAGGAGGGCCATCCCTCAACAGATGATCCCACTGGTGAAAACCAAGTTGACTCTAATGATGATGTGGATTCTAACCAGGTGGAAGTCAGGGAACTGAACCAGGTTAACCTAGAACTACATGGGACTGAGAATGGAAGAATCCAAACCAGACCCCCAAGTAGGCCTCACAATGGGCACAGAAGGAGAAGGTCACTTTCCAGTGACTCTAACCACTCTGATGACTCAGTAGGGTCCCATGCCTCAGCTCCAGGGAGAATTACTTCCCCTGAGAGAAGAGAGCATAAGGCTAGGATGAGGGAATCTAAGCTTAGAATCAAGAAGTTGCCCTTGCAAAAGAGACCCTGGCTCTTGAGAGAGAGAGAAAATTGTGTGGACTAGAGTCCACTGGTGGCAGCATAATTCCTGGAGACAGGGAAAGGTCTCATGACCATAAAAACCTAAATAAGATTGTCCCTCCCTACAAGAGTGGGGATGACATCCACAAATGGATAACTGTATTGGAGAGGGCCTGCAAAGTACAGCAGGTACCCCAAAGTCAGTGGGCAGCAATCTTATGGCTCTCCTTTTCAGATAAAGACAGAGACTAGCTCCTCACCGTTAGTGAGGAGGATGCTAACAACTACAGTGTCCTGAAGAGTCCTCTGATAGATGGGTTTGGCTTAACCACTGAGCTGTATAGGTTGTTGTTCAGAGACACCCAGAAGACACAGACTCCGGACTGGACTGACTTTGTAGATTGTGCCACTAAGGCTCTGGAAGGCTGGTTACTGGGCAGTAAGGTCAATGACTATACAGGATTGTGATTATGAGAGAACACATTCTTAATAATTGTCAGAACCAGTTATTGCATCAACACCTGATTGACTCTGATCTGACCTCTCCCCAAGAATTGGGAAAGAAGGCAGACAAATAGGTCAGAACCAGGGTGAAGCAGAAGGTACAGAACCAAGGTGGTGATCAGAAGAAGCAATATCAAAAAGGGTGGGGAGAAAGCAAAAGACCAGAAGTCTTCGCCAGGTCCCCAAAAAGCTTCTAATGATGGGGGTCCCCAAAAGTCTAAAAAGAAAGGTGGTCCAAAGAAACCATGGTGCAACTTTTGTAAGGCTGATACTCAAAGGTTCAGTGATTGCGCCAAAAAGGAGGCCGCTCCAGCCACCATTGCCCCTAAGGCAACTGTTCCCCCTAGTACAGCTAATAGTGGTGGTTCTCAACAGAAGGGTGTAGTAGGGTTGACCCTGGGAACTGAGGTGGATTCTGGCCTAGTCAGAATACCAACTCAAGACGCTCTTGTCTGTGATGTGGACATGGCTATGTCCTATACTGTGAGCCCCAGTAACTTGGGCAAGTACAGACAGACTCCTTCAATTATTAACAAAGTGGCTCAGGCCTACGGGGACATGTGTACCAGTGTCACAATGGTGACGCCCAACTTTGTGAACCCTGGACAGATCATATTAGGTGACAATTACCTAGTGACCAATGCAATGTCACTACCATCCATAGTATGGCAATTGTTAATTTCTCCTGGGGAGGGGTAACTGGCCTCAAAAGAGTTGTTGTTAGCTCAGACCTCCCTGTAGAATGTTTGCTTGGCAAGGACTTAGAATCTTCAGTCTGGTCTGAAGTGGAGTATAGGACTCATGCAAAAATGTTAGGCATATCAGCACATGTCCTTGCTGTGACCAGGTCACAGGCCAAACAGTGCAACACTGAACAGGCTCTGGATCCTGAAATAATGTACCAGTTGCCTACAGTAGGATTAAGGCAGTGCCTTCCCTCTTGCCTCAGAATGAGGATCAGCCTTCCAAGGAAGCCGATTGTGAGACCCAAGAAGGAACTGTCCCAGAAGAGCTTGAGCCTGATCAGGTTTAGTTTCTTGGGATAGGGGGACCTTCAAGGGCAGATCTGAGGTAGGCTCAGTTGGACTACCCTTCTCTTGAACCCCTCAGACAGCAAGCTGCTGCTGAGGCTGCTGGGAATGCTAACGGTACCCATAGAGTGTATTGGGATGAAGGGCTTCTGTATTCAGAGGCTAGAGACTCCAAGCCTGGTGCTTTCAGGAGGTTGGTCATACCTTTGGCATTCAGAGGCTTCCTTCTCACCTTAGCCCATGATATTCCCCTAGCAGGACATCTTGGCCAGAACAAGATTTGAGACAGGCTTGTCCCTCACTTTCACTGGCCTCACATGTCAGAGGATACCAAGGAGTTTTGTCGCTCCTGTGTCACCTGCCAAGCCAGTGGCAAATCAGGTCGCACCACAAAGGCCCCCCTAATACCACTACCTGTGGTGGGGGTTCCCTTTGAAAGAGTTGGGATAGACATTGTTGTACCAATGGCTCCCCAAACAGCATCTGGGCACAGGTTTATTCTGGTGGTAGAGGATCATGCCACCAGATACCCAGAAGCTATTCCCCTAAGGACCACAACAGCATCTGTTATGGCACGAGCCCTCCTGGGAGTTTTCTCAAGAGTGGGTTTTCCGAAGGAGGTTGTCTCAGACAGAGGTGCAAACTTTATGTCTGGATACTTGACTGCTCTGTCGAAAGAGTGTGGAGTGAACTACAAGTTCAACACACCCTACCATCAACAGTGCAATGGTCTAGTTGAGAGATTCAACAAGACCTTAAAGGGCATGATTAAGGGTTTAACTGAAAAGCTTAGGCGAAGATGGGACATCCTACTACCCTGCCTTTTGTTTGCTTACAGAGAGGTCCCACAGAAGGGGGTTGGCTACAGCCCTTTGGAACTTCTGTTTAGGCACCCTGTAAGAGGACCACTTGGTCTGGTGAAGGAAGGATGGGAGTTACCTCTCAAAGCTCCAAAGCAAGGCATTGTGGACTATGTACTTGGTCTCCGCTCCATGATGGCCGAGTACATGAAAAAGGCAACCAAAAACCTTGAGGCTAGCCAGGAATTGCAAAAGGCCTGGCATGACCAAAAGGCTGTGCTGACTGTTTACCAGCCAGGGCAGAAAGTGTGGGTGTTGGAGCCAGTGGCCCCAGCAGCACTCCAAGACAAATGGTCTGGGCCCCGCACTATTGTTGAACAGAAGGGAGAGGTAACCAATTTGGTTGATCTTGGAACTCCCAGGAGAGCCCACAGGGTGCTTCAATACCAAAAGATTGAAATCATATGCTGACAGGGAGACATGGGCTTGCTTATGGCTACAGACGAGGGACAGGAGAAGGAGAGTGACCCTCTCCCAGACCGGCTTTCTCAGAATCCTGATGATGGTTCAGTTGATGGTGTAGCCTTGGCAGGCAGCCTCACTGAGCAGAAGTACTGCAGACAAGTTCTACAGTCCTACAGACATATGTTTTCTGACTCCATGTCAGACTACCTGGTGCACTCATGAAGTGGACACTGGGGACAGTCTGCCTGTCAAGAGTAAAATCTACAGGCAACCTGATCATGCCAGGGACTGTATCAGGACAGAGGTCCAAAAGATGTTGGTATTGGGAGTCATGGAGTCCTCAGAGAGCCCTTGGGCCAGTCCTGTAGTCCTGGTGCCTAAACCTCACATCAATACAATAACCCTGTCTCTTAGGCGAATGATATATCAATTCTTTTTCGCAGAGAGATTATCTACTTCTTCTGCTGCAACTCCCTCATT
Source organism: Lissotriton vulgaris (assembly GCF_964263255.1). Classification (NCBI taxonomy): domain Eukaryota; kingdom Metazoa; phylum Chordata; class Amphibia; order Caudata; family Salamandridae; genus Lissotriton; species Lissotriton vulgaris. The sequence continues at coordinate 338,852,692 of NC_141691.1, forward strand.
AACATTCCTTTTCTGGGGGTATTTATTGTATTTCGCCCACTATTTGAAAAGTTAGACAATTTTTTCTAAAAATAATTTCCAAATGACAGTTGAAAAGGAGAGAAGAAAAAAAAGAGAAAAAAAGCTGTGTCGAAAACACAAGTTATGCAATATGATAACAAGTGAAAAAATGTGACGGACAAAAATGACACCTCACGGGCGCACCACCTTCAGGGTAACTGGCAGGTACTCACCAGATTGGGCTCCTTTTCTCATCATAGGCAGTCATTTTATTGTCTCAGAAAAAAAGTAAAGTGTCCAAACAAAAAAGTTGTGTGTGTGAAGTGCAGGGGAGTGAAAGAATCTCACTCCTCTAGTGACAAAGTGATTAAAATCGGCAGGCACACCTGTCTCGAAACTTTATTCTAAATTCTAAGGTGTGATCTGTTGAATTAAAAAAGGGGGCTGGTAGCGATCATCGCATACCAATACCTCTTGCCAACAAGTTTCTCTGCCTTTAATAATTTTCTGCAAATTCTTCAGGCCTGAACGCTTTGCCAAAGCACCAATATTGGACACCTCGTTCTTTTAAACAGGTCAGCTCACTTCTTTCATACCCGCTGCATGTCTATTCGCTCAAACTCCTCACGTGAGTCCTCTTTAAAATTGGCCACGCAATTGTATTTATCAATCGTCTCGAGCCTCAAAGAGCTCCTTGTCTCCTTCTAAACCTCACACCCAAGATGGTAAGAGAGAGAGATGAGGTTTCGCGTGGATTACAGAGGCCTCAATGCTGTCACTAGGACAGATGCCCACTCAATACCAAGAGCAGATGAGCTCATTGACAGATTGTCTTCTGCCAAGTTTTTGAGTACATTTGACTTGACAACTGGCAGATCAGACTAGCTGATGATGCAAAAGCCAAAACAGAATTTTCAACCCCAGGAGGTCATGATCAATTTGTGGTAATGCCCTTTGGTCTGTACCTGAATGCACCTGCCACATTCCAAAGGTTGGTGAACCAAGTCCTCTCAGGTCTGGATGACTACTGTGCAGCTTATCTAGATGATATTGCTGTCTTTAGCTCCACTTGGGAAGATCACCTGATCCACCTGAAGAATGTTTTGGAGACAGGAGGCAGACCCGGCTGGTGGAGTGAGCCGAGGACAAGACTAGGTGAGGCGGGTCCCCGCGGCAGTTCCTGGAGCCGCGGACCCCCACCACAGCACTTAACCACCCTCGCGACCCGGCCGGAGATCGAGTGGGACCCAGCCGGAGATCGCGAAAATTGAGGCCCTGGCTTCGGGCCTACAACCCAGACGCTTGCGGCACTTAGCGCGGCCGGCCGGAGCGCCTCCGCGAGCCAGAAGGGGATACTGCCCACGGAGCACTGTGCAACGCTGCCCCCCCCCCCCCACAGTGATCCGTGCCTGGAGGTGCACAGGGGACCGCCGTGACTCCGAGGCGGACTTGAAGCCCCACAGCACTGGGCCACGTCTGGCGGGTGGACGGAGCGGCGTTGGAGAGCGGGACTAGTGGCGGAGGATCGCTCCCAAGCCGGCAAGCACGGAGGTGAGGAGAGTGGAGGGGGCACTTCGGTCAGCTCGGGGGGCACAATCGAGCCCCCGGCGCGGGGTTGACGGGAGAGGCCTGGGAGGCGCTGCACCTCAGCCCCGAGAGGCTGATAAGGACAGGCTCACTTTGGGGCATTGGAGGCCGAAATCACTAGCCCTACTGCACGACACTGAGCAATAACCTGGTTGGGAGATGTGTGACTGAGGTAAAAGTGCCGACTTCGCTGCGCTCTTAACGGGTCTGTGGGCAGGTGGCAGCATCTACTGTCTTGACCTCGGAGACACGGAGGGTGTGTTACCCTGCGCCTACACGGCTAGCCCCCTGAAGCTACACTGCCGGACTGTTGCGCCTCCCGTAGGCCCCAGAGACCCACCACCTGCCTATCACAGGGGCTGCCCACAAAATGGCGGGACAGAGGGGAAAGAAGGGACCCCAGACGCTACCTGAACTGCTAGCCAAGTCCCAGCCCAAGCCTAGCAAAGACCCTCCCTCCCCGGTGACCGCGAAATCGTCGCCACACCGACAGAAGACCAGATACCAATCACCAGGTCCTTTCTAGAAACATTATTTAATTCACTCAGGGAGGACTTCAAATCCTTAAAGCAGGATGTGGTGGGGGAAGTCCGAGAGCTCCGGCATGATGTGGAGAGCCTTGGGGAGCGAGTGGTCGCTACTGAAGAGGCAGACCAAACTAGGAGCAGTGAAATTGAGCAACTCCAACAGGCGGTCCTGCGCCTCACTGACCAACAGCTTGACCTCCAGCCCCATGCGAAGGACCTTGAAAACCGTTCCTGTCGCAACATACGGGTACGGGGGGTCCCTCAAAAGGAAGAGGGGACTGATATCACTGGATACCTACAAGCCCTCTTCAGGAGCATACTGGGGGAGCCTGTGGATTTTGCCATTCGCATCGACAGGGCCCACAGGGTTGGGATGCCTCGTCGAGCCCCGACCCGCCACTGGACATTTTGGCCTTCCTCCCTGACTTCCCCTTGAAGGAGAGGATTCCCCGGGAGGCTAGGCGAGCCCAGCCCCTTCAATTTCAGGGCCACCCCATCGCCCTATACCAGGATCTGTCCTCCATCACTCTACAGAAAAGGAAGGAATTCAAACAAGCGACGGACTTCCTACGGCAAAAGGAGATTCCCTACTCGTGGGGACACCCATTTCGAATAATATTCAAGTGGAATGGACGTCTACATCAGCTGCAGTCACTCAGAGACACCTGCGCCCTCCTGGGACTTGACCAGGTCGATAATGAACCGGTGTTAAGAAACTCGCAAGGATCATCCAGAGGGGGCTGGCAGACCGTGATTTATAAACGATCCCCGTCTCACCGCCTTAAACCAGATCCCTCTGTCATTTCCCGAGAGCGCGAGACAGCGGTGGCGGAAGTGGCCAAGGGAACTTCTACTTCTGAGTGACAGATACCTCTCCTGGGGAGGTTACATATAGCACACGGTTTGCCCATGCGGTAGGTGGTGTCGGGCGGGGGGACCGGAGAGGCCGCCGACGGAGATGACCCCTTCAGTATTCTATACCATGGCCCTGTGTGGACTAACAGGACTGGGACTATGCATTTCTAGGGAGTTGGGGTTGGGAGGGGGGAGTTGGGGAAGGGAGGGTAATTCCAGGGCCTTCGAACAGACTATTTTTCACTTACACATGCAGCTATGCAGGCAATTGGGTTTTGGGTTGTTTGGGGGTTTTGGGTTGTGGGGGGGGATCGAGGGTGGGAACCAGTGTGCCAGATGGGTTCTATCGATTGTGGTGATGACACGTCATTACTACGCCGATTCCGATGTATGTCACTTAATTGCCTACAAAGTCCCGGAGGGGGTCTGCCGGGTTACCGGGGAGGTTACGGCTTGCGACTTGCTGCGCTGCTGCTCCGCAACACATGGGATGATAACTTTGAGCTATGCCACATGTACACTGAACTATGACTGACACTACCCTTAGGATATTGACACTCAACGTGAAAGGGTTGAATAACCCTATTAAGAGAAGGGCTATTATTTCCTACTTAAAACACTCTGGGGCAGATATCTGCTTATTACAGGTTACCCACCTCTTGCAAAAGGATTGGCATAGATTGCGCTCCCGCGCCTTCCCACAACAACTCTTCTCCTCTCTCCCAACGAAAACTGCTGGGGGAGCGATACTAATATCTAAAAGCTTCCAGGGAAGGGTGGGGAACAAAGTGGGGGAGATCAAGGGTCGCCTCTTAGTGCACGCCTTTCAGCTAGGTGACACACATCTTACGATTGGCTCCCTCTATGCCCCGAATACAGGACAGGAGGCCTTTCTAAAGGGCGCAGTTTCAGAGGCGCTTCAATCCTCACACGCACCCTTACTCCTGGGCGGGGATCTCAACATCGTTATGGACACACATGCTAATAGATCGGGACACCGCTACGGAGGGTCTGGTGCGATCTCGTCCAATGGTCGTGAGTGGCTACAAGATAAAGATTTGGTAGACCTCTGGAGGGCCAAACATCCGACTACATCGCAGTTCACATTTTACTCGCATGTGCACCGCACATACGCTAGAATCAATCATTTCCTAGGCTCCTCGGAATTACTCAAAAATCTTGAGGAGGTTCGCATAGTGCCGGCAGCCATTTCCGACCACGACGCAGTGGAAGTGTCACTCACACTTCGCGCGACCAACTGCCCCTGGGGCCCATGGCGCCTACGCGAAACCTTATTGCAACGACCAGACGTCACTAAAAGAATCAGCGAGTGCATTACTGACTACTTGGCCACTAATGACACGCCGAGAATCTCCATGACAGCTCTCTGGGGAGCCCTGAAATTGGTCACTCGTGGCGAGTTAATTGCCATAGCAGCAGCCGAGGCCAAAGACCGCAAAAATAAAAGATGACCTCACAGCGTGCGTCGCGGAACTGGAACGGGTCCATAGCCGCACCTGCGCCCAGTGCGTTTGGAGGCAGTTAAAAGCGTCTCGGGCCCAGCTAGCTAGCCTGGACACAAATAGAGCGGAGTTTGCGGCCCTCCGTCTTCGACATACCTATTATGTCGGGGGTAATAGAACCGGCCGCCTACTGGCTAGCGCTTTGAAGGCCAAGACCCAACGCGCTAAGATCACTGGTCTCACAGGCGACAACGGGTGCGGTCCTCACGGACGACACTCAGGTGGCCGAGGCGTTCCGTTCTTACTATGCCTCGCTGTACGGGGAGGAAGAGACTTCCTCTGAGGACATTGGGGCTTACTTGCGCACGACGGCCCTCACCGAAATCTCCAAGGCAAATGCAGATGCCCTAGACGCCCCCATCCGCCAGGATGAAGTTCTGGCAGCCATATCCAGTTTGCGTGCGCTCAAGTCCCCGGGACCAGACGGATTTTCGGCGGGATTTTATAAAATCTTTAGCCGGCAGTTGGCCCCAGTGCTCACCCGCCTCTTCAATTCTTTCGAGGGACCGGGCGCTATCCCTCCGGACATGTTGGCCGCGGAGGTGGTGGTGTTGCCAAAACCCGGTAAAAAACCCACGCACTGTGCTGCCTTCCACCCTATTTCATTACTGAACCTTGACTTAAAGCTTTTTACGGGCATTCTTGCCGCACGCCTTGGCCCCTGCCTTCCTGGAATTTTGGAACCAGACCAATCAGGCTTTGTACCCAATCGACAATGCAGCGACAACACCAAAAGGGTACTCGATCTAATTGACAAGTCGCATTTTCAAGCCTCAGACTCCGTGTTGCTTGCTATTGACGCGGAGAAGGCATTCGACCGCATGAACTGGACATACTTACAACAAGTCCTGCAACGCTTCGGCCTGGGCGACCGCTTTTGTTCTCAGATAGCAAGCTGTTACCATCACCCACAAGCTAAGGTCCGCTTGGGCAGCTTGTGTTCGAACTAATTCGAAATCCAACGTGGCACCAGACAGGGGTGTCCCCTTTCCCCCCCTTCTATTCGCCATGTATATAGAGCCGCTAGCGCAGAGGGTCCGAGATAACCCTGGAATTAGGGGTATCAATTTCGGGCACGAACCCCATACTATTAGTTTATACACGGATGACGTGATAGTCGCCCTTGAACAACCTGACCGCTCTATACCCGCCTTTATGGAGGAGCTTGCCTCATTCGGCTCAGTTTCGGGTTTCTGAATTAACATAGATACATTTCTGATACTGCCTCTGGGCAAAAATGCATATCCACACAATTCTGCCATTGGTCAAGGGAGCGGTCTTCAGCTAGCTGCCCAGGTCCCGTACTTGGGGATTACCCTTACTTCCTCTACGGACTTAACGGTATCGACTAATTACAACACTCTCACCACCCAGATCCGGACGGATCTGGCGCGCTGGTCCAAGCCGCCCCTTTCTTTACTGGGGAGGGTGGCGGCGGTGAAAATGTCAATCCTGCCTCGAACCCTTTATCTCTTTCAGACCATCCCAGTTAGGCCCCCGGCGGGCACCTTGAAAGACCTACAGGACACCCTGCATCATTTCGTCTGGGAGGGGAAACGCGCACGTGTCCACAAACAACTGGCGTACAAGAGCATGGACGAAGGAGAGTCCCCAACCTGTTACGGTACTTCCAGGCATCTCAACTCCGCTACTTAGTGGAGTGGTACAGACCAGAGTCAGAGAAGAGATGGCTCTTCCAGGATAGAGCTATGGCACAGACTCCGCTTTGGAGGATTCCATTCCTCGCTAGGCAACATAGACCACGATACATATTACAGTCACCTATCACACGCACAACTCTACAGATATGCGATAGGGTGGCACTCAAGCACGGTTTAACAACATTTCCTTCCCCATTCACTCCCATATTAGATAATCCAGAATTTCCTCCGGGCAATGGCGTAGGCACATTCCTCTAGTGGCAGGGCACAGCATGTCGCTCCGCTGGCGACCTTTTCAATCTGCAAGGATTTCTTCCTTTCTTAGACATTGAACAGGGGTACGGCATAGAGAACCCTCACCTTTTCCAATACTTTCAACTTAGACATTGGCTTACTGACCTGGACACCGCCGCAATGGTGGGTCGCCCTATGTCGACCTTTGAAAAATGGTTACTTACTAAGGACACGGATAAACACCTCATCTCAAAAATTTACAAAATGCTCACACCACCACAAACCCCGGATAAAACACCAGGTCAGAGGCGCAGGGAGGCTGAACTGGGTAGGGCCTTGACATCTAAAGAATGGGGCCACGTATATTATAGGGCTTCGCATACCACACGTAATACAGCGGCGAGGGAGGCAGCAGTGAAATTGGCTATGTACTGGCACCTCACCCCAGTCCGACTCCACAAAGGGAACCCGGCACGTAGCGAGCTTTGCTGGCGGGGATAGGGGCACTCTAACCCACCTCCTCTGGGATTGTCGGGAACTTGGGGGCTACTGGGAGACGGTCCTGAACGATGTTGACTCCACCTTTGAGACTGAAATCCCGAGATCCCCTGCATATGCTTTACTCGGTCTCCCCAACGCATTAACCTTCCCTCTGAAGTCGCTGCGGGGTCGGCAAATGGGGATCGCCATACAAGCAGCCACGCAGCATATCCTATCATTGTGGGGCTCAACAACTAAAAACCACGCACACGGGGTGGCTCCACAAGCTTTGGTTTAGACTTGGGATGGAACGCATACAGGCCACACTCACCAACTCAGCTGATGCATTTCGGAAAACGTGGCTTCCATTACTGACCCTCCTGTCCAAGGAATTCAATGAAGTCACATGTCCCAAATATCTTAAAATTCTGCGTCTCACCGATGCCACCTGTGAATCTCGGTGACTGGGCACTGGTCCTCACTGGCCCGTTGACGGACCTTTTGGCACTACATGGCACACTGGTTGGGGCAGGGGAGGAGGGACCGGGGGTGGGTTGAATGGGGGTTCTTGGTTGTTGTTTTCTTTCTTATTTTACTTTCTTGCAACGCTGGTCATTTGCGTCCACGATGTCGTAATATCTCTTTGGCATATATGTCCCGCTTTGCTACTCAATTTCAGGGAAGACATGCTTGTCTGTCCCGTCCGCTGTATATGCCTACTGCCTTTACAATGTGTCGAGATGTCTTTGTTTACGCCTACTGGAAAAACCAATAAAATACATTTGAAACTAAAAACAAAAAACATTTTGAAGAACTTTTAGCTAAAATATTTTGCAGCACAGAAATTAGCTTTGGAGTAAGGTAAGTGTTTATATTCTCTTAGAGCTGCCTTGCACTGATTTTTTTTTCCAGGCACAATCTTTTCTCCATACCCTTTCCAGCATCTTGCCCTTGCTTCCAAACAGATGTGTTTATACCAGATAGCAAAATGCAAGGCTCTCTTAAAGGAGTGAGACAAAGGAAAGAGAACACTATCTAGAGCTTGACTAATCCAAGAACGGAAGGAGGCAATATTGTTGTCTGCTTAGGAGTAGATGAGAAACTTCAAAGGCTTCTGGGCTTAGACCATGGTCGTTTAAGACCAGAGGCGCACAGAGTAAAATTGATAGAGTTTGAAAGACTGTGAATGTTAATGCAATAGATTGGTTAAAGGCTTTATTTCGATATAAAAGAATATCAGAAAAGCATAATACAATGGATTAAAATCAATATTTACATGCACATTCAATTTACAAAATAAAAACATTGTATAAGCAGTTAAGACACGTATTAAATTGACAAGGCAAGCCTTTTTAAACGAATTAACCAAGACCATTTTAGGAACTTGGATACACCACAGACAAACAAAGTGCGTGTGTCGGACATTAAAATACGTAGGGCCACTTTGTGTTGCCGAGTGCCCAAATGACTACATAGTGGTTTGAGCCACCGCCGCCTGGGGGCTAAATAGGCCGGACATTAAAAAAAAAGATGGGCAACAGACTCAACACGCGTTGGACATGACGCACAGAAAGGAGATCGCTGATAGGGAGTTTTCCACCGTGCTAACAATTCGTTTACAGGAAGTGTCCCTATTCTAAATTTAAAATACAGGGCTCGATCTAGGGTGTTGGATATAATATCTAAATACAGTTCATAAGCCACCACATCCTTAATTTTCATAAAATCTAAAGTCGATTTGCAATGTTTAGAATCTGTAGAGTTTTTGCAAGAGATCCAGGTCCAGCACAGTTTCTTTAGGACGGCATTGGGGGGGTGGCAGTCCTGGACCCCCACGCCTCGCCGAGACTAATGACCCCAAGCAAACGTTTCATGTCCCTCAGCCACTTGATCTTGGACCAGCCCTCCATTAGCATCACCTCTGACAGAGCCTCTGCATATGAAGCCAGCTCAGGCACACACCACAGGCGAGCCCAAAGTAGCAAAGGACGTAGTTGGGCTTGGTCCTTAATCGATCTACAACCCAGATCCAGTAAAACAGGTACAGTAGAGGTGCTCTGGGGGAGGGTCATCAAATCCTTCAGAAATGTGCACTCTGATCTAACTAGGGCTTCAAGATTACACATGCGCCACCGCTCCGCCCCATACAAAGCAGCACTAATCCCTCTTGCTTTGTAGATCTCCACTACTGGGGCAATGGGCTAAGTTGAGGAGTGTTGCTCCTTTAGGAGTGCACCACCCACCTTTTTATGGCCAAGTATCATCTTTTGGATATGCGAATTCCAGTGCATAGAGTCCGTTAAGCGGATTCCTAGGTAGTCTAATTCGGCCACCCTCTCCAGAGGCTCGGAATTCAGCACTGGGGGCGACCCATTTTTTTGGGGGGGTTCAAAACCAAGTATTTGGTTTTATTGGTGTTAAAAATCAAGCCCCTGAGTGAGCAGAACTCCTGGAAGCTGTTAAGGGGGCTCTGCAGGCCCATAGAGTCTTTGAGATAAGGAGGGTGTCATCAGCGAAAAGTAATGTGGGGATACGCTTGCCCGCCATGGACGGTGCATCTGCAGGAGTTCTAAGCAGATGCTCGACCACTCCGTTCACATAGAGAGGACAGAGTGGGAGCAAGCACACATCCCTGACGGACACCCCTCCCCACTGGGATCCTGTCCGTTTTTTCACCATGCGTGCCCCACCGCACCTGTGCAAAATTGTCAGCGTGGAGCATCACCAATAAGGACAGGATATACGGTGGCAACCCCATCTCCGACAAAACCCTCCATAGCCCCTCCCTTGGTACTAGGTCAAAGGCAGTCTTCAGGTCTATAAAGGCCAAGTAAAGACTGCCCTTGCCTAGCACCACCACCTTCCAGTAAAGAAGAACCAATCTAAAAGCTTGTTATATGGTCCCTGTTCCGGAACAAAAACTAGCTTGGTAGTCCGACAGAATGTTATTGTCGTCTACCCACTGAAGCACCCTCCCCAATATCACTTTGCCCGCCACCTTTTGGGTTGAATCAATAAGGCTTATAGGTCTGTAATTGGTGGGATCGTCCAGACACCCCTTTTTGAATATCGGAACGACCTCCGCCCCTTTCCAAGATTCTGGGACGGGAGCGCCATTGTGAATAGCATTAAGCAAGGAAGAAACCACCTTCCCCCACTCTTTGTAGTTAACATGCAAAAGATCTCCTGGTAACCCATCAGGTCCAGGAGCTATAAGGGGCACCAGGGACTTTATTACGCTCTTAACTTCTCTAGGGGTGAATGGATCTCCTATAATGTCCCCCTGAAGTTCAGCTGTGTAGAGGCGGTTATTAGCTGAGGATTCGTCTCATTAGAGGTGTAAAGGGAGAGAAAGTGGTTATACCAGGTTTGGGCTGGGATGTTGCATGTAATAAGGGTGCTATCTGGTCTGTTCCTAAGTCTGATTAGGTTCCGGAACACTCTAGAATCTCTGCCAGCACTCGCTTCCGTGAGATCAGACCAATACCTATCCTCCCAATCTTTCTTAGCTGCTTTTATACTTTGAGTATATTTTTTCCTGGCAAGCCTGATCTTTATCTGGGATTTACTTTTAACAGCAGTAATCAAGGCGGATTTATCCTCCCTGCATTATTTAGTGAACCAGCCTGGTTGGTTCTTAAGTCTCTTGTTATTCCCGGCTGGAGGATCTCCAACTGGGAGAAGGAAGAAGTTACCCATAGCGTTGGTTAAATTACAGAAGAGAGCTGTCACTTCACTGGGTATCTGGGTGGACAAGTCCAGTTTGGACTGTGCAGTTGCTAGGAGCGCCCCTATAGCTACCAGTTTACCCTCATCCATAGCGACATTGCACCACTTCAGGCGCCTCCCACAATTAGTGGGTCGTACTACTAAAGTGTAAGCTGTTTTAGAGGGCATGTGCGCGCTAGATTCCCCAAGCCACAAAGGGTGCAGGGTCAAGGAGAGGGGGTTGTGGTCGCTATCAGCTGTGGGTGAGACCACCATATCCCGCACGAAGCTCCACAGGTTAACGTCGAGGAGAATATAATCTATCCTCGATGTGTGATGTGCCCTATTGTAGGTATGGGCTCCCAAAGGATCCGAGGGCGTACTCCTGTTCACAGCCCTAAAGCCATATTCCCGGGTCAGGGAATTAAGTTGTATGGCCCTTTGGGACCACCTCCTGATGGGTGGAATAGTTAAAGTGGGAATTCCACTCTTGGCATCTTCTTCAGTAAGACCCAGGATGTCCTCCGTAGCAAGGGGCTCAAAAGTGCAGTTGAAGTCCCCCGCAACCAGGAGACAAGATCTTGCCGGGGACTGTCTAAGAACGTCCTCCAGGCCTGTAACTGTGGGTGACTGTAAGCCACCTGGCATAGATGTTAATAATGTACAGGGTGGGCCCCCCTGGGGGCCCTTGAGTGAAATTCTGAGTAAATAAGGGGAGTTGGACGCATGCTGCACGACTTTGCATCCCATTGAGATTGCAACCCATATGATAAGGCCACCTGAGGGGCGACCCTTCCCTGAGGGGGGAGGGAACAGCGGGTATGAAGAACGAAGAGTACCCCACCATATGGCAGGGTTCCCTGCTCCATGTTTCTTGGAAAATGCAAATTGAGTGGGCCTCCACGAGGGTGTTCCAATCGGGAAGGTCCAGCTTCCTAGAGATGCCCGCAACCTTCCAGCTGAGAATCCTGAGAAGTGCAATAGAGAATCAAGGCATGGTGTTGGACTATTCCAAAGTAATGGGGGAAGATTAAATCAATTAACTTGGGAGGGGCTAAAATATGATCCAGGAGATGCCTGGCAGTGCAAGCAGACTATATCACACGCTGATAAAGATTGATCCATACAGCAAATAAGAAGAGAGGGAATTCGGGTCATCAGCATAGATGTTGAATTCCCCTAATACGGTGGGGAGGAATGATTCAGTAGGGAAGGTGTTATGAAATCAATAAAAAAAAAATAAAAAAAAAGAATCCCCATGTTGGTGGATGAACCAAAGCGGATGATAAAAAAAAATTACATGTTCTACATCAGGTAAAGGAAGAAGAAAAACAGGGGTAATATCAAGGTGATTTTTGAGGATGGCAAGGCCTCCACCTTTCCTAACCGCGATAAGTGAGGTGGAGGGTTTATAGAGGGGTGGACAGGTGGCAGTCAGGACAGCTGCAGATGAATCGGATGTTCAAGACTCTGCAACACAAACAATATCTAGGTTGTGGTCAATTAAAGTGCTATGAATTTCAATGACATGCTTTATAAGGGGGTGGACCTTAAGCAGAGCACTTTTTAAGGTAGATGCTTTTGAGGAATATATGCCTTGAAGTTTTGGGGGGTTGGAGAGTTTGTTGTGAGGCTCGCAAGAGGGAGGGGGGCTATAGTAGAGATGGCTGGTATGAGTTGTTGAGGAGAAAAAAGTGGAATCATTGGCCTTAGGACGGAGTAAAAAAATAAAAAAAGGACTCGAGAGTAAATGAGGTGGAAGACACGATGGCGGTGCCAAGATATGCAGGGAGAATACCAGCAGCATAACAGCATAGCAGATGGAGTGGGGAAGGGCGCAGATGGGCTTGCTTAAGGTGAGCCATAGGCACAAATACACACTTTAAATGGATGCCTGACATGAATAAGTCATTGGGCATGGTAGAATACTTGGCTAGCCAATGCAGTGAGCCTTACTCCAACACAAATAGCGGAAAAAGAAAAGCAAAAGTGGGTAAAGGACACATAAAATAAATAAAATGAAGGAAGTCTGAGTCCTGCAAGCCAATTACCTCGCTAGATACAAGGAAAGGCGTTAGGTGGTGCAGGGCAGCTAGCACAGAAGCAGCTCTGTAATTTGTTCTAATACAGAGATACCTTCTTCTCAGTGACTTTAAAGGACATCCCCAAAAAACACAACACAAACAAAAAATTGCATGCCAGGGGAGTCCCTCAAACCCAACCATCCAGATATACAAATATTTTTGTACCCTAATGTTTAAAAACCTATTAAACTGATTTACACCACATCACAAAAAGCACGTTTTCTGGACCAGCATCTAACTTTCTACCAAAGCTGATGTTATTCCCTTCACTGCGTTTAGGGACATTCATTAAATATGATCGTTTTCAAACATGAAAAGTTCATACCTCCCCCACCATGACAACAACGTCTTCACTGACTTGGAACATGGCGGCTGGTTAGTCCGGCCGCAAGCTCTGCATCTCTCCTCCAGCAATGCTCGACTTTCCCTGTTAACCCCGGATCCCCGACGCTGTTACATCTGTCTGCCCTTCTGTATTTTTCTGACTGGTTCGTGCATGGTTGGCATTTGTTTGCCTCACTCAGGGAGCCAGTTTCTCTCTTAGAGGGCTCTTTTGGTTTCCTGGCTGCTCGGCGTAGTGTGCTGGCTGGATAAGACTATGCTCCACGCTCCCGGGCGGGGGGGTGTTTGCTGCAGGCTGCGGTTGGCGTTCGCCTGGATAGGCACGCCGCTTCATAGAACTCCTTCCGGGCACTCCAGGCAGGGTTAGTCCCTGACGAGTGCCCAGTGTTACAGGCTCTATTTCCAGTGGGCTTGCTGCGCTGAAGTCTCCCTGCAAGCTTTTCCCTCAAGACTGCGGTGGGCGTCAGCCATCTGTCTCCTCTGCAGCGCTTCCTCCGCTACTGGCAGCTGGGAGCAGAGTGCTACCTGCACCTCCAAAACAACGCAGCGGAAAAGAGAAAAGGAGAAGCTTCTTAAGGTGAACACCACACAAGGCGATCAAGTAAGAAGGGGGAAGGTGTCTGATTTCCATGATTCAGTGGTTTCACCTCAACAGTTTGATGACCTATCTGGTGAGAAGGGGTTTGAGATCCCAAGCAGATATGCACTAAGGAATAAAAATGTGGGTATTGAGGACACTTACACATTCATTAGCCACTATTTATGTTACAACTAAAAGACCTGGTAGGAAGACTGGGAGCAAAGCCACCTCAAAACCGCCGGACTCCTCTTCTATATCTTCGCGACAGGGAAAGGAAGCAGCCCAAGTCAGGATAACCCCTTCCCTTAGATTCTTTTTTAAGGTACAGGCTAAAGTTCAGCTTACTGTATTAACAACCCCTAAAACTGTGGAGCTGCACCAAGACAAAAGGGGAGCCTGTTGTGAGCATGGAGGCTAATAACCAAGATGAGGAAGTCGTCCACTTGAGCATCGCTACCTCCAACAGGTTTCAGGTGACTGACTGCGATCTACTTAACCCCCCTGTGGGAGTGAACCAGGTGTCCGATCCTTTACCTTCTACTGATCTCCCAAGCACAAATAGTCAGAAGCAGCTGGAAATGGCCAAAATGTTAGAGGCCTTATCCTCAGAAATTAGAAATAAGGTTGCCATCTTGGAAAGAAATCAATCAAAAACCCAAGACTCCTGCGAGACTTTGGAAAACAAAATGTCAGCAATTAGAGAGAATCTGTGCGATGGAACCCTCAGTACAGGCCCTTAATAGGGAAGTGGAGACAAATCGGAGGGAAACCAAGCACTAAAGAATGAAGAGAAAGGTCCGCTGGATAAAATAGAGTTTAATATCAAAGTACTCAACATCCTGGAAGGTCTGGAGGGAGATATTATCAAAGGCTTTTTTTTAAGTTTGTTGAAGGAATTTATCTCCTCAACTGACTCTTGAGAACGGAGGCAGATATTCAAAGGATAAATTCTCAAAAAACCTAATCAGGAAAAGCCCCAGGAGAATTTGGATTAACTTCAAAACGTATACGTTGAAAGAGCGAGTTCCCTATGAGGTCCTAAAAGCCGGCAGTTTTGCCAAAGAGGAGTGGTCGTTTCAGATTATATCAGTTTCTAGGATAACTCAGGGCAGACAGTGGGAGTTGGGGAAGTGCATCCCCGATTGTGGATCCTTAGGTGCCACAGTCCAACTGACATTCCCAGCTATGCTTAAAGTCATTTGGAAGAACAAAATGTATAACTTCTAGGACCCTACAGAGGTAAGAGCTTTCATTGAGCAGATAAGGGTTCAGGTTTGATCTGCTCAATTTTCACAGGCCAGAAGATGTGAGCTCTAAAGGGCAACTTATCCAACATACTCCATTTTCTGGGGGAGGGTTCCCCTGGGTGGTGGTGGGGGGCGGGTGTCACAAGAGGAGCTGTTTAGTTAAGGAATTCACTGGGTGGGGAGCATGCAGCGAAAAAAAGTAGTCATCATTTGGTTTGGGTAGCTGAGTTTAGAGGTGGGGGGGTTACCGCAAAGTCAGAGCTAATATTATGGAGAAGAAAAAAGCTTAATGCCCGTTTGCACCCCAGTAAAAATCTTAACATGGAATGTTAATAGCTTCGGAGTAGCAAGTAGGAGAAGGAGAATCTTTCAGTACTTGAGCCAAGCTGACTAGGACATTATAATTTTACAAGAAACACATTTAACACACGACGAGTAGGAGGATACTCGATCTAAGCAGAAGTTGGTTGAAGTATCCGTCCAAACAACCCTATCTTGTTGTACAAATGGAGTGGCGTTACTTATTAAGAAATCTGCCAAAACGATGTTATGGGCTTTTAAAGTTGACACTATGCGGTGATTGGCATGGCCAATGTTAAAATTCAGAATAAATGGTATGTATTAGTGGGGTACTATGTGCCTAAATTAGATGATGAATCTCCTCTAAACTGCCTTTATCACCATCTGCTTGAATTCAATTCCTAGATTATCATGGGAGGGAATTTTAACTTACTGTTGAATTCCAATCTCGATAAATCCAATAAAGAAGTGGGCGCAGGCCCCACCAAAATGAGACGGTTTATTAGACTATTCATGGAAGATTTAGGTCTTATAGAGATTTGGAGATTGAAAAATGAAGATCTAGGTGGCCCTCAAAGTTTTACCTTTATTAATAAAAAGCATGGGCATGCTTCTAGAATAAATGTTTTTACTTGTACACTCTAGGCTGGTTGACAGCGTTAAAAAGGTGGCACATATCCCCGAGCTCTCAGACTATTCTGCTGTACTTTTGGAGCTACAAATAGAAGAGGACCCACTAACGGAAGCTGGACTTTTGATAGATCCCTCCTCTCCGATGCATCAGTAATAAAACATCTGAAGAGAGATACCCTGACCTTCTTTGAAATTAATGACTCCTCGGCCCCACTGCATATAATCTGGGATGCCTACAAAGCATTTATAAGAGGCAGAGTCACCAGTCTTTCTGCAAAAAACATAAGGAAACAGAGCTATGATAAAAAGATTGTAAGAAAAATTTTCTAGGGCTCTGACTGGGATAACTATACAGTAAGACGGTCAGGAGCTGGTCAAGGTCAACAACGAAATAATAACAAAAAGGCAGGCTCTAGCAGATTATTTGGATAGTATTATAAGTAAAAAGTGGGAGGCTAGTAAATTAGCTATTCACGAAAATGAAGGATGAGGGAAGCTTCTTGCTTGGAAATCTAGTATTAACCAAATAAGAAATATAATGAAGGAAATGTTCAACTCTTGAGTCGGGGAAGATCTGTACAGAGAGTACTAAGATAGAACAAGCATTTGAGACCTTTTTTCAAGATCTGTACACTTAGGATCAGTTAGCCACCGAGTCCCAGGTTTAAGATTATGTTAACAGCACAGCATTGCCCTTACTTGCCGAGGACCAAGCCCAACGATTGAACCAAAATATTTCCTTACAGGAAGTTAAGGCAGTAGTGAAGAATTTAAAAAGAGGTGGTGCTGCGGGTGTATATGGTATTCCCAATGAATTTTATATATTCTTCGCTGAGGAAATCGTCCCGGTCTTGGCAAAACTGATTGACAGCATTTGTTCTGATGACCTATCTATCCCAAAGTCATAGAATGAAGCAGCTGTTAGTCTAATTTTGAAACCGAATACAGACCAATCTCCTTACTGAACTGTGATTATAAAATCTATGCACACATTTTAGCTAGGAGATTGTAGCCTGTGATGGGTTCATTGGTCCAGGCAAATCAGAAGGGATTAATCAAAGGTGGCCAACTACACAATCTAACACATGAGCTGATCGGCGCAATTGCTATAGCCTCAGCGAACAATCTACCTCCCATCATCTTTACGCTCGAGGCTGCCAAGGCCTTCAACAGGGTAAGCTGGCCCTTTCTACGCCATATGATCTATTCTTTTGGGCATAGGGGAAAAGTTAGTTAGCGCTATTAGCACGGTTTATAAGACCCTTACAGCGCAGATTGTGGTTAATGGGAACCTCACTAACTCAATTAAGCTGGAGCGAAGAACAAGATAGGGCTGCCCCCTCTCTCCACTGCTCTTTGACCTATGTATCGATCCTCTAGCATGAAACATCAGAGGCAGCCAAAATTTTGCACCATTCCAATGGAATGGGTGGGTGAATAAAGTAGCCCTTTATGCGGACTACTTGATGATCTTTACAAAGGAGGGCCCCAATATTTTACCCTCGCTGGAGCAGCTCTTAACGGATTTTGATAAGGTCTCCAGTTATAAAATGAACCAACATAAAACAGAAATCATGTCCTGGAATACTCACTCTAACAATTCACAAATCAAATAGGAAATTAGATATTTAAGCGTGCAGATTACTCAGGACATTTCCAAGCTAGCTCAGGTAAATGTTGAGCTAAAAATTAAAGAGTTAAGATTAAGATCCTGGGGGAAGTCTTCCTCTTTTGGGACGCTCCAAATTGATAAAAATGTTAATTTTGCTAAAATTTACATTCATCTTTGATGCGATCACTCTATCCTTTAAACTTAAAACAATAAAAGCACTGCAAGGAGAAATATCCAGTTTTTGTCTGGTCCTGTAAGGGAGTGAGGATCGCATGGAAGAAATCGCAGAGGCCAAAGTAAGAAGGTGGTATTGCAAGCTCCGACTTCAGTGTTTATTACTGGGCCTTCCAGTTAAAAAATGCAAGATCTCTTCTATTGGACTCATCATGCTTTCCTCCCTTCCTCCAAGCTATGACGAAAAATCTTCCCTAGGGTAGCAATGGCTTTCTTTTCAATTTTGGCCATCCTACATGGTATCAGGTCAGAAGGATTCTGAGGATTCCATCTTACAGTTCTCGGGTGACCCTATTTGGAATTCAGATTTACAGAGGCAACACAGACAAATAGCACAAATGCTGAAAAACAATTCGTTCTGGAGTCTTCAGTGAGGTTAATACTTCGTTTAATAGTTGCACAACCACAGAGGAGTGATACAAAGCAGATGGAGCCAATGCGTTTCACCCTGAATAGGGCTTCATCAGGGCAGTGAGGTTTAATAAATGTTAAAGAGCACGTCAATTCGTATAGCGTCCGTAGAGGCTCAAAATAGTGATGTATGAACTCAGAATAGAAAAAAAAGTGTCCTCATCGAGGTCATCAGATCCGTAATAGAAATAGCGTGTTCACTCTGATAGGTGAATCAGCGGTTAATGAGTCCATTCGTGTCGGTTTTCACATCAAACGGAGGTCGGGAGATGCGGTGTCAGATGCTGTGGCAAAAATGGACTGACACTAGAAGTAGTGTGGCTCACTGGTTAGAGGCGGCAGACCCGAGAGCATAGGACGGCCTGGGACCAGGGTTCGATTCCCGGCGCGGCAGGTTTCTGGACCAGGGTCAGCGGACTCGATAATTCTCTCGCCTCGGTGCCCACTCTGATCAGCGATCACACTCGGCAACTCTGGGCATTAGCTTGCCTCATCTTCACTAACGGCCCCCCCAGACCGCCGGGGATGCCTGGTCTCACCCTGGAGATACCCATTAAGGGACCATCTCTCAGGGAAGCCAGGAAGGGTTTCGCAGCGGTCGAAGCGCCTTGGGACCCTACGGGTAAGTAGTGCGCTATATAAATGCCAATACATTTACATTTACATTTACACTGCGTCTCCCGAACTATTGCCCTGATGAAGCCCTATTCAGGGTGTAACACGTTGGCTGCATCAGCTTTGTATCACGCATCCATGGTTGTGAAACAATTATAAGTAGTATTAACCTCACTGAAGACTTCAGAATTGTTTTTCAGCATTTGTGCTATTTATGTCTGTGTTGCCTCTCTGTGCTCTGTAAATCTGTATTTCAATTGTTGGGTTATTTGGCAGTTGACCTAGGAGGTGGGCAACAGTGACCCTTTGTACTTGTTCATAGTGTATAGTCCGGTAGTGCTGCATTAAAGACCCCTTGCTGCCATTTGTTCTTTTTTTCTTAGTACTAATTTGCAATTACCCAAGCACTCACATGTGCCTTAAGGACAGTGACTGTTCAGTTGAAGGAAGAAAGGATTGATTAATGGGGAAAACCTTTGCAAAATATCAAGCTTCTCCCTTGGGAATTTTTAAATAATATCACGAATCAGAGGCTTTCTAGGTTTCAATGTTATCAATTATCAAGTAGGGCCGTCAGTTTAGGTAAAGAGGGGGAAGGAAATGAAGACTGAAAACATTCTGCTTGGGCCCCTGTATCAACGTAAAGAAGTTTCTAAAATTGTACTGGATGCTGGTAAAAGGGGAGCCATCAGCAACGCCTATGGAGGAGAGACCTGCCTTCGGCCGAAATAACACTCTTATGGCAAGTATCGAAGCGTACTTTATAGGTTGTTGTTAAAGCTGCTCCTCTTAGAATGAATCAACTGTTTACACTTCACAGAGCATAACAGACCCCTAAATGGCTATCAAAGTTGGGAGGCGAAAGTGCTAAGGCCTGCTTGAAGTGTGCCTCTGTGAATGCGGATGATGTGCATATGTTCCGGTAGTGTCCCCAAATCCGGAGCTTCTGGCAAGACCTTGGTAAGACCATCTCAGAGGTTCTGGGGAAAGAAATTGAGGTAAGCTCTGCCCTAGTTATTTTGGGGGTTTTAGCAGGAGAGAGCAGTAATTGTAAACTTACAAATCTACAAATACATTTATAATGCATTTAAATTCTCCGGGCAAGAAGAGAAATTTGTTTAAAATGGGTATCGCCTCTGCCCCCAGTGCTTATGGGCTGGTTTACTTCAGTTAATAGAGTTAATAAGCTGGATCATGGTTATCGCTCTAAAAAAAAAATTTGATTTTGGGCGGCTTGGGAGGTCTGGACCAATAAGTTGTACAATATAATTCCCTAAACTGGTCCTATGATTACGAAATAAGTAAGTCTATGGCAAGGAGATCGATCTTTTGTAATATCGCTACTTTCCCCTTCTTTTCGCCTAGGCATCTTGGTGTTGGCCCTTCAGGATTCTTGGGGGTGGCAAGGCAACAGTTCGAAGATGAGGCCTCCCTCCATAGGCGTTGTTAAAGAGCCAGTACCCTCCAAGAGACCATTACTTATTTACGAATGAGGACTTAAAAAAACCAATGCCTTCACTAAACCAAGAGGCGAGGTAGTGGTCATGTGTATTATACATGAAACTGCATTTATCAAATCAAACACAAGAGAATGTTTTGTACAGTGCAAATCATGAACTCCAGCATTTCGAGGTGCTCTCATTTGTGATAATGAAGTAAAAAGAGGGAAAGTAAAATAAAACAATTGCCTGGGATCACTTAATTTGGTCACTTGGGCAGTGGGGATTCATCCCAGGTTTTCTGGCTTCACATCGGCCAGTAGATGGGCCTCTCTCTTTCACACTCATTTTACATCAAAGGTTAATACTCTATCTTTAATTCTTGACGCATGAGGTCAGAGCATGGGTGGCAGGCAGAAGTCACATGAAGGCTCTGTTTTGGGCTGGAGGATCAAGGAGAGCCTTGACCGGAGACAGAGGCATCTGGCTTGAGTCTTCAGTGGCTCACCCACCTGTATGACCATGACAATTAAGGGGACAAAAGGATAGAAAGAATACAATTTCACTTTTTTCAAACAATTTGGTGAAGCAGAAATACTAGCACCACAGTGCAGGGCTCCTTGTTGCAAGATTCATAATCTTCTCACTTCACCATATTTTAGTGAGTGGACCTTGAGGACTAGGTAAAATCAAATGATTGTTGGTTACAGTACTTGTTACTTATGATCAGTGTTTAGTTTGATCTAAGTTTCCGTATCATTAAAAAAAATTTAAAAACACAAACGTGTTAAAAAAAAATATAAAGAGTAGAGAAATTTGTTCAGAAGGTGATTACTCAAGAGCACAAAATTTGTCGAAACAAGAGATGCATTAATTAAAAACACTGCTTCAGGTTCCATTGCTTCCATTTTGCTCATTACACAACTGGGTGCGAGTAGTTCGGATGTTGAGATTACAAGACTACTTTCACCAAAGAAATAGTACTGCGCTGTGGAACTTGCCCACACTTTACATAGAGTTTACCCCCCGAATATTTTGGCAAAGTGGTAAAGCCAAGATTAAAGATCACATATCCTAGTGCGATGGCTAAACCTCTCCAGTCATCCCCCAGGGTATTTAGGTCTTCCCTCCTCTGAATTGCACACCTTGTTGAAAGGGTTTTGGCAAGGATTTTTTCAAGCACTTGAGGCCTTAACAGAGCCTGTTCCTAAGTACTTTTAATGTTTCATAGAAAAGAACAAGAATATAAAAAGACTGCGGCCCGAAGATTCCATTTCACTCCAATTCAATAATGAATTAACTTGCTTTGAACACTTGACTCTCCGAAGGTAGTGATAGCAAGAAGAGAAGGCTTACCCCAAGGTATGGTAGAGGGACCGAGTCAGATGCAGCAATAAAAAGCATTGTCAAATCTAGGACTCTTCTACAGACAATAGCCTTAATTTAGAGGCCAATATGAAATAAAACTCACTAAATACCTCCATGACTCCGTGCCCACACCATGTACATGCTCCGCATCCCCTACGACCAAATTACTGCCCCTAACCCTGCTGGCATCAATACAGCCCTCTGTCACGTCAAATACAGTTTTTTGGCCCCTGGGAAAATGTTTGCTTGTATCCATGCCTTAGAGGCAGACAATCTTTCACATATCCACACTGTGGTACTGTAAACTGTTAGCCGAATGGTTTGTGCTGAAAAGTGGTGAGCTTACTTAAACAAGGGACAAAATAGGACAATGTTTGCTTCTAAACACCCAAAAAGTCTGCCTGTGCTGTAAGATGGGTTGCAACAGCAGACAGTAGCAGGAGATGAAGCCTGTGGAATAACTTTTGAACTTCCAATACTGTTGGTGGAACTCATGCGACGAGGAATCTAACCTCTGACAAAGCAGTTTCACACAACCATTCTTAAACATCTCCAAGGTCAACGAGCCAGATACCTTCAAAGGACATTTTAATCAATGAAGTCCAGACTTAGGCAGAAAATCTGATGCATCCAGTTGTGCCAACAGATGAGGACACTGGTTCCCATATCATAAGCAACAGAGTGTCTGAAATCCACACCAGAGCGCTACACCTGCTTGGCTTTGACCAGACCATCTTCAGCTATTTGGGAAATGGCATGTGAAGTTTTACAAATGGACTTTATATCCTATGCGGAAAGGGTAGGAGAAAAGCGGGCAGCGTTAAGCTGCCAGCGACATTTGACTGTATCAACATATTTGATCTGGAGATACTGGTGGATAGAAATTTGGGTTAACTGTACAGCTAAAGGCCTATACCACAAGGTTTTCAAGCCTACGATACTGTGCCAGTACTTTTGTGTCACCATCTGCCAGTCTACGGCAACAAGCAAAGACGTCTGGGGATCCAAAAATGAAAAGAGCGGTTTGGCAACGTACTCAACCAAAGCCTTGCTGAGAGTCAAAAGGGGAAAAAAAGTAGATGACAAAGGCTGACAGATTTCAGTAGGTGAATTTGTTTTATCAGTTAAGAGGAATTTTAAACACTTCTGCAGCTCTTCTAACGACTACAGAAGGCGGATCATGTGGAAAATTAATGGTTAAAGCAGGTGATTAAGGATGGTGGTGTTGTTTCTGTCCAGATCTATATTGCATCAGTAGAATGTAGAGAAAGTAAATTGTCCTCCTCCATATCATCCTAGTCGTGCAAAACTGCATCAGTCATATGAATGACATCAGAATCAGAGCAGAAAACTACTTCCACCCTCTGAAACTGGCATTGAGTGGGAGGCTACAGGGAAGTTCACCTCAACACATAGCTGAGCATTAGTGATTGTATAGCAAACAAATAGAAGAAACTCTATTCAATTAAAGATTTGATCCAGGACTAGCGCCAGCTGATTCAGCATCTATGATAAACCAGTTGAGACACTAATAGAGCAACATTCAGTAAGGTCTTTGGCAGAAAAACAAAAGCATAGCCCGACTCAATGCACGCTGACTCCAAATAGGATCAATCATTAAAGGCCACTGTTCCCAGAGTTAACATCCCAGGAAACCTAGGCAACAGCTGCTCAAAAATCAGATTGAGCTATGATGTAGACTAAGATTGAGTCGGGTTCCATGAACGAAGTGTGTGACCCCCCTTGTCAGAAGGAGTGTCTGGAAGTCAAAGCCTTCACTTATATTTTTCTGCTTTTTCATCAGACTTGTCATTAGACCTCCTTGAACATGATGACCGTGATTAGAACCACTTTTTGTGTTCACCCATGGAGGATTTGTCCGCCTGCTCGCAGATTGCCTTTAGATGCCTCAGGGAGCACTTGCTGCAGGATTTGGAATCCTGAAGTCTTGGGTAGCAACATTCCTGCTACATTATTAGATTAATTTAGTATTAATTGAAGAAACGATCTTTACAGAATCTGCTAAACATTTGTAGGAGCATGGCTCTGGATGAGTGTTGAAGCGTTCCGAACACAATCAAACTGATGTTAGCACACAGGAGTGACAACCTTATTTGGCTTTGTATCATCATGTATAGGGTGGTATGGGCTTATGACAGAGGCGGATGGCACCACCTATCAGTCCACAGAAGCTTTTCATCAGGAATACAATTTGAAGGTAGGTGTGATACGATCCTACTTAATAGTGTTTATTAACTGGGCCTTCTGCATTGGGTCTTCTCATCATTACTTCCCTTTTAAGGGACACTATATAGAAGGTTATAGGGTACTGGGGTAGTACACCTGGTGCCCTTCCGAAAAAGCCTGGTAATTTTGCAAGGAAGGAAGTACTCAGAGGAAAGCAAAATATGGAACTTTGACTGAATGAACTTGGGTGAGAAGCAGAGGTCACTCCCAGTTTTGCCTTATTTATATCTTTTATAGGTGTTTCCCCATTTACCCTGGTATTTAGTTTCAAATCTACCCTCTTTGATTGGCGTTTCTCCTCCTATGTATTACCTCATCCCTTACTTGGTTCATGTTCCCTTTATACTGTTATATTCCTGCTTCTAGCACTTTATTATTTCTGGTCGCTCCCCGTTTACCATACTCCATAATCGTTCTTGCCAGCATCCTCAGTTTTTATTTATTTTCTCCACTTTTAACACTTTGACATTTCAAGTCTTCCGGATTTCTTCCTCAGAGTATCTTTGACAAAAGTTTCTTCCAAACTTACGCCGCCCTCTACAATGTGATGAGATAGAAAGCAAGCACCTCAGATTGGAGCGGCATCACTTATTATACTGCATTGACAGCAAAAATGTACGCATGCAGTAGGGGCTAATTTGCTTCCACATGAGTTCTTGCCTGTTCCCACATCCAGTAAACCAATGTAAAATGGGAGCTATTGATAAGAACAGACAAGGATCTAAAGTCTAAATATAAAAACAATAAATAGCTATCACATCAGACAATTAGGCCCAATAACAGGCAGTGGGTCGGTCATTTGGTGAAGGCAGCACCCGGGGCCTAAAATGCTACTACACTAACATTATGTGACCCAAAAACAGACCTTAGTTACAGAAACCACTGGAAGAGCTGTCGTTGGGAGATTAATATAGTCAGAGAAATGGACAGAAATTGAAACGTTTTAGTTTTGAATCTTAAATTGTAACCACTGTAACCACACAAATGTATTTTGGCTTTTGGTAAAGCTAAATGCAACTTAGACTGGCATACTTGCTAACGGTCTACAAACATAAATTTTATGGTTACAACAAACATGAATCACAATAGGTAGCAGAATTTAAATATTTATTCTTAAACCATTTAAAATCCCCCAAAACATTGAAATAAGCTTAATCTATAAACAGATTTACAAGAGAAACAACTACATAAGATATATGAGCACTACAGTTTGTGCCTGTGATGAGGTTATTTTATAAAGCTTCAGATCAACCTTATTTACAACCTTTGCTGCTTTTACACTTATAAAAATATGCTTTAATCCATAACATTATTGTCTTCAAAAACTATTTTCAGAACTATTTTTCTCTCAGATATAAATTGTAATTGAGTTTGTTATATAGCAGATGATATTTTAAACAAATGTTTCTTTAAAATTAAAACAAGTTAAAAGTAATTTTTACAGTGTAGGCACCATTGAAAATAATTGTCCTTGGCATTTCTAACCACACCATTTTTCGCAAGTGTCCCATTTATAAAAACACTGTAATGGCAAATTTTTACTAAAAATTCAGTACTCAACACCATTACTGTTTCAATATTTGGCAGATACATTTCAGAATATTTTAAAATGTCTTGTGCAAAAACAAAATGTGAAGGTCTGAACTATAAAATAAACACACCCAGCCTTTATAAAAAAAATTTACACCAACAATGCTAAAACTTTGAAGTACTGAAATACATTCCCAGCTCAAATTTTTAGCACAATATACATACTGGGATGACAAATGATATGACCCATCTAGCAGTACCATAAATATATAATCAAAAGCAAGTTTACAGTCAATTTTTATAAAGGAAATAAAATATTGTCTTACTGCCCAGTGCTATTTTGGTGAAATAATATCTAGAAGTTACTTGCATAATGACTCAAACATATTTAATTTACAATTTGACAAAATTAACAATGATGATGCTGTGTATCCAAGGGAATTATTTTCTAAATATTTTACAAGGTAAGTGACCACCAGTAGGAGCGGAATTGTATTACTACTGTCTATCCTTACCTGCTTGCTTGGTATCGGTCACAGAATGCACGATGTTAAAGCTTCCCTCAAGCATGCCATTTACAATAGTTAAATAATTACACTGAGTCTCTAACCCTCTCCCATTATTGCCAAGAAGATCCAAAGATATTGCTTTAAATTTGCTAATCAAAAAGAATGTAGTTGACAACTTTGAACACTCCAGATGCATATATGTCCTACATCAAATTGCCGCATTTTACCTGCAAAACATTAAGATACATTGCTCTCATACAAGTATAAATCATTGAGCTGCCTAATGTTTTATCAACTGAAAATTAAGTAATATTCATGCAGGCATAAATGTTTAAGAAACATGCCTTGTTATTTTTATTGGACACTCCGCATTGCTTTCTAAAAAAGGACTTCATATTATGTTTATGGACATAACTTGTTATTGAGTCAAAAAATCTGAACAGAAACTTATCAGCAATACAAAAGACCTGCACGTTCCATGAAGGTACTATGCGACAAAGATCACAGCAATATACTGTACTTGTACACCTTACTAATTTAGCCATTGTTACCCAAAAGCAAATCTATATGTTGACATGACCAACTAAACAAAGGTGAAATGACCATATTAAAATTAAGCAGTCTTTACAAAATAATTTCCTGAAAATATAAAACCATTTACACCATCACAAGGTTGTTGAGCAGATTTTTCCAAACTTCAAATCGTCATCTTCCTTATAGTCCACAATAGGTTTGCAAAGATCCAAAAGGCACAAGGAGCTCATGAGCTAAGCACTGCCAAGCTTGAAGTAGTTTTGGTGGGTTTCACTGGGTCCATAAAAACAGTGGAGTACTTTGAGATAGATTATTATGAAGAGTCGTTAACAGAAAATCTGTAACAAAGAATGAAAAGGTTAGTATTAATAACTTGTATAAATGATATCAGGTTTACTTTTAACATAAGAGTAAGCATAAGTGAAGTCCATTTCTTATTTGTTGAAATTATCAAAATAAAAACCTTAGAAAGGCCTGAGCCGCAGGGAGTGCAAAAGCACTCCGCTGCACCAAATCTCACCGCCAGTACCTAGTTGTCAGTCTTTTTCTCTCTCTAAACCCAAGACCAGAGAAAGGATTTCAATGGTCAAATTATCTGGATGTAAACAGCAATCAAGAGAATGAATAGAATAGTCACTGCAGTGAGAAACCTGCTACTCCCCCAAACGCTTGGGCAAACTGACAAGCAAGACACTATAAAGGAGAATTCACCCTAATCAATATTAACAGCTTCATCAAATAGGTTTTTCAGCTTATTTGGGGCAAAAAGAGTATGGATTGCTAGCTTTTTTTATACAAAAGAGCAGTCCACCCCAAGTTGGTGCCACAAAGAGGATATGAGGACATGACACTGAAAAGCAAAATGCCACTTTGGACTTCTACGCATGTCTACAGCTTAGGTACATCTCTTAAAAATAAATGTATTTGATATTAAATCAACATGACACGGTACAATTATAAAACTGGAGCAAAAATAATGCAGGTTTCCCAAACTGCGGGTCACATGCCAATTTTTGGTGGGTTGCGAAGGTCCAAACAATAAATAATGATGCCTTTAAATTCCGCATTTATCTAGTCACATTTGCTGTGCTACATAACAGGAATTAATTGTCAGGCTATGTCTTCTGACAAATTTCTTCTTATTTTTAATGTACGAGTTACTTACCTTCGGTAACTATGTATCTGGTAGAGCCGATTCTAGCTGCAGATTCCTTAATGTATAATTATCCCCAGGCGTAAGACTGGATCTGGAAAATTTTCTATGCCATGGCATCTCTGCGTGCCGGGGAGCTGTACCATGTGACTCCGCCCTGACGTCAGCGGGCGTGACGTCAGCAAGGTCACATAAGCCCCACCCCGGCGGGCCAATGCCCGTTTTCTCCGGAGAACTTTTCCGCGCCACAATGCGGAGCAATCACAAACAAAAACAGTGATATGGGAACAGAGTGCGAAAAAAATCAGACAGAAAGGGAAGAAACAAACTGTGAGGAACAGCACCATCTGGGAGAGTGCCGGGCACTGTGGCACCAAAGGTCATAGAAGGGAAGAGCAGAGCAGAGCTACTTCTAAGCAACCCAGCAAGTAGATACAACACGCTCCCTGGGGCCAGAAAAGCATGTGAAAATCGTCACAGCAGACGAAAGAGGGCCTGCAACCCCAGTCTATAAACAGTGAGGGACAACAAGGCCAGAACAGAAGAGTAACTACTAATAACTCCAAGACAACACCAGCAAGGAGAGGCGCATTCCCTGTAAAGAGCTAAGGGTCGATGCACAGCCAAGAGACCCCAACTCAGAGGACTGCAGAGTAGTCAAAGTTCAAGCCATGAAAAAGGGAAAAGAGCATGAGTAGGCCCCACACTGGAAGTCCAGGGTGTAGGGACGCAGAAGTACCCATGAACGCACAAACCAATCACGAGAAAGAAAGAAGTGAATCAAACAAACAGAATGAGAATCCCACTAGGGAGGAAGTGAAAGAGGGCACTCGCAGGCGAGTGCAGAAGACCAAGCTGAAGGTCCTCGTAGAACGGGGAGGAAGGGTGGGTCATGAAGAAATCTGCGGCTAGAGTCTTCTCTACCAGATACATCGTTACCGAAGGTAAGTAACTCGTACATCTGATAGAGACTACTAGCTGCAGATTCCTTAACGTAGAGTAGATACCCTAACCATACCCAGAAGGGAGGTGGAGGGCCTGCAAGAGAGACTCCCAGTAGGAAGAAACACAGGGCCCCAGCAGTGGATGTGTAATGGGGACAAGAAGGGTGGCACAGCCCCAACAAGCAGATGGAAGCAAGGACGAGTCGAAGGGAGGCCAGGATACCCCAAGCCCATCCAAGTTACCAGGGACATCTGCCAGAAAGTCCTGGAGGTACAGACAACGGCAGAGGAGTACAGAGGAAGTAAGGAATCACCCCAAACTCCAAGGAGAAAAGGTAGAAATGGAGACAAAGCCCTCCACAGGAGAACACACAGAGAAGGGGACAGCTGAACCGGCCTCCGCCTCGAGTCAGCGGACAAGGCAGGCAGGCGTGAGAAGAAAGACGCTGTCTTGCAAGGCTCCAGCAGAACTAGAGGCAGGAGCAAAAGAGCACATGCCAAGGCCTCCAGCTGCGGACCAGAAAGAGCAGGCGTACACAGCCGGCAAGTACCACGAAGCCAAACGCCCAGACCAAGCCGAGCGCACGTCGAAGGCAAAGACCAGGGACATCCAGAACAACCGCTAAAGGGAGACCATTCCAGACAAATCAACCCACGAAAAGAAGTGGGACCATCCTGAAGAGAAATACGTAGGACGGACTACACAGTCAACCAGAACACAGGAAAATACCAAGAAATCCTACCCCTCCCTGGGACACCAGCAGAGGACCAGGCCGAAACATAAGACAAAAAAGGGCGGAAACACCACAGCACAACGCCACAGACGGCATGTCAAAGCCAGTCCAGCGATGCAGCGGATACTGAGAATGACAGTTCCTGGAGCAGCGCAAGCTATGCCCAGACAATAATTAAATAAACCGCATCAGCAGAATACTGCGTCTTCCAAGAGATTATCCGTAGGGAATGGGGTGACAGGGTCACCCATTCGAAAAATGCCAGTGGCCGTGGAAATAGCCCGAACAAAGGCAACACAAGCCTCCGTAGGGCGCCGCGGGGGAGAAAGCAATTCCTCAGTGGGCGACGGCTGCAAACTGAGCCATCCGTCCCCATGTCCAGCTCTAGGGGGAAGCGGCCAGCCCTGAAAGGTGGGGGATCCACGGACGAGTGAGGAACCTGAGGGACCCCCGGGGAAGGCGGAGAAGCCGGTGGAGGTACCAACCACGAGCTGTGGAAAAGAGGGTCCGAGGATTGAGGCTGCAGGGATGGCGAGGAGCCCTCCCTGGAAGATGCTGGTGAAAAAGCAACTATGTGTCATCCTGTCTCCGGAGAGGAAGGAACCTCTGGAGACGAATCAAGGACCTGACGCCAGCACGGCACCGTGGAGCCCGCCACATGCGCCGGCTCAATGTCGATCGGCAACGGAGTGGACATTGGCGGCGCAGAGTTGACCTCTACCACCACATGCTCCCTAGGAGAATGGGGCGGGGTCAGAGCCGGTTCGGCTAAGGAACGGTGCCGAAAAGGCACCAGCTCGACCTCACATGGGGCAGCTGCCTGCATAGAGGATCGAGAGGGACTCGGGAAAGCACCCTAGTCCCCAGCCTCCACCTGTGGCACCGCCGGGGAGAAAAGCCTTCGGCTCCGGCTCGGTCTCTGGAAAGGAAGCCGCCCGCTCAGAGATCCGAAGGGAACTCTGGGACAAGCCCAGAGTCCCGGCGACCTCCTGCGACGCCATAGGGAGCCCCGTAGGGATTTGCGGCGAGGCAGGGACGCTGTGTGACGAAGCCTCGGAGACAAGCTGCAGGACCTACCAGTCGGCGAGCGACACCCCTGGAGCCATGGCGAAGGGCGATGCCGCAGACTGAATCGGCGGCTCCTGGCTTCCGAGGTAGGGGACGAACGCCAGGACGACACCGACCTGGACAATCGGGCCAACAGCAATTTCATCTGGCGCTGCCGCCGTGACTTCAGATTGAGGCGCAGAAAGAGGCGTCACAGTCCGTCGAGTCATGGTGCTCACCCAAATACCACTTAAAAATTTGATGACATCTGATGTGCACATGAGGTGCAAGTCTTGAAGCCCGAAGGCATTTGCACACTGTTCCTCAACGCAAAGCGTCAAAAAGAAGGCCTGAAAACAGGCCAGGACACGATCCGGATCCGCTTTGCATGCAGAAAAGAGAAAAAACTGACGTTGGCACCCCAGGTTGGGCTTATGTGACCTTGCTGACGTCAGGCCTGCGGACGCCATCAGTGCGGAGTCACGTGGTACCACCCCCCGGCGTGCAGAGATGCTATGGCAAAGAAAATTTTCCAGATCCAGTCTTACGCCGGGGGATAATTCTACGTTAAGGAATCTGCATCGAGTAGTCTCTATCAGATATGAGGATTGGTGTTTAAATGCTCCTCTCACCTTTGAGAAAGAAAAGTAAAGTGAATTATGTGACAGTCTTACTGGCTTAAAAAGTGTGAAAGCAAAGTTTGTAGGATGTCATTTTTTGTAACAAAACATGTACATACCTGTTAATGAACTGTAAAGATTCAGCAGTAAGAAAAGAAAATGAATCACTTTTTTTTATAATTGTAAGGTGTGCTTGAAACAAATTTTAATAGGAAGGAAAGTAATCAAGATACTTTACTTGGGAGATGCACAAAAAAATATTCACTTCAAACAAATTCAAACATGGTTGGTGTGCTTTATAGTTTTAGCAGTAAAACTAATTTAGAGCCCATTTCAATGGAAAATGTGTCTTCTGTAAATGTCAGGGTGGTGCCACACAATGCTTTAGTTTTATTTAAAAAAAAAAAAAAAAAACTTGCCTTCCTTATGTCCATTAAAGTTAGGTGGGTCCCGAAACTTTTACGTTCTAAAAAAAAAAATGGGTTATTGTTCTAAAACGTTTAGGAAGCACTGAAACAGATCAAAGTGTGATGTCACTCAACTGGGATACTCTGCTGTCTAAAGCCATTCCCATTTCAGTATACTTCTCAGTAATTATATTTACAATAGTAATATGCAATACCAGAATAATGTTAAGGATCCAGAAAACTGAAGCCTCCATAGATAACACGGAGGGTCATTTTTGTTTTTCCACTGTTGCATCACGCATAGCCCAATCCAAACAATATTAGTGATGCACTGGTTTAACAGCATGCATTTACCCCCAACAAGTGTAGGGCAATATGGTAGTATGAAGAGGCAGTGGATTCCTGAGCCCTTTGACATCTGATGAGCACCTTCCAACGGATGTCCAGTCTGATGCAATTGGGCTATGAAAAGTCGCAATGGACTCCAGATATTTTTAGCCATTGAAATTGGAGGCTAGTAATCTCTCACTCCTGTCATTACGTTGTGCTAAATCTTCAAGCCAATCTGTTTTGCTCGGGGCAAATTTTACCACATCAGTTTCATAGCTATCCTTTTGGCTAACAGGATCACAATTGCAGCCAGTCTAAACACCCCAAGCGGCACCTTTTTCACATATCCCAGCAATACAATCAACGTTTGTAAATTATTGTACACTCGATTAAGTCATTCATTATCTCTACGACATCTGACCAACACCAGATTGGTTTGAGTTCACCAGTATATCCACTGTTAATCTAATTTCGACATCTAGATCTACTTCCCAAGCTAGCCTAGCATGTGCATCGATGCTCATGAAATGCAGAACACATAGCAGATAGTTAAGAAACTCACCTTGTAGCATCTGGAGACCGGATAACCTGGGTTAGTGGTGCAAAATCTTTAGGGAGTCTGGGAATCCGGATAAGTGTTTTTACTGTACTGCTCAATCCAGCATAAATTGGTCACATAGGGACCGCAACATTTCCAAATTGTCAGAGACTACCAGTGTTAAGTTGCCCAGCGAATAGGATTCTCCAAATTCTAAAATAGCTATCCTTAATGGTTGATGTGCAAGACATTCTGCAGTCAAGAGTATGAGAGGGTTTTGTGCTATTGGAATCGCAGGAGAACATACTAATAGAAATCTAACCCGCTGGCTCAGTTTATTCCGTGCTAAGCATTTGGTCGCTCTGTCTTTATTTTAGTTGGGTCCTGTGGGATATCCCCTGTCTGGTCACGTTCAGGTTTCAAATATGGCAGTCTGGCATCTGGGTGGCACCAGTGTCCATAAACATTGCACTATGCTACCAAATAATACAGTTTAGGGTAAAGAACCTCAAACCCACTGAGCTTTTATGACAGTGTGAGAGTGTTCCAACTAATCCTAGGCTGTTTACCCGCCCAGATGTTTAATGAGTAGGCTTCTCAAATAAGTGAAGAAACTGTTCACAAAAGGAATGGGGATATTCATAAAAAGGTTAAGTAGCCTAGGACGTAACACCAGCTTGATTACAGCTACTTTATCTGCCAATGACAGTGAAGTATAATCCAGCACTATGTGGATGGTAAACCTATTAATCAAGGGAATCATACCACTGTATCGGTTACCATCAAATGGTATGCATAACACTCAAGAGTCTTGCTAGAAGATTAAGATAGTCCACATCAGAATAAAACCTTTTAACTCCACCAGCAACATGCTGCCCCAAATGGCAGATATATTGTGTTGGATGGCATGATCGAGGACCAGAGAGTGGCTATAGCAAACTCATGCCCAAGATACACATGACGTGATTCACCTAGCAGAAACAGACAGTGAGCATTCCAACAGATGGGAAAAGATGCACTAAACTACTTCTATATAGGGACACAGGATTAGTTACTTACCTGCAATCCTAGTTCTCTTCCAGGGGTATCCTCATCAAAGTCATAAGCATTAGAATATTCCCGCCCATGTGCGGGACCCCGGAAACACTATATTATATGTGCCCCACATATATATACACATATATATATATATAAATAATATATATATAAAAAACAAGCAATAGCAGCCAAATCACATTAGAGCTGAAATATGCTGTGAAGAATTTCCACCATACATGAATAATAAGCATTAGAAACAGGAGAAACAACTCCAAAGTTTGTTTAGAAATTGTTTTAATGCTCAGAAAGCAGTAGAAATTCTCAGAACTCACTGGAAGCATAGGAAGCTCCCAGGCTGCATTGCAAACACACAGTCTAACAAGACTGAAAAGCTAACCTGTAGCTGAATAGCAAAAAACTGACACTGTGCCTTTAAGGCACTCATGACCCCCTGTATCCCATCATGCCCCAGGAGTGGCAGTTAGGTCAGTTCTTTTCGGAGACTGAAAAACAAACCCAATAACACATAGGTTAACAATATCTCCTTATTAAAGAGTATCCTTTGCCCGGGGAGGCGGGAGGGTTGCTTAGGACTTTGATGAGGATACCCCTGGAAGAGAACTAGGATTACAGGTAAGTAACTAATCCTTCTCTTCCAGGGGATCCTCATCAATAGTCGTAAGCATTAGAATAGAATAGCGAGCCTCTCCTCATCCCTGCGGGCAAAGGAAAGATAAGACAGAAATCTCATCAATAAGCGAGAGTAGACAAAACAGACTACCCAAACAGATTCCTCAAGGAGGCTTGCCCTACTTGAGTGTCAGTCCTGGAATCAGAGTCGAGGCAGTAATGCCTCGTAAAGGTATGCACTGATTTCCAGGTCGCGGCCTTGCATATTTCTGACATGGGAACGTCATGCAAGAAAGCCACTGTAGCCGCCTTCCCTCTAGTGGAATGCGCTTTTGGAGACATCAACAAAGGGTTTCCTGCTAGTTGATAGGTCAACTTAATGCAAGAGACAATCCACCTGGAAATGGACCTCTTTGCTGCTGGAAAGCCAGTTCTCATTGCACCATAGTTCACAAACAGTTGGTCCGTTTTCCTAATCCCTTTAGTCTTTTCCAAATAAAACTTCAGCACTCTTTTAAGATCTAAGGAGTGAAGTGACCGCTCGGCCGGGGTCGTCGGATTTGGAAGAAAGGAAGGGAGGGAAATAGACTGATTTATATGAAAATCAGAGATGACCTTAGGCAAGAAGGATGGGTGAGCCCTTAGTACTACCCTGTTATGGTGGAATACCGTATAAGGTTCCTTTGCACAGAGCGCTTGTATCTCACTGACTCTGCGTGCAGAGGTAATTGCCACCAAAAAAGCTGCCTTCCAAGAGAGATGTTGTAAGGAAGCCTTGTGGATGGGCTCGAACGGTGGAGACATTAACATAGATAGAACTAGGTTTAATTCCCACGGAGGAGAAGGATTTCGCACAGGGGGATACACTTTCTTCAATCCCTGGAGGAAATCCTTGACCACTGGAACCTGAAAGAAAGACACCTGGTCAGGGGACTTCCTATAAGCCACAATAGCTGACAAATGCACTCTAATGGAAGCGTACTTCAAACCAGCTGTTGCGAGGGAAAGGAGGTATGGTAAGATGACGTCCTCCTGCCCCTTAATCGGATCCAAATGATGATCCCTACACCACAAGTAAAACCTTTTCCACTTGAAGGCATAGGATGCTCTCGTGGACGGCCTCTTAGCCTCCTTCAAAATGCTCATGCATTCTGGAGGCAGGTTCAAATGTCCGTATTGCAGGACCTCCGGAGCCATGCTGTTAGGTTCAATGATGGGAGGTTGGGATGCATTATCCTCCCGTTCGTTTTGCTCAACAGGTCTGGTCTGCAAGGGAGTCGTTTGTGTGGACACACAGACAGATGTAGAAGGTCCGGATACCACCACTGCCGAGGCCAGTCTGGAGCAATCAGGATCATCTCCATGTTTGTCCTGAGGAGCTTGGAAACCACCCTCGGGATCAGAGCTAGGGGAGGAAACGCGTATGCGAACATCCCTGCCCAATCCAACAGAAGAGCGTTCCCCTGCGTCCCCGGTCTGTGGAACCTGGACGCGAAGGCGTGGCACTTGGTGTTTTCGTCGTCTGCAAACAAGTCTATGGATGGACGTCCCCAGCAACGAAAAAGCTCTTCTACTACTTCGTCGTTTAGCACCCAGTCTGGCTGATCTTCGAAGTGCCTGCTGAGTGCGTCTGCTTTGACGTTCAACTCGCCCGGAAGATGCACCGCCACTACTGTGAGACCTCGAGCGAGGAGCCAATGCCATATTGCCTGAGCCTCTCGAGACAGTGGGCGAGATTTTGTGCCTCCTTGTTTGTTCAGATAGAACATGGTTGTCGTATTGTCCGTCTGAACCAGGACTGAGTTGGATGTGATCGCTGGCAGGATCGCTTTGAGAGCCAGGAATACCGCTTGAGTTCCAGCATGTTGATGTGGTATGTCTGCTCCTGCGCAGACCACCGGCCTTGAATCTGAAGCGGACCCATGTGTGCTCCCCAGCCGTGCAGGGAGGCATCTGTCACTATAGATTGGGACGGAATGGGCTGATGAAACGGCACTACCACCATCACATTGTGTCTCCGAGTCCACCATCTGATGGACTCTTTTGTCGCCTGGGAAAGATGGATTCGGTCCTCCCAACGACCTGTTGCCTGGTCCCACTGATCCTCCAGAGCCTGTTGCAGAGGACGCATTCTCAGCCTGGCGTGTGGGATGAGAAAGATGCAGGACGCCATGGAACCCAGTAGAGACGCCACTTGTCGCGCTGTTGGAGGTCGAGACTCTAGCAGAATCCCGCATTTCAGGTTCATGGAAGAAAGTCTCTCCTCCGAAGGAAACGCTCGTCCCACGCTTGTGTCCAGAACGGAGCCTAGGTAGTGGATGGATTGCGTAGGCCGCTGGACTGACTTCTCCAGGTTCACATGGAGGCCGAGCCTGTGAAGCTGTTGCAGGCACAGATGCAGATCTTGCGTTACCCGTACCGGAGATGGACCCTTTAGGAGCCAGTCGTCCAGATATGGGTAAACGAAGAGACCCTTCTTGTGAAGAAAAGCCGCCACCGCTGCCATGCATTTGGTGAAGACTCGTGGTGCGGACTTGAGACCGAAGGGTAACACCTTGTACTGGTAGTGTTTGTGTCCCAAAACAAACCTCAGGTACTTGCGATGTTGTTGCGCAATCGGGATGTGAAAGTACGCATCTTGCAGATCCACCGAACACATCCAATCTCCGGCTTGTAGATGAGGACATATTTGGTGAAGCGCCAACATGCGGAACTTTTCCTTGACGATAACCTTGTTTAGGAGTCGTAGGTCGAGTATGGGTCTGAACTTGTCCTCCTGATCTTTTTTGGGGACAAGGAAATATCTGGAGTAAACTCCTTTTCCTCTTAGAGCGAGAGGAACTTCTTCTATCGCTCTTTTTTGCAGCAGGATTTTTACCTCTCGTCGGAGCAAGCTCAGTTGGTGAGGGCAAGAGCTCTTCGGAGGGATGCTCTTTGGAAGAGCACGGAAACGTATCCTGTATCCATTGCGCAGTATATTCAGCCCCACTGATCTCTTGTGATGCTGACCCACTCTGCCAGGTGTTGCAAAGCACTTCCTCCCACTGGAGTGGGCAACGGCGTCCGAGGAAGCCACTGCTCAGGCCTTACCTCCTCTCGTGGTGTTGGAGGACAGCTGGTGGCCTCCCCTGCCCCTGCTGGGCTTGCCACGAAACTGGGGCTTCCCTTGAGTTTTGTTCTGGGACCACTGAGGGGTTTGAACCCTCTGTTGGGCCCCTCTCCCCCTGTTGGATTTGAAGCGGCGCTTGAATTCCTTTTTCTTCTCCAAGCCCACCGCCTTCACCATGTCCAGCTCAAGTTCATTCGGGTCATCTCTTCGTCCGCGTGTTC
The DNA here is from genome assembly GCF_964263255.1 of Lissotriton vulgaris. Taxonomy (NCBI): domain Eukaryota; kingdom Metazoa; phylum Chordata; class Amphibia; order Caudata; family Salamandridae; genus Lissotriton; species Lissotriton vulgaris. The sequence continues at coordinate 338,889,723 of NC_141691.1, forward strand.
CCCGAAGAGAGCGGAACCCGAAAAGGGGAGATTTAGAATCCGATGCTGAGCATCCGGTTTTAGACCTGTAAGGCGCAACCAGGCCGATCTTCTGGCACAAACTCCATGGGAATAGGAATGAGCCGAAAGCACCGCCCCATCCGCGGCCGTGCTGATCATCTGGTTTGCCACCAGACACCCCTCCGTAACAGTTTCCTCAAAGTCTTGCTGGTCCTCTTTCGGTAGCTTGGCTTTGAATCTTTCCATCGAGTCCCATAAGGCTCTGTCATACCGACCCAGGAGCGCAGCTGCACTGGCGACCTTAAGAGTGGAAGCAGCAGAGTTGCAAACCTTCCGACCCCAGGAGTCTTGGGTCTTGCTGTCCTTATCTGGCGGGACTGAAGATGAACCGGCAACCGCATGTGTCTTCCTTGCCGCTGCCACGATGACAGAGTCTGCCGGAGGGTCAGACTTCACAAACACCGGGTCAGAAGCCGCCGGTTTGTACTTCTTCTGAATGCATGCCGGCACTGCTCTGATTGCTGCTGGGGTTAGGAAAACCTCCTTGACAGGGTCCATAATCCCCGGAACCAAAGGCAGCAGAGGTCTGGAGATGGCCTTCTTGTGCAAGGTTTCGAAAATGACTGTTGTCGTTACTTGAGGGACAGACATTTCGATGTTCAGTTTAAGCGCACCTCTCTGCAGAACGTCCAGATACGTGCCAATATCATCCACTGGGGAGGACCTGGACGTTGGACTGTCCGTCAAAGTCGGTGAGTAGTCCCTCTTGGACGATCTGGTAGATGAAGTGGAGGAGGTAGACGGAGTACGTCTATGTCGATGGTGAGAACTGCGTCTCCGCTCCCGCGACCTCATAGAGCGCTCCTCCCGTCTAGGGGAGCGAGATCTGACCCGATCTCTTGTCCGATGTTCCCTTCTAGGGGATCGGGATGCCCTGGGGGATCTGGCTGGCGACCGCATGGGAGATCTGCCCCGGGGAGGTCCAGACCTCTTCCGACCTTCCAGTTTAGGTTCCTTTGTAGGAGATCTAGATCTTCTAGGCGAACGGGACCTTCTTGGCCCTTTGGTGGGTAGCGTCACAGGGGATGTGCGCCTGGGAGGGCTACGCTTGTCCATCTCCTCCACCAGGTTTTGGAGAGGGGACCTGTGGTGTGGGCTGGCATACTCCTGCATACGCTTGGTAGGCCCCTCGTCTCTCCAATGATCCAAGGACCTGTACCATCTAGGTGACAGTCTGATGTGCCCCGCTGAAGGATCTGGACGACGTTTAGGAGTCCTGTGTATAGGGCTTCTGGACCTTGAATGCGCAGTAAAGGAGCCCGAGGACCGATAAGATGAATGGTGAGAAGCAGATTCTGTCACCATGACCGTATCAGAGTGTCTCGACGTCGAGCGTTCTTTTCTCGCAGTCGAACGCCTTCGAGGAGTCGGAGGATCAAACAATCTCGACCTCGAATGTCCATGAGAGTGTCTGTAGTCTCTCGACGTCGAGCGGCGATGAGCAGCCGCCAACGGAGCTTTCTGCCTCGACGTCGAACGGCGGTGTCCGGTCGCCGACGGGGACCTCTGCCTCGACGCCGAACGACGATGTCCTGTCGTCGATGGAGGCTTCTCTCTCAACGTCGAACGACCTCGTCCTGTCGTCGACGGAGCTTTCTGCCTCGATGTCGAACGGCGATGGCCAGCCGCCGACGTAGATCCATGTCTCGACGTACAATGCATGTGCGACGACGCCGGAGGGGTATTGGGCACCCTCGACGCCGAGCGCTGCTGCCGCACCGACGGAGACCGCGTCCTCGACGCCGATCGACGAGCCACTGTCGACGGCGGAGTCACACTTCTCGACGCCGGTCGTCGCCTGGTTGACGACGGCGAGGTGACGTCCCTCGACGCCGGTCGTCGCCTGGTTGACGACGGCGGAGGAGTAATGGATCTCGACGCCGACCGTCGCTCGGTTGACGGCGGCAGAGTAGCCTTCCTCGACGCCGATCGCCGCCAGGTTGACGACGGCGGAGGGGATTTCGACGACGGAGCCGGTGCCTTCGACGTACCTGGTCTTCCTCCCGACGGCGAGCCCGCCGTCGACGGCAGTTTCGAAGAGGAAAATCCCACCTGTGGATCTTTTCTCAGCGCCGAGCTCTACGCTGAAGTTGAAGGGTGTGAAGACTTCTTCATCGAAGAGGAATGGGTCTTCTTGGAGCCCTTCTTCACTGGAGATCTCCCTCTCGAAGCTCTGTGAGCCAGGCCATAAATGCGAATTCTCTCCCTGTCCTTGAGTCCTTCCTGACAGGTTCTCACAATGAGGACAGGTGCCTGGATCATGGTCTTCAGGCAGGCAAACGATACAGACCTCGTGGCTGTCTGTCTTGGCCTTCTTGCAGCTACAAGAAGGACATTTATCAAAGAGTGAAGGCATTTTTATAGGAAAATGCTCTCCAAACTGCTCAAAACAAGCAGTATCTTACTTGACTAGATGTAAGACGTCGAAGTAAGAGCAAAAGTTGTCAAAAAGAAGCAATTTTTCTGTCAAAAACCAGAAAAATAGTGGAGCTGTGTAACCAGGGTCCTTCACTGAAGGAGCCGGAAAGAACAACTGGCCTAACTGCCACTCCTGGGGCATGATGGGATACAGGGGGTCATGAGTGCCTTAAAGGCACAGTGTCAGTTTTTTGCTATTCAGCTACAGGTTCGCTTTTCAGTCTTGTTAGACTGTGTTTGCAATGCAGCCTGGGAGCTTCCTATGCTTCCAGTGAGTTCTGAGAATTTCTACTGCTTTCTGAGCATTAAAACAATTTCTAAACAAACTTTGGTGTTGTTTCTCCTGTTTCTAATGCTTATTATTCATGTATGGTGGAAATTCTTCACAGCATATTTCAGCTCTAATGTGATTTGGCTGCTATTGCTTGTTTTTTATATATATATTATTTATATATATATATGTGTATATATATGTGGGGCACATATAATATAGTGTTTCCGGGGTCTCGCACATGGGCGGGAATATTCTAATGCTTATGACTATTGATGAGGATCCCCTGGAAGAGAACCTCATGTTCGGCCAGCTGGTGACAACTGAGGTAGTAGTCAGCACTCACATTCAGGGAACCTGCAAGTGATTGACAACCAACCCATAATTGTAAACCCGGGCCAGAGCCCACACCCAGAGCTCCACAACTGGCTGACATAGGGTGTGAGACCATGTCTTAGTTACCTTACCACACCACAGTCGTGTTGACTGGGAGGATCTTAACTGCCAAGGGATCGTAAGACTGCCTCCCATGCGAGATAAATCGCCTGAAGCTCACACAGGTTGGTATGACATCCCTGGTCAGTTGGAGAATAAAGTCCGCTATCTCGAACTCTTTCAGATGTGCACCTCAATCTTGAGTGCTGGCAACAGCCACCACAGTGGATACTGCTGGTGGAGGCCAGAAGGGTCTTCCTCTCTTGGGATTCCCCCAAAACTGAATGTCCTTTGCGGCCTCCAGGGAAACCAAGATGTTTTCCTGCAGTTTGCCCACTACGGAAAATACTGAGCAGGGAGACACCACTGGAAGGCATGCATGAGCTAGCGGGTGTAGACCAACAAGATGCAGGAAGTCAGGCGACCCAACAAACAAAGGACTGTCAAAGCAAGAAATATTAGGATCATATCCAGAGACCTCTGAGGAGGCGAAAGGCCCTGGAAAACAGTGTCAAACACCACTCTGGTGAAGTACACAAAATGCAAAGATTCTGCCTTTAAAGTGAATTATGGAGTTAAATGAACATGGCTATTACTATCCTACACAGATGTGCTGCAAACACCACAACGGTCAAAACGTGAGGTGCTGATGAAAATATCAAGAGCAACATACTTGCCCGATCTCTTGCTCAGAGGGCCAAGGCTTCCTGTTCGAGAATGTGAGTGCACTCACCTGAAGACTAGAGAGAACAGGCAGAACTGGGAGGATTGTAACCCCTGTAAATGGAGGGCATAACCCTATTCTTGATCTGCAGGTCACATCGGTCTGTGGTGATGACTTGTCATGCCCCAAGATGTGATCACACCCTCCCACATCCCACACGTGCTACCTTGTGGGTGAGCTAAAGTGGTTTTGCAGGTAGGGAAAGAACAAGAAGAGAAGTAAGATGATTAGTCATATTTTGTGAATGAGCAACTGGAGAACATACTCAGCTTTTTTAGGCCTTTTGTGAAAGAAGCCATTCTCTGCCACAGGCCCCGAGGTTTACCTCAAGTTCACATCCGGTGAAAAATGTAACTCTTTTGTTTTTAGGAGGGTTAAATAGAGAACATGTTCTGTTCCAGTAAATTGGTCACTTCGCAACTGTCATCATCGCTGTTAGACCTGGCACTTTTTGCAGGTTTATCCCCAAATGTTTTGCCTTTTGCCTCCTTTTTTTCAAAACCTTTTTGTTGGCTATATGATTTTAGGCACTTTACCATAGCTTATCTATGTGAGGTTATGACAATCGCATAGTTTGCAAAGTAACTTATGTGATTGTGGTACAATGTGTTTTATGTACAATATACAAGATATTTTCGTATACTACTGTGTGGAGTCTCTTTTGTGGTGTATTTACTGTGTCACTGGTGTGTGTGTTCCGCAAACGCTTTACACATTTCCTCTGGGATCAGAGTGACTGCTCGTGCAAAGAGGCCAAGGGGAAGAGAGGGGGTTCTCAAGTGTGTAACTCCCTTACCCTAACTAGAGTGGTGGGTTCTGTCTGGCTTAGGTGCATACCATAGCCAACCAGAAACCCCATTTCTAACAGTCATGATCAATATAATCTCGCATTTGTATATGGCCCGAGACTGAGCCAGCTACCAGCTCAAAAGAGGATTAAAGGGCTCTCAAAAGTTTTTGCCTCCAACTCCGCTGGATGCTGCTGGAGCACTCCTGGCAATTTCTGTGGTCAGTGGTGCTGTAAAATGTTTCCTTAGAAGAAACAGGCCGGCTATGGAAAGGATGGTACAGACAGTATCACTGATCAGAGGGTAACTTTGAGAGGAGGTGATCTGCACATTATAACCGGCTTGTCAGTTCTTTCTGGCCCAAGGGGATATACGGTACTTTATCCTGTGCATCCTTAATGATGTATAAAGGTTTTGAACAAGATGGGTTTTGATCTCCTAACTACAGTCCATTCATTTTCGCGATACAAACAGTTAACACTGGCACTAAACATTTAATAAGTTTCGTAATTTTATTGGACCACCCACCCTCCTTTTTTACTGCAGGATCTCAAACTTATTCAAGAACTTGTTTACTGTTCTCACATTTAGCATTTTATATATTTTTCTGCCATAAGGGACATTTTCCCCTCTACTGAGGTATGCCCTGAGCCGCCCTTGGAAGTTAAAGTCTGCTGTTCTTGCTTTTACATGGCTCCAAAGAGAATGAGTGGGTGCAAGAGCAAATTATAGGACAACATCATACTTGGGCAAGTCATACTCAGGTAGTGGATCTAAATTCTTCCTGCTATGCTCCTTTTGCAACTGTCTGGGTTTTGCATGTGAACTGGGACAGCATACAATGTACCAGAGGAGAAGTAGTGGCTCATCGTCTCAAATGAGCTCAGAAACCCTCAGCGATCGATTTCCCTGCAACTCTGTAGTAGTGTTTGATGCATAGTTTACTTTTTCTACTGTTTATCCACTCAGTTCCTGAATGCTCTACCCGATACCATTTTATCCAGCATACAATCTTCATTACTTTTAGTGTTACTCTGTGATGTTAACATCTCTGTGGTTTCACCAGATTACTCTGGATTGTAAAGGGTACTACCAATAACACTACCCAAATGCTTGCTCAACCTCACCAGCATTATTCTGGTCCAATCATTTGGCTATTCCTTTCTCCCCCATTCTACCCATTACATCGGTCCCCTATCCTGCCCCTATTGTGTCTTCCCACTCCAACAACCACGTGTCCTTTCACTCTTACAAAACAGATTCTTAATGCCTAGGCATCTTTTAAAGCTGAGAAAATTATTAACTCCCCGAACTCTGCCAAGGAAATATTCAAAATTGTTACTTTCTCTAAGTGTTGGTATCTACTGGTAACCCCCTCACAACTTCCTCTACCAATAAAAAGCTGGACAATTAGTCAACCATCAACATTCCAGTTTTTTGGATTCCAAAAATATCTTAGGATCCTGCCTAGCAGGAATCACTTAAATGCATAGCACAGAGTTGGCTCTCCAATTCTTGATGACCTCTGACTGCTAACTGGTCAGAACGATCTGCTGCCATTGTACTTCTTGATCGGTCAGCATCCTCCTTCATGGTCTGTGAAATTGGCATTTAGAGAGGTCAACCTAGAATGTATCTCAATTTCTAAAGGAGCAGGTCTCAGCAGGTTTCCCAACTCCTTTCAAGTCTGCTTTCCTCAAGTTTTCATCAAGAGTACTACAAGGATCTTCTTTTACTTGGATATATGGATATATATAGATATATAGATATATATATAGATATATAGATATGGTCTACTTCCTAAAGGTTTTGTCTACAGACAGGCCCCCCCATGCCAAACTGATTATGTAAAGTGGCAATGCTGAATTTGTTATGGCCACGAGGCAGTCTAGGATCAAGCCTTTAAAGTCAATGCGCCTTTTTAGAAAGAGAGGACTTGAGAAGAAAGCACCATGAACAGTATTTTTCACAATATTAGTGTAAACATTTCTTACAATGTCTGGGTGTGACAGAGAAAATTGAATAATAAATGGTTTGCTTTTGGCCAAAAGTGATCCTCTGAAACGCCAAGAAGAAATACTTGTGGGACACCCCCGCGCCGCACGGCCACCAGCTGCTGCGGGTGCCCCCAGTGCCTGCCTCTGCGCCGTCCTCGCTGCTGCCTTGAGCGCTCCCCTTTGGTTTTTGCCCGTTTTGTCGGAAATTTGTGCTTGTTTTCTTTCTGTGCCCGAGATCGTGTTTCCACTGTTTTTTCCCCGTTTTGTCCTGTATTATTGCCTGCTTTTTCTGTGACGTTTTCTCTTCGTGTTTTTTACCTCCATTGTGCCTGCCTCCTTCCTGCTTGCCCGCCTACCTCGCCGCTCTCCCTCCCCGCTCCCGCTTCCCGCCACCGCCATTAGCCCCGCCCCTTTTTCTTCTGTACCCTCCCCGCTCCCGCCTCCCAGCTGCTCCGCCCACCCGCGCACTTCGCCTTAAATGGCGACCGTGCGAACGCGCAGCGGTCACGCGCAGCGGGCGCGCCGTTTGTGCGCCGAAGGGGCGCCAAAGGTAAGCCCGTCTGCGCCCGTCCGCGACCGGATCGCGACCAGCGCCAGGACCCCTGGCCCCCGAAGAGCCCGACCTACCCGCCTGACGTACTCCGCCGCCACCCTCAACGCACTCAACACCGGCCGACTCCCAGAATGCCACCTAGCCGCTCCATGAGGTACTCACGGACCTTTCAGCTGCCACGCCTGCAAATTCTCCTGCATCCGGACCTGCCTCGCACCAGCACCCGCCAAGTCGAACAGCAGCAGCACCCACCTCAAGTGCATCCTGCTCAACACCCGCTCCGTCCACAGACACGCCATCGAACTCTGGAACCTCCTAGACGCCACAGCCCCTGACGTTGCCTTCCTCACGGAGACCTGGATGAACGCCTCTTCAGCCCCCGACATCGCCATCGCTATCCCTGAGGGCTACAAGATCGTTCGGAGGGACCGAAACGCCAACCAGATGGGAGGAGGCATCGCCATCGTCCACAGGAGCACCATCCGTCTCACGACCAGCACCGACAACACCCTGACCAGCGCCGAACACCTGCATTTCCAGATCCACACCAACCCGAACACCACCCTCAGAGGCACCCTGATCTACCGACCCCCTGGACCACGCACGCAATTCAGCGAGGACATCGCCGACTTCGTCAGCCCGCACGCCCTCCCCTCTGCTGACTACATCCTCCTAGGAGACCTCAACTTTCACCTGGAGAACAACAACGACCGCAACACCAGCACCCTGCTCGACAACCTCGCCAACCTGGGACTCAAGCAACTGGTGTCCACCCCCACCCACCTCGCCGGACACACACTCGACGCAGTCTTCTCTTCCAGCACAGACATCGACTTCAGCCACGCCACAGAGCTTCAATGGACGGACCACAGCTGCGTCCACTTCACCTTCAAGAGAACGACGACCCACCACCACCAGAAACAGGCCGCCCGCAGAAGCTGGAACAAGATCACAGCAGACCAGCTCGCCACCTCCCTGAGCCAGCACCCTCCTGCCAGCTCAGCGAACCCCAGCCAGGCCGCAGACAACCTCACGAAGTGGATCAACAACTGCGCGGACGAACTCGCCCCACTGAGGACCCCGCCTAGCAGACCCGGCAGCAAGAAGGCCCCATGGTTCACCGACGAACTCAAGAGCTCCAAGAAGAACTGCCGAGCCCTCGAGAAAGTCTGGAAAAGGGAACCGACACCGGACAACAGGACCTCCTTCAAACTTGCCACCCGGAAACACCACCAGCTGATCCGCGCCGCCAAGAAAACAGCTTTCAAGGACCGGTTGGACAACAACGCACACAACTGCAAGGAACTCTTCAACATCGTGAAAGAGCTTTCCAACCCCAGCGCAGGAAACAACGACACCACCCCATCGCAAGACCTCTGCAACTCCCTCGCTTCATACTTCCACAACAAGATCGCGGACATACACAACAGCTTCAACAACCAACCAACGCACACCATGACCGAACAACCACCCCCCACCACCACCCTCCACGCCTGGACCCCGATCAGCACCGAAGACACCATCCGCACGATGAACTCCATCCACTCCGGATCACCGACCGACCCCTGCCCTCACCACGTCTTCAACAAGGCCGACGCTGTCATCGCACCCCACCTGCGAGACATCATCAACACATCCTTCGACACCGCCACCTTCCCCGAGAGCTGGAAGCATGCCGAACTCAGCGCTCTTCTCAAAAAACCCACAGCGGACCCCACCGAACTCAAGAATTACCGCCCCATCTCGCTCCTCCCGTTTCCAGCCAAAGTCATCGAGAAGACCGTCAACAAGCAGATGGCCGCCTTCGAGACGAACGGATCCCTCGACCCCTCACAGTCCGGCTTCCGAGCCAACCACAGCACCGAGACCGCCCTCATCGCCGCCACCGATGACATCCGAGCCCTGATGGACAATGGAGAAACAGCGGCCCTCATCCTCCTAGACCTCTCCGCGGCATTCGACACGGTCTGCCACCGCACCCTAGTACGGCGCCTCAGCAACATCGGCATCCAGGACAAGGCGCTGGAATGGATCGTCTCCTTCCTCGACGGAAGAACACAGAGAGTCCGCCTACCACCGTACAAGTCAGAGGCCTCCGAAGTCATCTGCGGCGTCCCCCAAGGATCATCTCTGAGCCCCACCCTCTTCAACATCTACATGAGCCCCCTCGCGGCCATCGTACGCAAACACCTCAGCATAATCTCCTACGCCGACGACACCCAGCTGATCCTCTCCCTGACCAACGACCCCGCCGCCGCCAGAGCCAACCTGCACGAAGGGATGAAAGAGGTAGCCGAGTGGATGACGACCAGCCGCCTGAAACTGAACTCGGACAAGACGGAGGTCCTCATCCTGGGCTCCTCACCCTCCGCCTGGGACGACTCCTGGTGGCCTCCCGCCCTGGGCACCGCACCCAAACCGACAGACCATGCACGAAACCTGGGCGTCATCCTTGACTCCTCCCTCTCCATGACCAGGCAGGTCAACAACGTCTCCTCGGCGTGCTTCAACATCCTACGCATGCTAAGGAAGATCTTCTGGTGGATCCCCACCGAGACCAGAAAGACCGTCACCCAGGCCCTCGTCACCAGCCGACTGGACTACGGCAACGCCCTCTATGCCGGTACCACCGCCAAGCTCCAGAAGAGACTCCAGCGGATCCAGAACGCCTCAGCCAGACTCATCCTCGACATCCCACGAACCAGTCACATCTCCGAACATCTGAGAGACCTTCACTGGCTCCCCGTCAACAAAAGAATCACCTTCCGCCTCCTCACCCACGCACACAAAGCCCTACACGACCAAGGCCCGAGCTACCTCAACAGCCGAGTCAACTTCTACGCTCCCAAACGCCACCTCCGATCAGCCAACCACGCCCTCGCCGCCGTCCCCCGCATCCGAAGAGCGACTACAGGAGGAAGGTCCTTCTCCTACCTGGCCGCCAAGACCTGGAACTCCCTCCCGACCGACCTGCGCCTGACCCAAGACCACCTCTCCTTCAGGAAGAAGCTGAAGACCTGGCTGCTCGAGCAGTAGCGGCACCCCCCCCCCCCCCCCCAGCGCCTTGAGACCCTACGGGTATGTAGCGCGCTCTATAAGTGTCAATGATTGACTAGTGGTGTCACCTACCCGTAGGCACAAGATCTGGGACGGGGCATCAACGTGACCAACAGGCAGCAGCCCAAAGAACCTGACCTTCCTATAGGAGAAATTCTGCCTCTGAGGTTACACTGTTTCGACATTATAAACTGGTGAGTTGTAAATGGCTCTGATCTGTATTGCTGAAATGGAAAAATAGCAGCTTCAAAGTCAGATTTGCCAAAGATCACATCTTTACATTTGTTCATGATATTATCCACCTTATGACCATTACAAAATGTGACCAAAAGCATCATATATGGAATCAAGGTTGTATGGGGTGTCAGAAATCAAAGGAGAGGATGGAAAAAAGCCCCAGCAAGTATGTGTATCAGAATGCTCTGAAACAGCTCTCATGCTGTGCTTCATTGAGACTCACTGTGAATATCTCACATCTATCAAAAATCAATACAGGACTGTCATCACCCCATCTACTATAGCGACTGATATGCTTAGAAACTCAGTTTTAACATCTCCATTACCTTGTTCCTCTGTAGAGATTTTCTCCAAAATGACCATGTTATGCCTAACACCCGCTGGTCAATCAGATTCACCTAACTGGAGGACAGCCCTTACTCAAACTATGGACTACAAGATCCATTATTGATGAAGAACCTGAGACACATTCTCTTAGCAAAACCATATTTGTGATTAGAAATGGTAGGAGATGTATTAGTTGGTTGTACAATACCCTTCAGCATCACACACATTTGGGGTTGCAGCCTTTCTGAGATTTATGGGAGACTGAAACAGGGTGGTTAGTCAATAATAAGGAATGGAAGAATTGTGTATTCCTAAACGTCATGTAACGAAGTTAGGCTCAATAAAATGTTTGCCCTGTGCTGGTTCCTCCTAATGCATGCTGCACTGCTGTCTCAAGTGATCTCCACCACATGCTATGGCCATGACCATCTTTAGCAACTTACTAGTCTGAAGTTCTTAAATAGACTAACATTTAACCCTGGGCATAGGAATACGGTACGCACGCAGATCGTGCGTAGTTTGCGCTACTACGCACTACGCAAATTGCACATAGTACAGTGGTGCAAAAAGTGTAGCAGGCATTTTTTGCTTGCTCGCGGTCCTCAACGTCAAGTTGGCGACCGCGAGCGAGCAAAATCAACATCCTGGCGAAACCTTTTCCTCGTTCGCGATCAGCAGCATCAAGTTGCCGATCGTGAGCATGGAAAATAAACCTCCCTGCGAGATTCTCAATGCGGGGAGGTCAGGTTTCTCATTGCGAGTGGTCGAGTATGCTCGTGAGCGCTAGCGATGAGAAACTACCAGTCTGCGTTGAGAAAGCTGCAGCTCGAGTACAAATCTACTCTAGCGGCAGAAAACGATCGCTTGCACTGTGCAAGATGCGGTTTGCAATGATTGCACAGTGCCGGATGCTTGCCTGCACTGTGTAATCAGTGTGAATAGCCTTTTCCCTACTGCACTACGCAGTTCGCGTAGCTAAACGTAGTGCTAAGTGACCTATGCGTAGCTACGCATAGTGCTACTACGCCCAGGGTTACTAATATTACCGGTCTAGCAAGCAAGGATTCTTGGGTGGCCCATGCCTTGGGATTATAGAAGAGACCTAAACATTATAAGATGACAGCCTGCTTTTTAGATCTTAAACTCATTGGTAGCTAAAAGGGCAGTCCTTTCCATAGGCAGCAACCCTCTCTCATCGAAGGCATGGTCCAAGCTGATATAAAATGGGCAGGCATGGGCATCTTCCCTGCTTGCTATGTAGGGACCTACAAAGAGGACGGCAGAGGCCTATGAAAACATCAAACAGCCAGGGATTGGGACGACTTGTTATCAAACCCCAAAGACATTGCCAAAGAGGTGAAACTGCCACCATAGATCTACTAGAGCCACCCTGCTTTAGATACAGGCAGAGCCATACTCTGACTTGAGATTCTAAAGGCGTTGATCACAGAGTAAACACTGACTTTTCTGTTCACCCAACCCAGATTCCTAGCTATATTACTTTCCTTTATTGTTCCCCAATGTACTTCCACTGAAGCAAGCATTTTTTCAAACTACATGCTCTCTTGCCCACCTCCCACGGCATCGTGCCTAGCGCTGTTGTGGCACCTCCTTGGTCATTTTGCATTCATACTTCACATTGGCTCTCCAAACAAGGTTAAAATTATGTTCCATGTTGTTAACTGCAATGTCACCATAACCAGTGATTATACAGTAGTTCATGTACAACTACACATTAGTACATGAAAAGGACATTTATATTTGGTATTGACAGGCTCGAAAAACCTTGATAAGAAGACTACAATAAGAAGTGCAGTTTAGAAAGAATTGAAAAACTCACTTCTGAAACTTCTCCATTAGCTTTTTCACCATCTTGTCCGTGATACCTGGATATGACGATTCAGCTATATTGATACTTTTCTCAAGTTCTTCAATCGCATTTTTTCGAGTAGTATTATTTCGGTCTTGTTGTTTCAGCTAGGATGTAAACATTGGTAAGATGTTACCACAGTATGTCTTTAATGTATATAGTATGAACATTTTTTTAGTATCGGGACTCACCTCGGCAAAAATTGGTGTGATTATCATAGACAATGAGCTCAACGTTTTCACAAGATCTTGATCCTGTACAATAGTAAAACATAGTCAGCCATTGGTCAACTAAGCATTCACCAGATATGTTAACATTTAGTTTTCTGAATACAGAGTTTTATCTGTGCTGCAGGTCTTCATCAATCACAGCAAACTTATTGCAGCACACAAATGAAGTATGACATTTATATTTTTTACAAAATTATTGTAGAACTGTTGCAGTAAAATATCTTGTAATTTAAACAGAAGAGGGTGATATTAATCTACAGTTTCGGTATCAATGCAATTTCTATTCTTATTGCCAGTTGTAGGATATTTAGAGATATGTAGGTAGTTCATTCAGTTTTAATACTGGAGTACAAAACTGTTTAGACAATGTGATCACGGTCTTGCCTAGCATCAAAATACAAGTAGATTCTGGTGTCCTCGGCTGAACTAGACCGATTACTGTTATGTTCTGAGGAGACCCTTTGAAACATCAATATAAAATGATTGATAATTTATTCGAAGTCTGAACATTCAATATTCTTGACACACTTCCAATAAATAAAAACTTCAAAACACCCGATTCTGTTTTGTATATGGCCCTGGTTACGGTTGGGTAAAAGAGTTATGCACAAGTTTTTATTATTACCCTTCACTTTAGCACCCAATTCTACAAACCACTGAACAATTCTGGCATCTATTTAATACCAAATGTTAATCACATAAAAAATATTTGTACCTATTCCAAATCAATGCAAAACTAAATTTGGGGCCTGTGATTGCCAGACTGCTCTCTTGAAGACGACTAATTTGAGCTATGCTGGTCTGGAGAGAGATGAACGGGTTCCAGAGGTCTTCATAATCGAACTGACAATGTAGACCTTGAAGTGTGTTTGGCAACATTTCCTTGAAACTTTGTAAGTGCATCAATTGCGACAGATGTAGCTAAAGTGAACAAGAGTTTTTGTTACAGGTATAATGTTCAGTGGTAGCAGATACCTAACGATTGAGCTACTGTCTGACAGAATTTATCCACAACAAACCGAAGGAGAATAAAAAAAGTCAGCCTCTTCCCCCTACCGCAAACTCACTTCAGAACCCTAAACCCCTACTGAATTTTGCTGGGGCTGAATAGATACACTAGTTTTGGTGCGGTCACTTATTCCCAGAAATGATTCGATACAACTGCCCCCGAATAATAGGAGTTGAGGGCTCCTAAAGACATATGCCCTGCTCTTCAGATCATGGGCAAATCTGTAATCATGTGATTAACTAGCAAGCCTCAATGTAAAGATGCTTAGATAAACACTGCACAGAAGAAAACACGTCTGGTTAGCCTAGCTCTCCATGATAGTAAACCTCACTTTATTCACTAACGTTAAATATATCTTAACCTATTTTCATAATTCTTTCTACAGTCATTTATTTTAGTATTACATAAGTTTACTGAATGTACAACAGATGAAAAACAGTGGCGACATGAAAGAGTGGAGTTTTATATAGTTTTGAATAGGCATGAGTAAGCAGGAAGTTAACATTAGAAGCTCACGGTGATGCATCAGGAACTGGGTAAAAGTTATGAAGAAATATGTCAATGAGTGGAAAAAGAGTAGGGCGGGTTATAGAACAGATATAGAAGGAATGTTTTGACTAGTTCAGATGGAAACAGAAGGGATTTGTTTTTATATTTTTTTAAAGGACAAGGTGATCAGCTGAGCTTTTAGTGTTATAGGAAGAACAGAAGTTCCGAAAAATGATCTTCACAATGAAGGACTGATTTCAGGCCAGGGACGTTGGGGTTTGGTTTTTTTAAGAGAAAGACGCCCCAGGCCTTGCTGTTCCTCAGAGATTGTAAGAAGTTTGGATGGGCATGGCGGGTTTCCTAGACAACAGGCCTTGCATGTGAAACAGCCAAATGTAAAATCTATTTTGGCATCAACTGAAAGCCGTGTACCTCTCAGAATGGTAAAACGTTTCCATATTTGCCAGCCAAAAAGTAGGGTGTGGCATGGAGAATGGCTTTGACGAACAAATTACATTCCTATGGTAACGCTCTTTTCTGGTAAACACTCTGCCCAACCGCAGACCACTCACCATTTGAATTCCCTCCTGTGTAGACGCAGAATGCCAATGACAGATTGAAAACTAACAATATGCAGAAAATGACACGCAAACTTATTAACAACTAAATGTCCACTACACAGAACAGGGAGTGCGGTGAGAAATCTGCAGGTAGATTATCCATCGGAAACAGAGTTACAGAAGGTAGGTAAATTGTTATCCTGCAGGTTAAAGAGGGCAACATGGGAGTCCCTGCAGATCTGACAGCAAATGCAGTATTGCCTGGTGAAGATCTGGACAACTGCCCACGTAGCAACCTGGCAGATCTCCAGCACAGGAACATTCCTAGCTAAGGCTATACTGGTGGTTTTCACTATGGTGGAATGAACTAAAAGGCCCTCACGTGGCACCTTATTGACTGAGGTGTAGCATTTATTTACGGAGAGTAATATCGACCCGAAAAAGGTTTGTTTCTGTACTGTCTCGCTGTTCTTTGCAGTGCTCATTATGAATAAAGAGTTTTTTGTGCACCTGGTGCTCCCTATGCCTAACGTATAGAAACTAAGGGCTCTCTTAGGGTAAAGCCTGATTAAGCCTCTTCTCATCCTCCTTAGAGAGGCATGGCAGAATAAAGAAAGCAGGGAGCCTGATGGAATGTCTCACATAGGAGGGAGACAAGCAGAAAGGACTCCAGAGCATGAAGTACAACGAAAAGGTGGTTGGTTATGGATGAACAGGCAGTGCCTGCAATTAACTGATGTAGCACGTAGATGCAATCACAATGTGAAAAAGTCTCAAGTGTCCACAACCTCAAACAGCAACTGTGAATTGGATTAAAAGTTGTGCACTCGAAGAACCAACCAACCTAGGGTCTCATAGTGATATGATAAAAGGAACAGGAGCTCTCTTAAAAACAAAAATGCATCAGAAATTGTTACCTGGACAGGGCAAATGAACCAAAAGCAGAAAGAATGAGAGGGCTGTCAAACAACCATTACTAGTGTCCAAACAAAGCATTGCCATGTCAAAGAGAACAAACAGAATTATATGCGAAAGCTACAACTGAACTTGTCCTTGCACAGGATAAAAACGTTGTGCAGTGGGCAGAGAAGATCAACTTGGTGAATTTACAGTGAGAAGCCAACCGGACATCCACTACCTCTTTAATCATGGCTGCTGGTGCCACTCATTCCCCTTGCCTAGAGGTGTAGGTTGTAGACATTCGGATGAAGTACATTGCCTACTACCAGAGGCAGCAGACCAGCTCGAAGTGGCAGATGAGCAGAGGGCAAATGCTCAATCTTGGGAACTTGGAATACCAAAACAGAAAGACCAGAGTTTGGTCTCATCTAACTTTACTCATAACTCGAGGGACATACAGAAGAGCAGAATCCCACTGAAAGCAATGAGCGGAAAATCCTAAAAGCACAAGGTATGACACTCAGCCTTCTTGGTGCTGGGAAAAAGAACTATTCAAGACGCATTACACTGGGTGAAGAGGACTTGAACGTCCTCTCGATGCAGAGGATAATTGTCGCTGGTCAAACATTGGCTGCGGAGCTTATCCTTCATCGCGTTTAGGGAACTCATGAGGTGACTGAGACAGACCAAGATATCCATTAAAGGTCCAACCATTGCAAGCGTCACAGTTCTTCCTAGTAGTGCCATGACCCCATACCACCCTGCTTGTTTCATAAGCACACAGCAGTAATGCTGTGCATCAGGATCTTCACAGGCTTCTCTCTGATGGAAAGGAGGAAGGCCTTGATGGAAAATGGAATGGCACATGGCTCAAGAATGTTGACGTGGTGCCTCTGCTTCATGGGGAATGAAATGCTGGTGATTTTCACTTCGACTAAGTGAACTCCTCTACCCACTCACCACCATCAGCTTCGAGAGGATAAAGGAGAAGTATGATACAAGCCATGTTGACATTGTTCAGTGACCACCGAAAGTTCTAAAATAGTCTCTTCCAAAACAAAGACAGTTGTCCAAAAGACATCCTGGAGGTAGTTTCAATGCAGAGCCGCCATGCATTACTAGTCATGACATACTAGCAGGATGCACGAGGCCAGGAGAAAAAGAAGCATCAGAATAGTCTATGCTAGAACACAGAAACAAGCCAGAAACATCAAGATCATACCCCAATTGTCCTGGATTCCCTGTGGAGCTGGAAAGGCTTTGTATTCAAACATATCCAGAGTAAACCCTTTATATGGAAATCTCAACACAGGCTAAAGGTAAAATATTGGCATAGAGACCGAGATCCTCTGAAGAGGACAGCAAGGAGACAGTCTGGATTCAACAACCAATAGCGGCGGTACAGAATACGTGAACAATTGACCTGCAAAGGTTTGTCACAACCACTGCCATCATCTTTCTAAATATGGGGGGGGGGGGAGGGGGGGGGGGAATAGGGGCTGTGGTGAGGATGAAAGTTAGGATGGTAAACAAGAAGGGTTCAGAGCCCACACGAAGGAGGTAATGCATTTGGAATGGTAGGTTGGTACATGAAATTACGTGTTGAGCAAGTCCAAAGACACAGTTAAGGGTAAACATTCAATTTATCCTTTAGAAGAAAGGTTTCCAGGAACTAAAGGTCGAATATTGGCTGTCTCTCTTGGGCAACAAGAAGCAACCAGGGTAGCACTCCTTGCCTTTCTCCCCCTTGGCCCTGCCCTTTTGACCAGTAATGATTGAACCTCTTTGGCATGGAGGCACTTTCTGTTGTAAGTGTGAGCAAATGCGAGTGGGCTGACACGGATGCCTCTGATCAGACCTCTAAACCTCTGGTATACTTGGTGGAATTGACAGGCCCATAGCACGGCTATTTAAGAACTTATCCAATTTGGAATCTAACTTTCCACCAAACATCTTGGAACTATCATCCATAAGGGATGTCAGCACATGGCCACATTATTGCCCATAGCATTGTCAAACAGTCTGTGGTGTCCATATCAACCACATAATGTATTTGGCTGTGTCCTGAACATCATGGACTGTCTGAGTAAAGGTATTTTGGAGCACCTCAGGGATGTCGGACAATATATTCCTTATTCCATCAGGCTTGAATGAGTCTCCCCAATAAGCACATAGCATTCAATGCTAAACTGGCAGAAGAGTAAAACTGTTTGCCTGCACCCTCAGCACTCCATGGAGCTTCTGACATGCCATTTCCTACTCTGCAACTCAAGACAGCCACCTTATCTATAGGCCTACCAGGCAGAACAAGTATTCAATTTATGAATTATCAGATCTCCTCCCTACCATCTCCATCTGGCACGCCCATACCCCTTGGGTGACTTCAAGCACCCAGGTGAAAAATGTTCGAGCTACAACTTGCAATCAAGCTTCAAATAATGAGAGCTTTACTTCAGCTTTCTGCAGGATTCTACAGAAGATGTCTGTCTGAGTGAGTTTCAGGCTTGGATCGCTTAGTGTTCCAACACCTAAAGGCAAGGTTTGAATGGCTTCAGTGATAAGGCTCCTAGATAGTTTATATACTTGAAGCATTGAACTCGCACACTCTGTCCTGGCTGTAAGACCCCCTTGTATCTCCAGGAGATATAATGGGGTTTGACCAGTGTGAGCTAAAATTCCAGTTTCCTAATAATCCTTGAAATACTGCACTGCTTACACATCAATTCACACTCCGTAAATTATTCTTTGTCTCCTTCAACTTTGTTGTATATATGACATCTGACAATGAGTTTGTACTCTCTCGAAATAAAACTGCTCCCAAAACCACTGGAATTTACTGCTACTACGCCTCTAAACATTAAATGGCTTATATGAGTGCACCTATTATTGCCTTCTTTAGCTGTTTGAAAGAATCATCTAGATTTTGGCACAGTACACAGCATTGGATTGTTTTTGCAAAATGATTTGAAGGTTTGAGCTTCTAATTTTTGTTGACCTTGGTGTGCTGTTTGAAAGCCAAGCATGGAGATTAGGGTGGCAACTTGACAGGTCCAGTCCTAGGGTGTGGGCTCTTTGCATTCGAGTGGTGGTGATGTTGAGATGACCAGTTCAAGGATGTAGCATTTGCAGTGTTGGTTGTGTGACATGCTGTATCACATTGAGTATTTTTATTTATTTATTCTCTCACAACGGATATTGCTTCCTATTTAATTTTTACGACTAACATCACTTGCATCAATGGGGAGTAGTAAAGAACGTAATACTGTAATGCAGAATTGTTAAAAATCAAAGTATGTTACCCTGACAATCTCAATGAGAATCATTTTTGTGTTGACGTAGAAAGTCTCCTGGGAATATAGCAATTTGTAATATATAACAAATGTATTAACAATTTAAGTACATTGTTTTTTCAGACTGGTGTCTTATCGTTTGTTTGTGGCGATATATGGCATGCAATACTGCTTCCCCAGTCAAAGTAAACATTAGCCAATTAGAACCGGATGCCTATTCTGACCGTATGAAATGCAAATGCTACTTACCAGTATGCATCTGTTCTTGGCATGTAGGGCTGCTGACATTCATATCTGTGCATAGATCGCCGCCTAGTGTTGGGTCCGGATGATTGCACATTGTTGTCCTGGAAGAGTCTTCGAAGTATCACGAGATAGGTGGCTCCTCCCCTGGACTACAGTGCGCATGGGCATCGCCTCCATCGCCAGATTGTTTTTAGCCATTGGCAGAGATGGAGTGAAGTATGTGAGTGATGACCATGCTATGAGCATATATATATATATATATATATATGAATACTGCAGCTGCTACAGGCGCCGGGGAGGAGGGCGGGCGATATGAATGTCAGCAGCCCTACATGCCAAGAACAGATGCATACTGGTAAGTAGCATTTGCAGTTCGAGGCATGTGGGCTGCTGAATTCATATCTGTGCATAGAATACATAGCAGTCCCTCCATTAGCGGCGGCCGCCCGTGCCAGCTGCAGCAGTTTGGAAGAGTGTCTTGAGAACAGCCTGCCCTACAGCTGCCTGCTGTTTGGAGTGCACGTCTACACAGTAATGTTTAGTGAAAGTATGTGTGGTAGACCATGTGGCTGCTCTACAAATATCTTCTAAGGGAATGTTACTTAGGAAAGCCATAGAGGCCCCCAACTTCCTGGTGGAGTGGGCTCTTGGTGGGATAGTGAGAGTGCGTTTGGCTTTAGCGTAACAGATTTGAATGCACTTCACGATCCACCTAGCGATCCCAGCTTTGGAGATAGCGTTTCCCTTGTGGTGTGTGGCAAAAGCAACGAAAAGCTGCTTGGTTTTGCGAAAATCTTTTGTCCTGTCCACGTAGTACATCAAGGCTCTTTTAACGTCAAGGGTGTGGAGCATTCGCTCCGCCAGCGTCTCTGGGTTTTGGAAAAACACCGGCAACTCAATTGTCTGGTTCATATGGAATTGAGATACAACCTTGGGTAAGAATTTAGGGTTAGTGCGGAGCACAACCCTGTTAGCATGAACTTGGAAGAAAGGTTCTTGGATGGTGAGCGCCTGCAACTCGCTAACCCTCCGTAGCGATGTAATTGCTACTAAGAAAGCAACCTTCCAAGTCAGAAACTGAAGCTCACAAGAGTGCAGTGGCTCGAAGGGAGGACCCATCAGTCTTGTAAGAACCACATTGAGGTTCCATTCTGGAGCTGGTGGGGTCCTTGGCGGAATGACTCTCTTGAGTCCTTCCAGAAAAGCCTTGATAGCAGGGACCTTAAAAAGTGACAGGTGTTGCCTATTCTGGAGGTATGCCGCCATAGCAGACAGGTGAATGCGGATGGAAGAGTACGCTAAATTGCATTGGTACAGGTGGAACAGGTAACAAATGATGTTTTGAATGGAGGCATCTAGCGGGTCAATATCGTGGTTAACACAGTAAATGACAAACCTCGTCCATTTAGCCGCATAACAAGCTCTAGTAGTGGGCTTCCTTGCCTCCCGAATGATGTTCATGCAATCGGGAGGAAGATTGAGGTAGCCAAACTCTAGGACTTCAGGAGCCAGATCGCCAGGTTGAGCTGTTGCGGATCTGGGTGCTGAATGTCGCCATGGTTCTGCGTCAGAAGGCTGGGAGTGAGATGAAGCCTTTGATGCGGTACCACGGAGAGTTCCAGAAACGTGGTGTACCACGGTTGGCGAGCCCACGTTGGAGCAACCAGGATGAGAGTCATCGAGTGCTGCCTGAGCTTGCGTGCCACCAGCGGTATCAGAGGTGCTGGGGGAAAAGCGTACGCAAATCTGCCTGACCAGTTCATTCACATCGCATTGCCCTGTGATTGCGGGTGTGGGAACCTGGCGGCGAAGCTTTGGCATTTTGCGTTCTCCTTTGTGGCGAACAGGTCTATCTCTGGATGACCCCACCTTTGGAAGTACGGTTGGAGTACTGATGGGTGTATCTCCCACTCGTGCATTTGATGGCTGTGCCTGCTGAGCAGGTCCGCCATCTGGTTGTCTTGGCCCGGGAGATGCTCTGCCATGAGGAAGATGTTCCTCTGAATGGCCCACTTCCACATGCTCTGAGCCAGATGAGACAGCTGCGGAGAGTGTGTGCCTCCCTGCTTCTGAATGTAGTACATGGCTGTCATGTTGTCCGTCCGGATCAACACGACTTTGTTGCACAGATGTACTTTGAACGCCTTTAAGGCCATGAAGATTGTCATCAGTTCCAACACATTGATGTGCATCTTCCGTTGCTGTAGTGTCCATAGTCCCTGCACCGTGTACTGGAGTACATGCGCTCCCCATCCCTGGAGAGAAGCGTCCGTAGTCAGGATAATCTGTGGCACAGGCTCCTGGAACGGTCGGCCCTTGCAAAGGTTTTGTGGATTCCACCAATGCAGAGAGTTGTATGCCCGACCGCTCACCAACACTAGGTCTGTCAGCTGCCCATGAGCCGGAGTCCACTGACGTGCTAGGCACTCCTGAAGCGGACGCATATGTAGTCTCGCGTGCGGGACGATGGAGATGCAGGAGGCCATCATGCCTATCAACTGCATGAACACCTTCGCTGGAAGCGAGTGCTGAGGTCTGAATCGTTGGATCAGCGTTTGGATACTGGCGATTCTCACTGAATTTGGCTGCGCAGTGGCTGCCAGAGTGTCTATTGTCGCGCCCAGATACTGCCGTATATGGGCGGGTTGGAGATGGGATTTTGGATAGTTCAGCGAGAATCCCAGATCGTGCAGGAGATGAATGGTGCGGGACACGTGGTCGACGCACTGCTGTTCTGACTTTGCCTGAATGAGCCAGTCGTCCAGATAGGGATAGACGTTGACGTTCTGGCGTCGTAGATGCGCCGCCACAGTCGCCAGACACTTTGTAAAGACTCTTGGCGCTGTGGTGACCCCGAACGGCAGGACCCTGAACTGGTAGTGCTGGTCTAGAATCGTGAATCTGAGATACTTCCTGTGGGAAGGATGCAAGGGGATATGGAAGTATGCATCTTTTAGATCCAACGTAGCCAGGAAGTCTCCCTGTTGGAGCAGAGGGAGTACCTGCTGCAACGTGAGCATATGGAAGTGCTCCGAGAGAATGTACCGGTTGAGGGGCCTGAGGTCCAGGATGGGCCGTAGGGATCCGTCCTTTTTGGGGATTAGAAAGTACAGAGAGTAAACCCCTGTTCCCCTTTCTTGTAGTGGGACGAGCTCTATTGCTCCTTTTTGCAGCATGACTTGAACTTCCTGCTGCAACAAGTGCAAATGCTCGCCGGACATAGGACGGCTTCTTGGAGGAATGTTTGGTGGAGTGGAAGTAAGTTCCAGACAGTAACCGTACTGGACAAGAGATTTGACCCACCTGTCCGTGGTGATGGATCTCCACACGGGCAGGAACTGCTGGAGTCTCCCCCCGACTGGTGTTGTGTGGTCGGGGGGCAGTGACAAGACGTCACTGCTTGTTGGCGGCGGTGGACCTGGAGCTGTTGTTTCCACGTCCCCTGCCCTTGACATTGTTGCCTCTGTAGCCACCTCTACCCTTGTTGGTGTATGAGGGTTGGGTATTGCTCTTGTAGTACTGGGTTGACTGCGATGCCTGACCCCTTGAGGTGCCTCTGGTATTGGAGCGGCGAAAGGAACCACCCCGAAACTGCTGAGACTGGAGGGCCCCCATTGACTTAGCAGTGTCTGTATCTTTTTTCATTTTCTCAAGCGTTGCATCAACCTCGGGACCAAACAAATGGTCAGGATTAACCGTCTGGTTGAGGATGGTTGTTTGTATATCAGGTTTAAACCCAGAGATCCGAAGCCATGCATGCCTTCTGAGCAACACACTGGTGTTGATTGCCCTGGAGGCCGTATCAGCCACATCTAGCGCACATTTGATGGAAGCGTTTGTAATGAGCTTTCCCTCTTGAATTAACATTTCCCCTGCCTCCTTGTATTGGTCAGGCAAGTGCTGGAGCAGTGCTTCTAGGGTGTCGTAATGAGCCCTATCGTATCGAGTAGGGCCTGCGTGTTTGATATGCGCCAAATGTTTGCTGCTTGTGCGGCAATCCGTTTCCCTGAGGCCTCAAATATTTTTGACTCTTTGTCTGGGGGAGGAGCGTCACCAGTTGTCTGTGAGTTCGCCCTCTTGCGAGCGTTGGATACCACCAAAGAGTCCAGTGGCAAGTGTCCCTTGATATATGTTGGATCCGAGGGCGCTGCCTTATATTTCTTATCAATGCGTGGATTGACGACACGCGCCCGAGTGGGCTCCTTGAAGACCTCCTGCGCGTGCTTGAGCACTCCTTTGAGCATTGGCAGAGTCTTGATTGACTTTTCAGCCACTGAGAAAGTGTCAAATAAAAAGTCCACATCCACAGGGTCTGAGTGCAGCTCGACATCATGGTTAGCTGCAGCTCTCTCGATCAAAGCGTTGAAGGCTGCAGAGTCCTCCGTCGGCGATGTTTTTCGCCGCAAAGAGTTGCGGTTCTTGACCCGACTGCGGGTCCTCAGGGTCGCCTCCGGCAGTCCAAGGTTCATGTTCCTCCTCCGGATCCGAGTACGCTGGATAGTTGTACTCGACCTCCTCTTCGTCACCATCCCCTGCGGTAGAAGGAGTCGGTGAACGCGGCAAGTCTTTTGGAGACGCCGGCTCCATAGGTGCTGAAGTACCCGCAGAGCCTTTCTTGTTCTTGAGAGGAAACGGTTCCAACAACGGCTCCGTGGTGATTCTTCTTTTGAGGAGGGACAGTTTCCCGGTATTGGCGTCGATGATGACCTCACAACGCTCTTCCTCCGCAAGTGGCTGGAGCCGAGGCGTTGGCACCATTGAAGACGCTTTGGGCGTCGACACCTCCTTCGAGGGCACGCCTGCCCCATGCTTCGAAGCGAAGGCCTTCGGTGTCGACTTTGGCGGCAGGGTGAAGCGGATAGGCGTTTGCGCCTTTGACGGCTTCGGTGCGGGCTTCGACACCCCCTCCTCCTGTTCGGGAAGGACAGATACCTTCCGGATCCGTTGCAAGGACTCCTCGACCTTCTTCGAAAGGGCTGGAGAGGGCTTGACCGGCTTGGGCGACTTCCCCGTCTTGGGAGTGGTGTTGGCGAGAGGTCCCTTCTTCGGAGCCGACGCTGCGCCGTCCTTGTCCCCGACGGCCGGAGCCGGCGCAGCCAGAGCCTTGGGATCGCCTTGACGCTTCTTCGAAGCCTTCTTCGGGTCATCGACCGCGACTATCTTCGGCGCCGACGCAGCTGCGTCGGTCGACTTCGCCTTCGGCATCGACCCCGAGGCCATCGGGTCGGCCATCTTGGCGTGACTCTCCATGTCGGCCATTTTGGTTTTCTTAGGCTTTGACGCCTCCAGAGCCTTTAGTACAGCTTTCACTTTCGGTTTTGGAGCCGGAGCTGCAGATCCCGAAGGCTTCACTTTCGTTTTGGGAAACGGGAGTGGCACTTCCAAAATGTCCGTGGCCGGGCCCGGAGGCGGGGCTGCTGGACTAGGAACGAGGTCTTGGGTAAGGCCCGAAGGCGATCCCTCGACCCGGGCCGCAGGAAGGGGGTCGACCCCTGAGTCAATTTGGGGATGCTCGTCCTCCGAGCTATCCCCCACGGTGGCAATGGCCCCATCGTCGTCCCCTACCTCGTCGCCGGCTTAGTCAAACTCCTCGTCTCCTGCGTCGTAGGCATCCTCCTCGGACGCAGGGCTAGAGTCCGAAACCTGTTGGACATCGTCGTCTCCGACGTCTTCTTCGAAGATGTCGTCCGGCGGGGGCGCAGACATCTGGGCCTGGAGTCTCGCAGCGCGACGAATCTTGAGGGTCTTTTTGCACCGGAACCTGGAACAGGCCATACACCTGGCCTCGTCATGGTCCGGCGATAGACAAGTGTTGCACACTGGGTGCACGTCGAGGTGCGAGTATTTTGAGTTGCACACCGGGCACCGTTTAAACGGCGTCCGTTCCATGTCTGGAGCGTCGTGTAGGCCCGTCCGCGCCGACAGCACGCGGAAGGGCAGCAAGAGTTCGGAGCTGAAGTAACAGTAAGACCCGAACGAAAACGATACCGGCGCCAAGCCTAAAGACCTTTTGGTCTCGAGTAAAGAGAGTTAACAATTATCGGTTCCGGCAGAGGGAACCGACACACATCCGAACCCAATGGCGGAAAAAAACAATCTGGGGATGGAGGCGATGCCCATGCGCACTGTAGTCCAGGGGAGGAGCCACCTATCTCGTGATACTTCGAAGACTCTTCCAGGACAACAATGTGCAATCATCCGGACCCAACAATAGGCGGCGATCTATGCACAGATATGAATTCAGCAGCCCACATGCCTCGAACCAGCTGTGCTTCCTAGCAAAGGTAACATTGAGAAAAATAAAAAGTCTATGTCAACGACGTACATAGGCCTGGGTCAATGTGCGCATTTACATGTTGGAATCGTACATATGATGGACATTCATCAGCATGTACAAGAGATGAAGTAGTGTGGCTCACTGGTTAGAGGCGGCAGACCCGAGAGCAGAGGACGGCCCGGGACCAGGGTTCGATTCCCGACGCGGCAGGTTTCCGGACCAGGGTCAGCGGACTCGATAATTCTCTCGCCTCGGTGCCCACTCTGATCAGCGATCACACTCGGCAAATCTGGGCACTAGCTTGCCTCATCTTCACTAACGGACCCACCAGACCGCCGGGGATGCCTGGTCTCACCCTGGAGATACCCATTAAGGGACCATCTCTCAGGGAAGCCAGGAAGAGTTTCGCAGCGGTCGAAGCGCGGAGGTACCCCTTCGGGAGTGAGTCCTGCGCTATATAAGCACACAATTAATTAATTAATTAATTAATGTTTTAAAATGTGAGGGAGCGGGTGGTGTCCCTTAGCCATGACTGATGAGATCCTAGTGGGCTGGATGGAACTATCGGCGCCATCTTTGTAAGTTGTGAAGAGGCCTATATGGAATGCTCACGGACTCATTAACCCCAGGAAGATGAGACAAGCCTTTGCTTACCAGGATAGGCACTGAATTGAAATCGCATTATTGTAGGAAACCCACTTGACTAGAGGTATTAAATGCACGTTGGGTAGCAGACGGGGAGAAACAGCATTAACATCCTCCTACTCATCCTACGCCAGAGACGTCCTTATACTTGTAAAAAAAAAAAAGGGAGGGGGACACACTTTGCCATAGAGACACTGTAGGACCACAAGCCCATAATGATTTCATTAGATCTCTCACAGTATCTCCCTCCACCATTTATATGGCGTTTTAAAGCGAAGGCTCTACTAGACCCACTATACCACTCCACTATCTGTGAAGCCATTGTAGAATACTTTGACATTAAAAACAAATCTATGGGAGACGCTAGTATACTATGGGAGGCCTTTAAAGCAACCATACGGGGCGTGTGCATTAGCACTAATGCAGGTATCTTGTGCGATATACGCACCCAATTATCTAACTGCGAACCTAAAATACGATGCCTTGAGGTGGAATTTGAGCACACACAAAATGCTGCAATACTAGGAGATATAAAAGAATGCATAACTGAATATCGTGGATTCGCAGAGAGTGAAACTAGATACCCATCACGCCTCCAGATTTCGCGAACGTATGGAGAGGGAGGTAGACCGGGTCGCATTTTAGCTCAGAAAATCTACCAACCACACATCTCAAATATTAAAGATGCACCAGGGCACACCACAACATGCCACGGCAGACATCCTCAAAGCCTTCATGGCTACTTACTGGGAACCATACACATCAGGGAACACAGCTAACAGTCAGGAAATCCTTGAGTACCTCGAGGACATATCCATAGCGTGGCTCTCTGAATATCTAGCTCAACCGATCACAGTGGAAGAAGTCATGGACGCCATAAAATCACTACCAAATAGCAAGGCCCCAGGCCCTGACGGGTTTACTGGTGAATTCTACAAACCGTATGAAGAGTTATTATGCCCACGTTTAGTGGAAATGTATGGGGCTGCACATGGCCAACAAATCTTGCCTCCCACATTACGAGAAGCTCTTCTAATAACACTCCTCAAACCTGATAAAGACCCAACAAGTTGCGACTCCTACCGTCCACTATCGTTAATAAACACGGACGCAAAAATGATGGCGAAAATAATAGCCTCTAGATTGCAAACCCTGATGCATAAATTAGTATTACCCGACCAATCTGGATTTATTCCGCAACATTCTGCCGCTCATAACATACGCACACTGTTTGCCCTCTCTCACCAACTCAGCTCAGAACTGCAAGCGGCAACAGTCTTGCTAGATGCTGCCAAGGCATTTGATTCGGTTGAATGGACATATATTCACAGTACTGCAGAAGATGGGTTTCCCCCGTGCTTATTGGCATGGATACGACTCTTGTACACCAAACCAGTGGTGCGTATAAAGTCAATCTGCATGTTTCAGATACCATCCAAATATAGCGTTGTACAAGACGGGGATGCCCTCTCTCACCATTATTTGTCATAGCCCTGGAACCATTAGCATGCAAAATACACCAAAACCATGTGGCTGCGGCCTTGCAGTTGCCTCAACGACCAATAGGCATATCACTATACGCAGACGATATGGTACTCTATGTATGTGAAACCCACATTCACCTCTCCCTGCTTCTGCGTGAATATATTACATTTGGTAGACAATCCGCCCTACAAATAAACTGGTGTAAATCCACAGTACTCCCTCTTAGAGAGATTACCAAATCCCACCAAATTGAATTCCCATTAGAATGGCAGTCAGACCCAGTCAAATACCTAGGAATATGGATTCACAGAGACCTGTAAGTGGTCATGAGAGAATTACGGTACGGTAATCAACAAACTTAATGGGAAAATAGATAGATGGATTTGCCTGCCTTTATCAACGGCGGATGGAAGGTCCATTGTAAAAATGGTAATTCTCCCTAAATTATTATACTTATTTAACAATATCCCAATACCTCCTCCTGCATTGGTATTTGTGAATATAACCACAAGCGTAACAACTCATTTGGGCAAGGAAACTAGCCCGTATAGAACTACGCACATTGACACTGCCGTATCACAGAGGTGGATTTGCATTACTGAACTTACTGCTGTATTATTTATGTGCACAAGCGTAATATGCGCATTATTGGCACTTCCCAGTCAGATACCTCCCACACACAGCTGTGGAATATAGGGATGCCCATCCGATCCCCTTACGCTGCATACTACCACACCCACGTCCTCATAACAACAAGCATTTGCAATGCAATAGGTCTCACATTAGGAAAATGTGAGTTATTTGTACTGTACATGACAAATTTGTTATTTATGTGTTATTTTTGAAAATTGTGAAATTAATAGCTTTGTCATTTACAATGCTAATACGTTTATTTTTGGGCAGTGACACCTACAGTATTTACGGGACTTAGAAGTACTGATTTTACAAATAATGTTTTTTTTTCTTTTAAATAATTAATACTTAAATAAGTTATTGTAATTTATAATGGCAATAGCTTAAACTTTTGTGAAGATTATGTTTAGTGTATTTTATCGTGACTAAAATTTAACAGAAGTGAAATATCAACTTTTTTGTGACATTTGTAATGAAGCTTGAAACATGAGAGAACATATTTGAACCAGTTGTTGTTCAATGTTTGCACAGATTGATACTTTGGCGGCGTTCAGTGTTGCTGCGGCGTTCAGCGATGCTGCGGCGTTCAGCGATGCGGCGCCCCTGAGCGATGCTGCGGCGCCCCTGAGCGATGCTGCGGCGCCCCTGAGCGATGCTGCGGCGCCCCTGAGCGATGCTGCGGCGCCCCTGAGCGATGCTGCGGCGCCCCTGAGCGATGCTGCGGCGCCCCTGAGCGATGCTGTGGTGCCCCTGAGCGATGCTGTGGTTCCCCTGAGTGATGCTGTTGTTGTGCGATAGAGTGAGGGCGATAGATATATGGAGTGAGGGCGATAGATATATGGAGTGAGGGCGATAGATAGATGGAGTGAGGGCGATAGATAGATGAAGTGAGGGCGATAGATAGATGAAGTGAGGGCGATAGATAGATGGAGTGAGGGCGATAGATGGAGTGAGGGCGATAGATAGATGGAGTGAGGGCGATAGAGTGAGGGCAATAGATAGATGTGTGTGGTTGTGTGAGGTTGTATGTGTGTTGTATGTGTGTGTGCATGGTTGTAT
This sequence comes from Lissotriton vulgaris, assembly GCF_964263255.1. Classification (NCBI taxonomy): domain Eukaryota; kingdom Metazoa; phylum Chordata; class Amphibia; order Caudata; family Salamandridae; genus Lissotriton; species Lissotriton vulgaris. Next base: position 338,919,283 of record NC_141691.1, read on the forward strand.
GTATGCGAGTGCGGTTACAGAAGGATGTATGTGGAAGAGAGCAGCAGATCAGCATATTATAAGAGAACAGGGAGTTAAAGAAGGATGCGTGTTGAAGAGATCTGCAGATCAGTACAGGAGAACAGAACAGGGAGTTGGAGAAGTAGGCGGTGGGAGGGAACAGCAGATCAGCACAGGAGAAGAGAACAGGGTTTTGGAGAAGGGGGCGGGGTGGAAGAGAGCAGCAGCTCAGGATGGGAGAACAGAACAGGGAGTTAAAGAGGGACGCGTGTGGAAGAGAGCAGGAGATCAGCACAGGAGAAGAGAAGAGAACAGGGAGTTAGAAAAGTAGGTGGTGGAAGGGAACAGCAGATCAGCACGGGAGAAGAGAACAGAGTTAAAGAAGGAGGCGGGTGTTTGAGAGTAGCAGATCAGCTCAGGTGAAGAGAACATGAAGTTAAATAAGGAAGTGGGGTGGAAGAGAGGAGCAGATCAGCACAGGAGAAGAGACAGGTAGTTAAAGAAGGAGGCGGTGGAAGAGAACAGCAGATCGGCACAGGAGAAGAGAACAGGGAGTTAGAGAATGAGGCGGTGTAATAGAGCAGTAGATTAGTACGGGAGAATGGAAGAGAACAGGCAATTAGAGAAGGAGGTGGGTGGAAGAGAGCATCAGATTTGCACAGGAGAAGAGAAGAGAACAGGGAGTTAAAGAAGGAGGTGAAGAGGAAGAGAGCAGCAGATCAGCACAGCAAAAAAGAACAGTGAGTTAGAGAATGAGGCGGTGTAATAGAGCAGTAAATTAGTACAGGAGAATAGAAGCGAACAGGGAATTAGAGAAGGAGGTGGATAGAAGAGATCATCAAATCAGCACAGCAAAAGAGAACAGGGAGTTAAAGAAGGAGGTTGTGTGGAAGAGAGCAGCAGATCAGCACAGCAGAAGAGAACATGGAGTTAAAGGAGGCGGCGGGTGGAAGAGAGCAGCAGATTAGCACAGGTGAAGAGAACATGGAGTTAAAGAAGGATGTGTAGGGGAAGAGAACAGCAGATCAGCACGAGAGAAGAGAAAAGGTAGTTAGAGAAGGAGGGGGGTGAAAGAACAGCAGATCAGCACCAGAGAAAAGGGAGTTAGTGAAGGAGGCGGGTGAAAGAACAGCAGATCAGCACAGGAGAAAAAACTGTTAGAGAAGGAGGTGTTGAAGAGAGCAGCAGAACAGGACGGGAGAAGAGAACAGGGAGGTAGAGAAGGAGGCGGGTTGAAGAGAGCTGCAGATCAGCTCTGGAGAAGAGAAGTGAACAGGGAGTTAGAGAAGTAGGTGGGTGGAAGAGAGCAGCAGATCGGCATAGGAGAAGAAAACAGGAAGTTAGTGAAAGAGGCGGTGGAAGAGAGCAGCAGGTCAGCACAGGAGAAGAGAAGAGAACAGGGAGTTAGAGAAGGAGGCAGGGTGGAAGAGATCAGCAGTTCTGCACGGGAGAAGGGAAGAGATCAGGGAGTTAGAGAAAGTTTGTTGGAAGAGAGGAACAGATCAGCACAGCAGAAGAGAACAGGGAGTTAAAGAAGGAGGTGTGGTGAAAGAGCATCAGATCAGCAGAAGTTAACTGGGTGTTAAAATGCAATGCAATAGGTTTCTCATTTGGAAAGTTTGAGCTATTGCTATTGTAAAATACCAATTTTTTAAAATGTTTTGTTGTTGAAAATAGAGAAAATAATTGCTTTGTCATTTACAACGCTAATAGTTATAACTTTTGCAAATGTGACACCTATAGCATTTGTAATGCAATGTGTGTTCTATTTATGAGACTTACATGTATTGATATTACAAACAACACTAGTTTGGAGTTGGAGGGTGGATTTCGAGGGGTGGATTTTGAGGGGCGGGCGGATAGAGGGGCGGGCGGACAGAGGGGTGGGCGGATAGAGTGGTGGTGGATAGAATGGTGGCGGATAGTGGTAGAGTGTTGGTGGAGAGAGTAGTACAGTGGTGGCGTTAGAAGGCTGTACTGTGTGTGTGAGAGTGTGAGTGTGAGAGGGAGAGTGTGTGAGTGTGTGTGTGAGAGAGAGTGTGTGTGAGAGAGAGTGTGTGTGAGAGAGAGTGTGTGTGAGAGAGTGTGTGTGTGAGAGAGAGTGTGTGTGAGAGAGAGTGTGTGTGTGTGTGAGAGAGTGTGTGTGTGTGTGTGTAAGAGAGTGTGTGTGTGAGAGAGAGTGTGTGTGTGTGAGAGAGTGTGTGTGTGCGTGAGAGAGAGTGTGTGTGCGTGAGAGCGAGACAGTGTGTGTGTGAGAGTGTGTGAGAGTGTGAGAGAGTGTGAGAGAGTGCGAGAGAGTGTGAGAGTGAGAGTGTGTGAGAGTGTGTGAGAGTGTGTGAGAGTGTGTGAGAGCGCGAGAGAGCAAGAGAGCACGAGAGAGCGCGAGAGAGCGCAAGAGAGTGCGCAAGAGGGTGCGCAAGAGAGAGCGCCAGAGAGAGCGCCAGAGAGAGCGTGTGAGAGAGCGTGTGAGAGAGCGTGTGAGAGTGTGTGTGAGAGTGTGTGTGAGAGTGTGTGTGAGAGAGTGTGTGTGAGAGTGTGTGAGAGAGTGTGTGAGAGAGTGTGTGTGAGAGAGAGTGTGTGAGAGAGAGTGTGTGAGAGAGAGTGTGTGAGAGAGAGTGTGTGAGAGAGAGTGTGTGAGAGAGAGTGTGTGAGAGAGTGTGTGAGAGAGTGTGTGACAGTCTAAATACAAATCACGAGAATTTCAAGTTTTTTCTATTGAAGTTGGTGCTACACAGTACGATTATGGCGGAATATGAGCACATTTGAAGTGCAATCAAAAGCTGTACTGTATGAACAGGATCAGTTTTAGACTGATGCCATAACTTAACCTCGCGGTTCGGTTTTACTCCGTGGGTGGCAGGAGTGCATAAAAAAAACCAAGCTCTTGGCATTGCTGTGGGGAGGGGCGAGAAATGCGAGACACGCCTGGCGGCCGTGAAAAGTGTGAAGCAGGGGGCGGGGAGGAGAAATGCGACCTAAAATGAAAAACACATTATAAACCACGAATATGGCATGGCAGCGAATGGGGAAACTGGCGCAGAGACTACCACTCTACGCACCTGCTCTGCCACTCAAACACCATCCGGCAAGATCAGTGACATATACTGGAAATGGCATGTCTTTATTACAAAAGGTTGGTAGAACTACTATGGGCGACCTATACACAGAGGGCAATTTTATTACGGATAATGATCTCAATTTCATCAGTAACCAGACACTCCTCTTCAAGTTCACTTACCATAGGCTGCGGGGAGCTATCAAGGACCTATACGACATTCCCAGTAGAAACCCCAACATTGGCAGCACTGCAAATGATCACTAACCTGCACAATGCACATATGGTATCCAAATTATATAAATTGCTACAAGATGATATTGCAGGAAACACCAATAAATTGTTACAAGATGATATTGCAGGAAACACCAATAAAGCAAAGGATCGATGGAATGCCCAATTAGACCCACCACTGCAGGAGGAGGAGTGGAACGCCTGCTATGCAATAATCACATTACTTACACCAAACGGCAACGTACTCCTCATTCATTACAAATACATACACCTGTGCTTATGAAAACTTTCCAGACTTTATTGCCACTCCTCGCGGAACCTGCTTCGCGGGTCCCGCTTCGTGGGGGGCCTCGAGTAACATCTGCAAACCTTGGCCGTGGAGATCATCGTCTTTTCACTGTGGGTGTGTGTAGCGAGCAGGGCTGCAAGCGAGTTGCGGGCTCAGGACTTCAAGTCCCAGGAGCGCCGCCTGCCCGAATTGCCAGCACCTGGGCCGCTCTCCCTGCATGCTCCTCCCCTCTCACTTTGTCCATATAAATATATCCATCTAGTCCCGCTGCACGGGAGCGACCGGGAGAAGCCCGGGACAAGAGCGGGACCGTCTGTGGCCATCAGGGGCCAAAGGAGGCCGGGCTGGGCCAGGTCTCGAAGTTCTAAAATCTGCCTCTGTTGTACTCAGGTTAGTCGGACTCCTTAGTATCCCTCACTATAAGATTTTATTACAGTTATGTCTAACTCCTTACCAACTTGTGTCGGAGTGTCGATCCTTGGGCCCCTTGACAAATACTTTGAGAAAGCAAATAAGGAAATAGATAAAGAACTCCTACTAGCTGAGAAGCGTGCTGAGCGACGCCGATCCATTGAACATTTGAAACAGAATCCCCTGCCCCCCTGATTGATAGAAGTTCTACTCATGATATAGGAAGTTCTGGTAGGTCGGACAGAGATGTCGATCTATTCAGTACTGACCACCTACCTAGTATTTTTCACGACCATAATACTTCTGCTATTAATACTGGTATAAATAGCGTTGACAACTGTATTAGTCCTCCTACTTCTTCTAATAGTCTCATAGTCCTAAACACCCCAGTAGCCCCAATCATAGCCAATCAATCACACTCATCTCTGTATAACCATTTAACTGACAGTGTAACCCCTATCAAGTCAACTCCTATACACAAAACAATGCCTACTCAAAGTAAAAATGGCAATGGCATTAAATCCATGAACCTACGTAGGGTGATTTATTCCCCGCCTAGGAAGAAGAGAAGAAAGGGTGGGGCTAAAAGGAAAAGTTCTAATAATCAAGTTTCTCCTCCTCCGGTAGAAAGACTGAAAACTAATATAACTGTCCCGTCCGTGAGGGTGGTTTCTCCAGGGTCTCTTATTCATCCCACCCCTCCAGCCATAGATCTATTACTGTTTTCGAATAAAGAGATGATAGAATTTTTAGATCAAATTTTAAAATCCTATATGCTCCCCCTTTTGGAGAGAGTTAGGATTTTGGGGGAGAAAATGGACAATCTTTTAACAACTGCTGATCAGAATAAAACTCACCATCCAATGAATTGTAATGACCAGCCTCAATCGAAAGACCAACCTTCCACTACAGTATCGACCCAGAGTAAACCATCTCAAACTAATGGAAACCCACCCAGCAAAAATATTAAAGCCATCTCAACACCCAAACCAACATTAGCAAAAGAGAAGCATGTGCCGGTCTCTAATAAACCGATCCCCATCATAAATAGTCAAACTTTGCCCCCTGTGGTTGATAAAACTAAAACCTTTTCCCAAAGGAAGTCCTCAACTCGTAGGAACACAGTGGACCTACCCCCTGAATCGTCTAACTTTGTTATTGTTTTGACTGGTGTTCCCCCGATCACAAATGGTTCTCGTGTCTCTAATGCAAACTTGAAGAATAAAGTTATCTATTGGCTGAGAAATAATAGACCCCTTCCCGCCCACTTAAACGGAGATATTATCTCAGTAAGAAGGTGTAACTGGGTGGGTCTCCGTCCAAAGGACACAGAGGGCGACATTGTGATTATCAATTTTAGGGATCCCAGAGTTGTTCCTTACATAAGCGACTGGTTCCCAGGAAACAATGAAGGAGGTGTATCTACTCGAAATTTGAGTTATTTCTACCCAGAGCCCATGCTGAGACCTCCTATCTATCCTAGTGCTATTGGATACACTCCCTTCCTGACCATGTCAAAACATTCATCTCTCTTCCCTCATCCTACCAATAATCTCAACACCACCTGCCCTCCTATCCGCCGCCATTATCCACCCAGCAATTTCCCTATAACAGTTAACCGTACTAACTCTAACTGGTATAATGATTATTGGAATATTCCACTGTCGAACTTGTATGAACCTTTGTCAGGGATGGATTCAAATGATTGACTTGACCTCCCTTTTCAAGTTTCCAAGGTCAACTTAGATTGTACAGGTACTTCTATTACCTCAGAAATGGAATTCCATTATGGAGTAATGTCAAAGGATATGACAACATATTGTGGTAGAGAAAAGTATGATTATCCCGGTGGGGTACGGGGTAGGAGCCAGGAAACAGAAGTGGTATCCCAGGATGCAGCAATTGCTGAGGTAGACGACATGGTGATTGGTGACCACAGGGGTTGCAAAATGGGGTCCGGCCATCTGAGTCGGTAGTTCATGGGGTGGCCGAAACCGAGAAAAGGAGTGATGATGTACACCCAGTAGTAAGTTTAAATATTGGGGGTAAAACGTACGATGATACAGAAAAGGACATTAGTATCTCTGGGACAGTCTCAAGTGGTACTAAGTTTGGCTTCTGGAACATTGCTGGGCTCGAGTCCAGACTGTGTAACACGGAATGGGTTGATTTCATAAACCAAGGTGATGTTTGGACATTCCAGGAAACCTGGGCACTCCCAGCGGTGTTCCTAGCAGGTTATCTAAATTTTAGTAAACCAGCAATTAAAGGCAATAGAGGGCGCGCTATGGGAGGCCTGACTACCTGGGGCCGTCAGTTTGGGGGTGTAAGAGCTGATGAGGTATACACTGATAGCCCCAACATATTGACGGTTAGAATAAGATCTTCTAAAGGCCTCGATATCCTGTTGATTAACATCTATGTTAGGGGTACCCGGGGTGGAAGGGTTGTACCAACCCTCCACATCCTGGACAACTTTCTTTCCGGCACACATGTAAATGGTTTTACGGTTGTAATGGGGGATTTCAACTCCTGCTTTGAACCCTTGAGTGTAGGTGATGGTTTACTTACCGAGGCTGAGGATGTGGGCCACAGTAGAGGATATGGTGGTCTCAACCAGACCCGAAAGTGATCATGATCCGCTTGTGATGGAACTAAGGGATCACAGCTTTCTGGGGCTAGAGAGCTGTTGTCTGAATGTTGTTCAGAATGAAGTTGTCCTTAGTAATGACATGAGAAGGGTGCGGTGGCCAAAAGTCTCTGTTGATGTTGAGGCACGCAAGGAGATTAGAACTCTGGTTTTAAACTCTCTGGAAGAAATCTCTTGTTGTGAGTCTCAGGATGATATTAATGTAAAAATCACTAATATCCATACCAATTTATTTTTAGAGTTAAAAAAACTATTTGTCAAAACCATTTCCAAGCAGGGCAGGAGGGAAAAACAGAAAACTCTATCCAGGTTTTATGAGGACTGTCGTCGAACTCATGGGGATTTGTTTAAAATCAATAAAGCTAAAAAACCTTAGCTTAATAAAGGACTGTAGGAAGGCTTATAATAATGCAAGGCATAAAGCTAAGTCCAACTGGGATGAGGAACGGTGGGCGATGTTAACTGAAGCATGTAGCTCTCGGAACGTGTGTCAGTTTTGGCATCTATTAAAATGGGGCAAATCACAGGAAGACCGCCCAAGCCCCGCCTCGGTTGGTCAATCCCAGTGGGTATGTTTCTTTGAGGAACAATTTAAGAATTGTAGTAAAACACTGGATCACATTCCAAATCTTATCCCAAGTCCCCCACTTAAATTTACAAGCTGTGAAGTCAAACATATCCTGCTAGCCATTCCTAGGGGCAAGGCACCCGGTCCGGATTGCATTCCTGCCGACCTATTCCAACAGGATCAGGACCTTTGGGTCCCCTACTTAGTTCATCTGGCAAATGCTTTAGCCTGAGGTGCTAAGGTCCCCGAATCTTGGTTTGGGGTAGAAATCCTGCCCATTTACAAGAAAGGCGATCGATCGGTTCCTTCCAACTACCGGCCGATCAGCCTAATTGATGCGGTCCAAGAAATCATAGCCCGCCTTGTTCTTGGCAGGATTCAAGATTGGATTGATGAGTTTAACATTCTATCTCCACTCCAGGCTGGCTTTCGGCCACATGTGAGTACTCTGGATCAGGCCCTTTGGTTTATTCTTCTTTATTGGAAGACTGTTACCATAGGAAAAGGTAATCTTTATGCAGCTTTTGTGGACTTAAGGTCTGCATTTGACCTTGTCCCAAGGGCCAAGTTGTGGGACTGTCTAGCGAAGTTGGGTATGCCAGCTCCTCTTTTATGCCTATTGGCTAACCTTCATGCCCACACATATGCCCAAGTACGGTGGGGTAAACCCGGGGAGGTAACAGATAAATTTCCAGTTGCTAAAGGTGTAAGGCAAGTGTGCGTTTTAGCACCCACCCTGTTCTCTTTGTATATAAATGGGGTCACTCAATATTTTGCCAATCAGTCTACTGATGCCCCAACCCTCGCTGGACTGAAAATCCCACTCCTCATGTTCGCAGACGACACTTTTTTAATATCCAAGACTAGACAGGGCCTCCAGCAGGCTCTGTTAAGGTTTGAATTGTTTTGCTGCGAGCATGAGTTAGAGGTAAATGTGTCTAAAACAAAATTTATGGTATTAAGAAGGCACTCTTCTATCACAGCTAGGGTTACTATGGGAGGTACACCTCTGGAACAGACAAAGCTGTTTACCTACCTCGGAGTTACGTTTAGTGAGACTCTTAGTTGGGCTCACCAGGTTAACCTAATGGCACTAAAGCATATGCAGATTAAAGGAGCCTTGCTTAAAGAACATAAAAGCTCCTGTTCTAGGCCCATGGCCCCCTTAATAAAAATGTATGGCATGAAGGTTTTACCATTTGTCCTATATGGAGCGGAGCTTTGGGGTCATTGCAACCTTGATTCTTTGAAAGTTGTTCAAAATAAATTCTTAAGGCTGGCCATTGGCCTTCCACAATCCTCACCTCGGCTTCCACTACTGTATGATCTTGGGTGTCAGCCGGTGGAGGATATGGCTAGATTGCGCCCAATAGCCTTCTGGCGTCGCCTTTGGACTACGCCCGAACTCCAGATTTATGCGAGATCATGCCTGGAGGTTAGGGATCTTCCTGGCTCCTCAAACATTGGTTGGTTCAAGGCCCTAAGAACCACCCTATGTGCTATGGGATATGAGAAACTTTGGCTAAACCCTGACACTGCAACTTTTCCCTCCAAGAAGGATTTTAAGCTGCAATATTGGGATTGGGTGGTGAATATAAGACATTCTGGACAGACAGATACTAACCTCACTGGCATATTCCTGGTTATGAAAGACGTCTCCAGCTTTGAAAATTATTGGGATGCAATAACTAAGCCCCTGGACCGCAAATTGTTTCATCAATTTAGGGGCGGCTGCTTGCCTTTAAGGGAGTTTACTAAACAGTGGGGTAAGGGTGGCCCGGGGCAGTGTCCTAGGTGCTCAGGGCAGGACGAAAGTGTTGATCATTTCCTTTTTGTCTTTCCCCTGTATACTGCCCCTCGAGCTAAGTGGCTAAGACCAGTTTGTAGGAATCTGGGTAATCGTTCAGCAGCAGTTGCCAGAAGATTAATAAAGTCTGACCTAACACCCTTAATTGTAATCGGAGTAGCGAAATATCTAGGTTGGGCTTGGACCCTTAGAGCCAGATTTATTATTCGTCTTAGGCTGTAGCCCACACTTATAGAATTGCTATTGATCATGTATAATTGTGTCTCTGTAAAATTTGCCTGGACTATCACGGTTATTAGACTAAGGACCATTTTTAATTTTTAATGACTTTCAATGAAGTATTGTATTTGATTCAAATTGGTCTTTGACCATTTTATATTTCCTTCTTATTATATGAAATGTACATGTATTTTAGAGATTTGTAAACTGTGTTACATGTCTTTCATGATTTAATTATCGAATAAAGACTTCTTGAAATTGAATTGAATTGACTAACTCTAGCGTGAACAGAAGCTCTGGGCTCCAATGGGATTTAGTTTGTCCATCTTAGAAGGAAGAGGATGACAGAAAGCCGGAAGAAAAAGCTCAGTCATCAAAAACAATCATTTCAGGGAGGAAAAAATGTCCAACTCTTAAAACCATTATCTTGGTTTTCAGTTTCTAAATGCAGAAAATCTGCAGACAACTCAATTCATTCATCAGTTGCCCAATAACGTCGCTTTTAAGCCTTGGTGCAAAACCCTATTTATTTAATAGGAACATAGTCAATGTGGTGCTAGTCAGAACTTGATACTGAGCAGATGTCATGAATGGGGAAAAAAAGCTTTCAAATGCAGGTGCATAATGTTAAGCTCCAGCGTACCAATTGATATCCAGAGCTCTCCACTACAGTCTCATAAAACCACTGATGCAACTTACCCTCAGATAGTGCGCCAACCCCAGGTTTGCAGAACTTGTCAATATAAAGGGAACATGGAGGGTGAAAGGTCTCTACAGCGATGAGCATTCAATGGGGTCTAATTCCAAATTACATTTTATGATGCTTTTGTTCATTGATAGTTTTCTCACAGGAAACTTGGATATGTTCTCATTTGAAATATGATGACTATTTTCTGGTGCAGCAAAACCCTCTGTAACAGTCCATGTCAGTGAAGTCCAGCCATTTTACTTAGTAGTAGCATAAATTGGAATCCTAAGGTGTTTGTTCATGCCTCTGTTTAAAGTTAACCTTGTGCAATGTGACAGGATTGCATTCAACCCTCCTCTTGGTAAATGTTTTTACCCCCACCCCAGCCCCCCACCCCAGGAGGTCTTTAGATTATTTAGTTGACTCTATGCTCTCCTTTGTACTTGATATTAGTGTTTTGGAAGAATGCCCATGGATTATTGTTGTGGGAGATTCTAATGCTAAAATCTCGAATTGTACCTGTATGACCCTTGAAAATTCAGAGTTGGATGAGGTCTGGAGTATACCAGAGGCTACTTTACCTGGAAACGTTAGACCATATAGGCGGGTCTACTTTTCCTGGAATGCCTGAGATTCAATGACCTCACCGCCTTAAATGGCAGCTTCCATGAGGATTCCCAGCGTCTTCTACTTTTTATTCTTCCCAAGGGCTACCATTAAGTCGATTATGTGGTGGTATCTTACCAGATGTTTGGTGTTTGTACTCTATTTGAGAACTGATTTAAATGAACAGAGTATTCTTTCGGTGGCCATTGATTTAGAGTTTAAGGTGCTCAAGTCCTGGAATACCAGAAATGACACTATTATTAATGAGTTTTATATCCCAAGGTGTGGTGCCCCCTAGTTGGAAGGGAGCGGTTGTCAAGGCCCTTTTGAAGAAGCCTAGCCTGGACCCCGCCGACCTTGCTAATTTTAGGCCCATTTCTCTGCTCCCTGGCCTTAGCAAGGTTGCAGAGAAACTTGTGAATAGGTGCCTTTCAGGTTTTTTGGAATCCAATTCCCTTCTGGGTGATTCCCAAACAGGTTTCCGACCTGGTCAGGGGACGGATACGGCCCTGCTGGCAGTCGTGGAGAATGCCAGGAGCATTTTGGATTCAGGGGGATCGGTGGCAGTGATCCTCCTGGACCTCAGTGCGGCATTTGACACCGTAGACCACCAGGTGTTACTCCAACGGCTGTCAGGGGTGGGGGTCTCCGGGATGGCCCTGAAATGGTTCGCGTCCTTTTTGAAAGACCAGACGTTTGACCTTTGGGAAGGCCATGAGAAGTCAACATCTGTTCCTCTCCAGTGCGGTGTGCCACAGGGCTCATCGTTGAGCCCCACACTGTTTAACATTTACATGGCCCCACTAGAGAGTGTGGTGCTGCCACTGGGTATCAAGATTATCAGCTATGCTGATGATACCCAGTTGGTGGTAGGGCTCCCCCAGTCTGCAAACCAACCCGACCGGCTGCACACATGTTTATCCAAGATCTTTACCTGGATGTGCAGCTCAGCACTTAAAACTTAACGGTTCAAAAACTGAACTGATGATGCTGGGGAACTCCCCTCCCTCCCTATCCCCGAGCAGCTGGCCCAGCTGTCTGGGAGCGGCACCCACCCCCAAACAGGAGATTAAGAGCTTGGGGGTGTGGCTGGAGCAGGACCTTTCTTTTAAGACACACGCTAAAAAGACCGCAAGCGTGTGTTTCGGTCTGCTCCGGTCTGCCCGGAAGATCTTACCTCTACTCCCGATGGCCTCTAGGAGGCTACTAATCCAGGGACTCATTATCTCCCGGCTGGATTTCAGCAATGCGCTGTTTCTGGGGGCTCCAGAAACAACTCTAAATAAACTGTAGCAAGTACAAAATGCCGCTGCTAGGCTCTTGACGGACCTTTCCAGACGCCAATCAGCTCGCCCTGTGCTCAAGGCGCTTCATTGGCTCCCCGTTAGAGAGAGGGTGAATTTTAAAGCACTCTGTATGGCCCACAAAATCTTGCAGGGGAAAGGGCCACCTATCCTACGGGAGATGGTCCAATCCTACAAGGCCCCCCGTGCCTTGCGCTCAGATCACCTACATCTGCTGCAAGTTGCGAGAGTAAGGAAGGCCAGGACTGGCGGCAGAAGATTTTCCATAAATGTGGCAACATTGTGGAACTCCCTTCCGTTATACCTGCGCTCTGAATCGAGTACCTTACGATTTCGCAAACTTTTAAAGACCCATTTGTTCCCTGCCTAACTCTTTTGTCTCTTGCTATGGTGCGTCTATCTGGAAGAGCGCGGGGATGCCCAAGGGTAACCAGGCGCGATATAAAACTCATTAATAATATAAAACTCATTAATAAAGGTAAGGGCACAGTTTTATACTTGGCCTTTATTGATTTATCCACAGCGTTCAACAGAGGTGTCTCTCTGAGCTGGGAAACTACGCTAATAGACAATTTTCTAAAAAATAAACATCTCTAAGAGTAATGTTCCGGCGTTTAGGTTTCGGGGTTGCGGAATTATTTATTTTATTTTTTATTTTGTGTCTCTTATATAGCGCGCAGCTACCCCAACGGGGTGTCCCGGCGCTTCAGAGGGTGGGATAGCTCTTTATTCATGAGTGTTAGCAGAACAGGTATGTTTGTAATGCCTTACGAAAGGGGAGTTCTTCCTGGATTGAGCAGATAGCCTGCGGAAGTTTATTCCAGAGGGAAGCGGCGCATGTTTGAAAAGTTTTTCCTCCTGATCGAATCTTTTTGAATCTCGGAGTAGTCAGGAGGTTTTTAGAACTGGATCGCAGTGATCTGATGTTTTTATAGGGGCGTAAGCAGGAGGAAAGATATGCAGAGCCCTTCCCCTTGATTGCCCTATGAGTCAATGTAAAGGCTTTGAATCCCACTCTTTTTTGTATCGGTAACCAGTGGAGTGAGCGGCGATGTGGGGAGATATGTTCTCGAAGGGAAATCCCACACACTAGTCGGACTGCCGCGTTCTGTACTGTTTGAAGCCGGTGGCAGAGGCCTGCAGCAAGTCAGATATCCAGACCATTGGCATATTCCAAATGCGATTTAATCAAGGCTTGGACAATAGTTTTCCTTGTGTTATTGGGTAGGAAATTAATAAGTTTCTTGACCATCCTTATTTTAGAAACTCCAAGATTTTTTTACAGACTCTTTGGGGGTGGGAGGTGTGCTCAAGTCATGTGGCCACCACAGATTAGAGTCCAGGGGAGATGATTGGTGGAAAAAAAGGACTTCTGTCTTTCGAATATGCTACTTACCAGTATGCATTTGTTCTTGGCATGTAGGGCTGCTGACATTCATATCTGTGCATAGATCGCCGCCAAGTGTTGGGTCCGGATGGTTGCACATTGTTGTCCTGGAAGAGTCTTCGAAGTATCACAAGATAGGTGGCTCCTCCCCTGGACTACAGTGCGCATGGGCATCCTCTCCATCCTCAGATTGTTTTTCGCCATTGTGGCAGAGATGGAGTGTAGTACAGTAAGTGATGACCATGCTAAGAGTAATTCTGAGTGCTGCAGCCGCTACAGGCGCCGGGGAGGAGGGCGGGCGATATGCTAATTGCACAGACATTAGGAATATATATATATCTAATCACGTCCATACAGTATATTGCCTTCTACCTCATATCTATTTTGTTGTTATTACTGCTATTATAATGTCTATCTGTAATTCTTTCCTTGTTAAGCGCTCGGATACCCACGGGTCTTGTCCGCGCTATACAAAACACTATAAATAAATACATGCCAAGAACAGATGCATACTGGTAAGTAGCATATTCGGTCCGAGGCATGTGGGCTGCTGAATTCATATCTGTGCATAGAATATATAGCAGTCCCTCTATTAGCGGCGGCTGCCTGTGCCAGCCGCAGCAGTCTGAAAAAATGTTTTTAGAACAGCCTGTCCTACAGCTGCCTGCTGTTTGGAGTGCACATCTACGCAGTAGTGTTTGGTAAATGTGTGTATGGTAGACCATGTGGCTGCTCTACAGATTTCCTCTAAAGGAATGTTGCCAAGGAAAGCCATGGATGCCCCCAACCTTCGTGTTGAGTGGGCTCTTGGGTGAATCGTTAATGTGCGCTTAGCCTTTTGATAGCAAATCTGTAAGTACTTAACGATCCACCTGGCTATACCTGCTTTTGAAATGGGGTTGCCTTTGTGTTGTGGTGAAAAGGCAACAAACAGTTGTTTTGTCTTCCTGAAATCTTTTGTCCTATCTATGTAGTACATTAGAGTTCTTTTGACGTCTAGTGTGTGGAGCATTCTCTCTGCCACTGAATCTGGATTCTGGAAGAACACTGGCAGTTCTATAGTTTGATTCATATGGAACTGTGAAACCACCTTAGGCAGAAACTTAGGGTTAGTGCGTAGTACCACCCTGTTGGAGGTAATCTGTATGAATGGCTCTTGGATAGTTAGTGCTTGAAGTTCACTAACTCGTCATAGCGATGTGATTGCTATTAGGAAAGCCACTTTCCACGTTAAGAATTGTATCTCGCATGAGTGGAGAGCAGAGGTCTTCAATCTGTGGGGCGCGACCCCCAGGGGGGTCGTGGAGTCCTTGGAAGGGGGTCGCAGATTCTGTCAGAGTGCAGTTCCTGGCTTGGGCTGATCGAGGGTTCTCACGGCAGAGGCCTGATTCACACCGAGGTGTGAAAAACATCAAAGCCTCATTAACAAGTAAAAGGTATTTTAAAGACCTGTCAAGTACTTGGTGTGGCTGTGTATGTGTCCCTGAAGCAGTTTCGAGCTGGGGGAAGGGGGGGGGGGGGACAGAGGGGGGCTGGGGGAGCAGGCTGTAGTGAAGCCCTTTGAGGTCAATGGATATTGCGCGCCTGGAGCTGTGGGTCCCGTGACACGTTCCCCCGCCCCCATCAGGGAGGCGGAGAGATGCCCTCCCATGATCGGGAAAGGAGGAAGACGACGCAGAGAGATACTGCCCCCCCCTCATGACAGGGGCACAGAAAAGGTGGGTGGATGAATGATGGATGGATGGATGTAAGGATGAAGGATGGAGGATGGATGGATGTGTGAAAAGCTGGGTGGATGAATGATGAATGGATGGATGGATGAAAGGGTTGATGGTTGGATGAAAGGATGGATGAAAGGGTGGATGGAAGGATGAAAGGGTAGATGGATTAAGGATGTATGGATGGATAAAAGGTTGCATGGATAATTGATGGATGGATGTGTGAAAAGATGGGTGGATGAATGATGGGTGAATGGATGGATGAAAGGGTGGATGGATTAAGGATGTATGGATGGAAGGATGAAAGGGTGGACGAATGGATGAAAGGGTGGACGAATGGATGAAAGGGTGGACGAATGGATGAAAGGGTGGATGGATGGAAGGATGAAAGGGTGGACTGATGAAGGATGAATAGATGGAAGGGTGGATGGGTAAAAGGTTGCATGGATGGATGTGTGAAAAGGTGGGGGATGAATGATGGGTGGATGGATGGATGAAGGGGTAAACGGATAAAGTATGGATGGAAGGATGAAAGGGTGGATGGATGAAGGATGTTTGGATGGATAAAAGGTTGCATGAATGATGGATGGATGTGTGAAAAGGTGGGGGATGAATGATGGGTGGATGGATGAACGGGTGGATGGATGAAGGATGTATGGATGGATAAAAGGTTGCATGGATGAATGATGCATAGATGGATGTGTGAAAAGGTGTGGGGATAAATGATGGGTAGATAGATGGATGGATGAAAGGGTCGATGGATGGATGGATGGATGAAAGGGTGGATGGATGATGGATAGATGTACGGATGGAAGGGTGGATGGGTGAAGGATAGATGGATGAAGGATAGATGTATGGATGTAAGGATGAAAGGGTGGACAGATGAAGGATCAATGGATGGATGAAAGGATGGATGAAGGGATGAAAGGGTGGATGGAAGGATGAAAGGGTGGATGGAAGGATGAAAGGGTGGATGGAAGGATGAAAGGGTGGACTGATGAAGGATGGATGAATGGAAGGGTGGATGGATGTATGGATGGATACAAGGTTGCATGGATGAATGATGCATGTATGGATGTGTGAAAAGGTGGGGGGATTAATGATGGGTGGATGGATGAAAGGGTGGGTGGATGTATGGATGAAAGGGTGGATGGATGGATGAAGGATGGATGGATGTATGGATGGGAGGATGAAAGGGTGGATGGATGTATGGATGGATGGATAAATGATGGATGGATGTGTGAAAAGGTGGGTGGATGAATGATGGGTGGATGGATGGAAAGATGAAAGGGTGGATGGATGAAGGATGGATGAAAGGATGGATGGATGTGATTAGGTCTAACAGGCGCATTTATGGTTGTCAAAAGTTGATGATGAGGAGTACCAGTTTCTAGAAACTTTTGTCGGAAGGGGGTCCTTACCCCTAAAAAGGTTTACAAGGGGGTCTCGGCATCAAAAAGTTTGAAGACCTCTGGTGTAGAGGCTCAAAAGGTGGACCCATCAGTCTGGTAAGGACCACATTCAGGTTCTATACAGGTGCCGGTGGGTGTCTGGGAGGAATAACTCGTTTGAGTCCCTCCAGAAAAGCTTCGATGGCAGGCACTCTGAAAAGTGAGAGATGCTGCCTGTTTTGGAGATAAGCTGCTATTGCGGATAAATGTATACGTATGGAAGCATAGGCCAGATTGCATTTGTATAGATGTAATAGATAACAGATGTTGTGAGTAGATGCATCTAGCGGATTAATGTCGTTGTTGGCACAATAAATGACAAATCGCTTCCATTTCGCCGCATAACATGCACTAGTTGTGGGCCTCCTTGCCTTCCTTATGATATCCATACAGTCAGGAGGCAGGTTGAGGTAGCCAAATTCTAAGACCTCAGGAGCCAGATCGCCAGGTTGAGCTGGTGCGGATCTGGATGCTGAATGTCGCCATGGTTCAGCGTCAACCACGGAGAGTTCTAGAAACGTGGTGTACCATGGTTGGCGTGCCCACGTTGGAGCAACCAGGATGAGAGTAATCGAGTGCTGCCTCTGTTTGCGTGCCACTAGCGGTATTAGCGGTGCTGGGGGAAAAGCGTACGCAAATATGCCTGACCAGTTCATCCATATCGCATTTCCCTGCGACTGTGGGAACCTGGCGGCAAAGCTTTGGCATTTTGCGTTTTCCCTTGTGGCAAATAGGTCTATCTCTTGATGACCCCACTGCTGGAAGTACGGTTGTAGTACTGATGGATGTATCTCCCACTCGTGCATCTGGTGGCTGTGCCTGCTGAGCAGGTCCGCCATCTGATTGTCCTTGCCTGGGAGGTGTTCTGCCATGAGGAAGATGTTTCTCTGAATGGCCCACTTCCACATGCTCTGAGCCAGATGAGACAACTGTGGAGAGTGTGTACCTCCCTGCTTCTGTATGTAGTACATGGCAGTCATGTTGTCCGTCCGGATCAACACTACTTTGTTGCACAAATGTACTTTGAATGCTTTCATTGCCATGAAGATTGCCATCAGTTCCAGAAGGTTGATATGCATCTTTTTCTGCTGTGTTGTCCATAGTCCCTGCACTGTGTAGTGGAGTGCATGAGCTCCCCATCCCTGGAGAGATGCGTCCGTCGTCAGTATTATCTGTGGTACAGGCTCTTGGAACGGTCGGCCCCTGCAAAGGTTTTGTGGGTTCCACCAATGCAGAGAGCTGTATGCGCGACCGGTCACCAACACTAGGTCTTTTCATTGTCCGTGAGCCTGATTCCACTGACGTGCTAAGCACTCCTGAAGCGGACGCATGTGTAGTCTTGCGTGCGGGACTATGAAGATGCAGGAGGCCATCATGCCTATAAACTGCATAAACACTCGTGCTGGAAGCAAGTGCTGTGGTTTGAATTTCTGTATCAGCAATTGCATGCTGTTGACCCTCACTGAATTTGGCTGTGCTTTGGCTGCCAGAGTGTCTATTGTCGCGCCCAAGTACTGCCGTATGTGGGCGGGCTGAAGGTGGGACTTTGGATAATTCAGTGAAAACCCCAGATTGTGAAGAAGGTGAATTGTGTCGGACATGTGGGGGGCACATTACTGGGCAACCTTTGCTTGGATAAGCCAGTCGTCCAGATAAGGGTAGACGTGAACGTTCTGTCTCCGTAGGAGTGCAGCCACTGTCGCTAGGCACTTGGTAAACACCCTGGGTGCTGTTGTTACTCCGAAAGGGAGGACTTTGAACTGATAATGCTGATCCTGAATGGTAAATCTGAGATATTTTCTGTGTGACGGGTGTACCGGTATATGGAAATATGCATCCTTTAGATCTAGTGTTGCGAGGAAATCTCCCTGACTGAGTAACGGTAGAACCTGCTGTAATGTGAGCATGTGAAAATGTTCTGACAAGATGTATTGGTTTAGGGGCCTGAGGTCCAGTATGGGTCTGAGGGACCCATCCTTTTTTGGGATCAAGAAGTACAGCGAGAACACCCCTGTACCTTTTTGTTCTACAGGCACGAGCTCTATGGCTCCTTTTTGCAGCATGCTGACTACCTCTTGCTGCAATAACTGTAAGCTGCCTCACCCACCTGTCTGTAGTGATGGATTTCCAGACCAGCAGGAACTGTTGTAGTCTCCCCCCGACCGGTGTTATATGGTCGGGGGGGGTTTTAGTGACAAGACGTCACTGTTTGTTAGTGGCGGAGGATCGGGAGTTGTTGTTTCCACGGCCTCTGCCCTTGGTGCTGTTTCCACGATAGCCACCCCTATTGTTCTTGTTGTAGGTGGTCTGCGTGCCTCCTTTACTGTATTGTGTCTGCTGGGACGCCTGGCCTCTGGAAGCTCCTCTATTGTTGGAGCGACGAAAAGAACCACCCCTGAACTGCTGCAACTGTAGAGGCCCCATAGACTTTGCAGTCTGTGTCCTTTTTAATTTTTTCTAAGGTGGTGTTCACTTCTGGGCCAAATAAGTAATCAGGGTTAACTGGCTGATTGAGTATGGTTGTTTGTATCTCAGCCAGGTGTGTCTTCGTAACATAATGCTTGTATTAATAGCCCTGGCTGCAGTGTCTGCTGCGTCTAGCGCACACTTAATAGATGCGTTGGATATAGGTTTTCCTTCTTGTATTAGCATTTCTGCTGCCTCCTTATACTCATCTGGCAAGTGTTTTAACAGGGTCTCAAGTGTATCATAATGAGCCCTGTCGTATCTGGCTAAGAGTGCCTGTGTGTTGGAGATTCGCCAGACATTGGCCGCTTGAGCTGCCACCCTTTTCCCTGAGGCTTCTAGCACTTTAGATTCCTTGTCAGGTGGAAGAGCATCACCCGTGGTCAGAGAGTTCGCTCTTTTACGAGCATTTGAAACAACCAGAGAGTCCAATGGCAACCGTCCCCTGATATATGTAGGGTCCACAGGTGCTGGTTTGTATTTTTTTTCAATCCTGGGGTTTACCTCTCTTGCCCTTGTAGTCTCCTTAAAGATGTCCCTACCGTGTTTCAGGACACCTTTTAGCATGGGTAGAGTCTTGACAGTTCTCTCGGAGGTTGAGAAGGTGTCAAATAAAAAGACCTCTTCAATAGGGTCAGCATGGAGTTGGACATCGTGATTTTTTGCTGCCCTCTAAATAAGTGCGTTAAACGCAGCCGTGTCTTCTGTAGGTGAGGTTTTAACAGCATAGATATGACTGTCAGGGTCATTTTGTGGCTCCGCTGGGTCAACAGTGTCTGTCCAGAGTTCAGTGTGGTCTTCTGGATCAGTGTCTACAGGATAACTGTAATCCTCATTGTCATCATCCCCTACATCTACATCTGAATGTGCGGGTGAAAAAGGAGCAGGTTCTTGTCCATATTGTTGTAGAGGTTCAAAAAGAAGGTGATGTTGCAGAATCCCTTTTTTCTTTAATGGAATTTTATACGACTCCATAGGCTGTTCTGGGGCGATCTTTCGCTTGTAAATGGAAAGTCTACCAGTCTCCGCGTCAATGAATTGCCTCGACTGATCTTCCTGCAGAGGTTGTCGATGCTTTGTGGCCCCTTCAGTAGTTGTAGGCTTTTGCCCCATGGACACCTTTTTGGCCACTTCAATGCCTGTCTTAGGGGCGAACGCCTTAGGTGTCACTGGTGGCGGTAAGTATAAACTTAAATCGGTGCCGATGCCTTTGGAGTCTTACTGACTGTCTTTGGGGGTGGAGTGGCCTTCGGTCCGACAGCTATAGCTTTCTCCTTAATGCGCTGCAGCGAGTCCAACACCTACTTTGAAAAAGAGGCGGATGGTTGTGTTGACTCGACGGGGTCCTTAGAGCCACTGCTTGTTTTGGGCTCGAGGTCTTTGCTGAACTTTGCTTTGTCGAGTCGATGCTTAGGCTAGAGAACGTTCTGTGTTTCAGTCCTTTGTTTATGTCTACGGTCTTCGGCGCCAACTTCTTTGGGTCGATGTCCTTGACCTTCTTTTTCGGTGCCCCGGCCTTCGGCTCGACACCCTTTAGCAACCTCTCCGGGTCGATAGCACTCTTGTTTCGTCGGAGCCGATGGTTCAGAAGCCTTCGATCCGATCAAAGTAAGTTGTACTTTTGGTTTAGATTTTGTTTCCAGTGCTTTCGGTTTTGTAGTCACCGATGTTTTTTGTTTCGATTTCGATCGGTCAACCGATGGCTCTTTTGAATTGTCCGTAGCTGGGCCTTGAAGCGAGGCTGTAGAACTATGCGCTTGATCTTGGGTAAGGCCTTGTGGCGATCCCTCAACCTGAGCCTTATAGAGTGTTTTAGTCTCGGCCCCCATACCAACGGTTGGGCCTAGCTCCTCGCTCGAGCTATCTTCTACGGCCCCAAAGGCCTCATCGTCGTCTCCTACCTCGTCGACGTCTTCATTTTCGACCATCTCCTCATCCTCTGCGTCATAACTGGAGTCAATCTCTGATGCAGGATCAGACAGGTTCCCTTGAACCTCTTGCTCGACCCCCTCATCTTCTTCAGCATCGAAGATGTTCACCGGGTCAGGTGCTGTCTGCTGGGCTTCCTTCCACGCCGCGCGTCGAAGGCGAAGTGTTTTCTTGGATCGGAACCAAGAACAAGCCATACAGCTGGCTTCATCGTGATCCGGAGACAGGCAGTTGTTGCACACTGGGTGGACATTGATGTGAGGATACTTGGAGTTGCAAACGGGTCAACTCTTGAATGGGCTCCGTTCCATCATCGATCGTCGATAAGGCCTCTGGCGTCGACCGGGCCTATTGTGCTGAATAGCCACGCGGCTCTTCTTGACGTCCGGCTCGAGGATTGAGCTGGAACGAGTACTCGGCACAGATCGCAAAGACAATACCGACGATACCTAGAGGCCTTTTGGCCAAATATAAAGTTTTCTATCGATTCCGAACTTGAGTTAACAAATATACATCCGAACCCAATGGCGGAAAAAAACAATCTGAGGATGGCGAGGATGCCCATGCGCACTGTAGTCCAGGGGAGGAGCCACCTATCTCGTGATACTTCAAAGACTCTTCCAGGACAACAATGTGCAATCATCCGGACCCAACACTAGGCGGCGATCTATGCACAGGTATGAATTCAGCAGCCCACATGCCTCGAACCCAGCATTAAGTCGGAGACAGTTCTCATCCATCCAATATGCGACTTTGCGTAAGCAGTCTTTTAAAGGATCCAATGTAGACTTAGATGGTATCATAGGAAAATAGCAGTTGGATGTCATCCGCGTATGAGGTGGCTTTGATTCAAGATTGAGCAATCAGCTCGGCCAGGGGGGAGAAATAAACATTAACAAGAAGGGGGCTCAAGGAGGAGCCTTGAGGGGCTCCCCACTTGAGTGGACGGTTTTCTGAGGTGAAAGGAGGAGTGTAGACCGTCTGTGTACGGTTGGACAGAAAAGTAGATACCCATTTCAGGGCCTGGCCTTGGATGCCTTTCGAGTGTAGACGGTCGATGAGGACAGGATGAGAGACTGTGTCGAACGCTGCTAATAAATCCAGCAGCACCAACACCACCCTCGATCCTGCGTCAAGTTTCCATCGAACAGCGTCAGCCATCTCGATTAGTGCCGATTCCGTGCTATATCCTCGTCTGAAGCTAGTTCTGCCAAAGAACTATCAAGAGAGATCTCTTCAAAATCCGAAAAAATCTGGGAAGGTTCGAGGCTGGGATTTGGGTACACTGGTGGGTTATCAGTGAGGTCGGTGCGGTTATTGCAGGGAAAAAAAAATCATAAATGGTGGCAATTATTTCCTCAAAAAAGTCTGATAAACGATATCGGGGGCTGTTGTAGGAGGGCCAGGGAGTTTGTAAAAGATCTTACAGTATTGAAAATTTGTCTCGCAGAACCTTGGGCTCTGTTAATTTTTTCCTCTAGGTACTGTCTTATGATCAATAATCTTTTTCTTATAGTTTTTGAGAGCTGATTTATATTTTAGTTTACTGTCTGGAGAGTATGATTGTCTCCAACGTCTCTCCAGGCGTCTACAGGCAGACTTACACTTTCGTAGTTCATCTGAATACCAGGTTGAGGAAGGGACAGAGCGGAATGTTTTGATAGGCCTAATAGGAGCAATAGAATCTATAGCAGAGGAGATCCAGTTGTAGAAATTATTCAACCTGGAATCTAAATTGATGGCCTCCATGGGGGTGGTTGAGGCCAGTTGCACTCCTATGCTATCTGAGGAAATCTTACTCCAGTTACAACCAAAGGTTTTAGCTGATACTTGTGGTCTTACTAGATGGGGTAGAGTAGTGGAAAATGGGATAAAAAAAGTGGTCGGACCAGATCACAGGGTAGGGAACACCAGCTGTAAGGTCTGCAAGGTTGGATCATATGAGGTCAAGAGTGTGACCCGCTTTTTGGGTAGGACAGGAGATCAAAGGGGTTAGTCCGCCATCTGAAAGTGTGGTGAGGAAATTAGAACTTGTGGGGTCGGAGGCGTCCTCCACATGGAGATTAAGATCTCCGAGTAGAGTGAAGTTGGCGTAGCAAGAGCTAGCCTGGAGGACTTAATCCAAGAAGTCCGGAAGGAAAGAGACCTTTGACTTAGGGGGGCGGTATACTAATAAACCTGTAAGGGTGGTGTTGGCTGCTAGATTGATACAAAAAGGGAGTGCTTCTATGGATTCCATTTGATTATAAGAAAAAGAGGAGATGGTCCATAATGATCTAAAAATAATAGCGATCCCTCCGCCGCGGTTGTAGCTTTGTCTGTTAGCGCAAAGAATGTGATTCTCAGGGGGAATGGCAAGGGACAGAGCAGGGTTAGTTTTATCTCCTAACCATGTCTCCGTGAGAAAGAGGATATCCCATTTGTTATCTGAAAGGGATTGAGCTATATCCAACGAGTGTTTAACAAGAGAGCGGCAGTTAATGAGGCGCGCTTTGATGGTAATGTTTTTACTAGAGGTTGGGGCCCGTTTAGTGCTACCTTTAAGAGGACAATGAATCACAGAGGTCCTTTCTGCCTGATCGTATTTACAGAGCATGCACGGGAAGGTGCGGGTTGTAAGGTCATAGGGGATAGCATGAAGGCAACCACAATGCTGTTGCCTTAATTTAAGTAAAGCTCTTTTATCATACCTAAATGGGGAATGTGTAATAGGCTCGGCATAGTGATTAGCCACGGCCGCGTCCTGGTCGCGGACGGGCGCAGACGGGCAGGACTCTGGAACGACTCCGGCGCAGATTAGGCGCGTCCGCTGTACGCGTCCGGTGCGCGGAGACATGCCCTTCCCTTTTTATGCTGTCCGCTAGGGTGCGTGGTGACTCTTCCCCAATCAAAGATGGCCGCTATTGAAACCGAATTAAATTAGGAAGGATTTATATTGGTTCTTGGGGAACGATAAGTTGGAAGTGGTAAAGATGTAACCCTATCTTGGTAGAATTATTTCCAGTAATTGCTTAAATAAGAATCAAATCAGTAGGTGTGGAAGTAAGGCATTATATCAAGCTTCAGCCATTCACAGACTATAGTGTTGTGGTCAAAGGGATTTTGCTCATGTCCATGTTTTGGCGTTCTAGAAGATTAAAAACAAGCCTTCACGGAGTTATGCCTTTGAAGTAATGAAGGAGCAGTATTGGTCCTTTTTTAGAAGGTTGAAGGAGCAATCTGGCGACAAATCTAGAATTTCAATTTTTCAGCTGTTCCTTTTGCCCTTTGGCTTGAATTTGGGCTCCTCCCCACAAATGTGTTTGCTATTGCAGTTGTTAAAAGGTGGGGGAAGAACTTACTGAACAGTGACTCGTGCTCTACAAGTGCTGCACCAAAATAGGAGATATTTCATAGCTTGAAGGGAAGAAGTGCCCTCTTTTAAAACCATAAGAAAGCTCTGGATTCGTTCGAAATTGCTCAGAATGAGGTGGCGCCCCTCCTGAAGCTTATTTTAAAATATCTGATAAAAAAAAATTCTACTTATGTAGTTAGCTGGAAAGGGACACAGTAATTTGTGCTCAGTACGCTTGGAATGAAATTGTAGTTGAGAGCAGTATTTGTAAAAACCTCAACCGTATGTTCTATGAAACCTTCCCCATGGTGTGCGTAGAACTGTTTTACTGCTAAGGTTGAATTTACTTCCATTTCGAATTCACAGGATCATGGGAAGGTATACCCAGGGATGAAAGGTTCTGTGACCCTTGTTGGAACTACGTTCAAAATGTAAACCATGTGATATTGGTTTGTTCTCTGCTACGCTCACTGCGCCATTAATTGCCAAGATCACTGTTTATAAAGCACAACATAACTTCGGCAGCGGAGGCCACAAGAATGTTTTTCCCCCCAATCAGAAATAGATTGTACAAAAATGTATACATGTTTTAAATATGTTCTATAGTGTAATTTCATATTAACTGTATTCGGCTTTGCACTTGTGGACTAGGCATTATCCCTTAAATATGATGTATTGCATAATATAAGTACTGTATTAGCATTGCAAAGTAGGTGAATTTATTTTTTCCTGCGTTTTTCCTTTGCCCTTTTGCACTATTAATCTGCTGTATTTCACTAAGAATGTATAGTTTCCTGTACAGTCTAAGAATCGCATTATAATGGTTGACTGTCCCAACTGCGGATTTGCACTTTTCTTAGAGTACGTTGTATTCTAAATGGCGTCGTCCTGTTTTTTTTTTTTTAATTCGGAAAATTTTTAGACTGTATGTATTATTCCTTGTATAACTTATACCTGTATTTATGTGGACCTCAGTTTCTAAATTATAATAAAAATTTGAACTTGAATGATGCTTACCACTGCTGCTAAAATCAGAAGAAATTTGGCTGTAGCTTGTCAAATACACTGCTATGGATTTTGATTTAACTAGTGTAAAGATGCCACTGTAGTGGGGTCGTTTTCACACATGCATGAGGATGAAGAAACGTGTAGAAAGCCACCAAGACAAGAAGTCAAGCAAGTGTTCTCAAGAGGAATACATGAAAGGAATAATCGTTTCAAGCCTAGGGATAGGATCTTATTAGCACCAATCGCAGATTTCCTTTCTCTTTCAAGTTAATGTGATTTTCAACAGCGAGTATATTCTCCCCACTGACTCCCACTAATCCACTTCCAAAATGTCACCACTCCTTTTCATTACTTTGGTAACAGTAAGATGGCCTTAGATATTATGACACATTTCTAGAGTGCTTCAAATTGCATTTACATAGCTTGCAGAGATAAAACAGAACTGTGATGTCAATTTCATCAAGCCACAAAAACTCTCCTCCCTATCCAAAGAGTCTCTTACTGAACATACTGTTCCATTCTGCATGTTCTTGGCATCGGGCTTCTTGCGAACAGTAGTAAAATTCCATTCAGGATGAGAAAGATTCTCCTTGTTGCTGGATTCCCTACAAAAATGACAAAAAAACAGTACGAAGTTAAGGACACCAACAGCAATGAGGTTATCCTTTATGCTAAAACCTCTATGAATTGCTGTCACTAGACATACATTCAGGAATCTATATGAAAAACTATTAAAGACCTAGCCAAAATAGCACACATTGAATTAATTAAGTGGTATATTTCAGGTTTAGCAAGGAACAACATTATCTCTAAAATTCAATAGCAATTGGCTTTAAACTTACGAGTCAGAGTCCCCAGAGTCTGAATCATCATCACTGTGGCCTTCCGCCTTCCATCTCTTGAACCTATCAATCAACTCTGTCAGATAGGAAGTCCTCTTGGCATTCTTGACAATGAATTTGTGCTTTAGCAGTTCTTTAGCAGTAGGACGCTGCATCAAAAGTAGACAAGTAAAAACTATGCACAGACTGCACCACAGATAATTTAGTGACCAGCATTTGTAAATCAATCTTGCAATGAGCTTCAGTGATTTTTTCTGTAATTAAGGCTCCACATACTGTTGAGTCACATGTCAGGGATACTAAAAATATTTAGTGCAGTAATCATGTTCTACTGATGCAGGTCAGCCAGATCAGTGGGGAAACTGTGGTAACCGAGCAGCACAAACAGACAAATTGTCATAATAATGGTCTTGCATACAAAAAGCAGCACTAGACTGGCTTGAAATAAAGATGCACGTCAATGCATCCTTGCTACAATGGAGATTTACAGCACAATGCTCACTTTAATTGCTGCCTACCCCTGCATATGAGCGGTTTATAAGAATCATTCATAACAGTGGCTTTAATGAAGTAAAAATCGCAAACAAAAATTCAGAAGACAACATTCGAGGTAAATCGTGTCATTGAAAAGAATACGAAATACTCACAAAAGTAGGATCCTTATTCAAACACGCATCAATAAACTCTTTGAATGGTTTGCTGAACTCGCCTAAAAGGGTTGGTGGATTATTTTTTGGAATAAGAAAGAGAACTCTCATTGGATGCATATCAGAATTAGGCGGCTCCCCTTTGGCAAGCTCAATAGCAGTAATTCCCAACGACCATATGTCAGCCTGCAAAATACAATTAGAAATAAAAATACAAAAAAACAAGGTCAATTTTCATACAAGAAGTAGAAGGAAAGATACAAAAGTGATGGTAAAAGCACTGTATGACAATCAACTTCTGATGAAATAAACATGCTCAGTCATGTAAAAAACATACCATTCATTGTTCAACAACTTCATTTCAACTATGATCAATTCTAACAGAGGTGTTGAGGTTAAAAATAAAATCATACCGCAGGTCATACTGAGCGTCGATAGGATACCCTGGAATGGAGAAGTGAGGAGTGGTAGTGGACATTATGGTTTGTACACAGATGTTCAAGAGATAAGCATGCAACTGGAAATAATTGTGCTAAAGGTGTGCAGAGTGAAAAACGGGCATATTTGAGTTGGAGGAAAATGATATATTTCAAGATATTTTGAGCTTAAGTGGAAGACCAAGGTGGAGGCATCAACCTGACGGTACTAGAACAGAGAAACAAGGAACTGGTAGCAGTTCGTGTTCTCTGTAGGTTCAGCTGTGCTAGGGATACGAGCAGCAGAGCAGCTTGGGATGTATAGACAGCAGGGTGAAGGCATAAACCGATCTGTCAACTAAGCTGAAAAAATCCAAGTTGAGACCTCTGCCCCAAAAGTATCTGGTAGTGAAGTATTGGGTAGCGAGTGAGGACTTTACAAAGAGGAAGTACTTTGAAGTGTACATTCTACGATTTGGGCACAAGTAGTCCCTGATCAGGTTAAAATAAGTTATTCGTCTCCAGACAACTACACGTTCCAGCAGTTTTGCTGGGTAAGGGATAACCTATATTGGCATATGGAGTGTGAGCTGAGAAGAGCCATAAGAGGGCTACTTAGTAGAGAACGTTTCATAGAAAACATTCGTAGTGATTCAGCTCCTGAATATATATTAAGAGGCATGGTCCGAGTATTTACTATATTTAACACGGGGAAATCTTAGTTAATGATTAACAAGCATCAAAACCTAATGGAAGGGGGTGTGGCCTGACCGGGAATAACATAGGACATGGATTGTCGGAGCTCTTGCAGCTCTCAGGCCCTAAAGCATTATAAAGCCCCACTTCTGACTTGAATTTAGGTTTGGTGGTGCTGGACATCTCCGAGCAGAGCGAGGGCTGTTGGGACACAGTCGGTGTCCCCTCTGCCTGCTCAACAGCTCTGTGGCAGGCATCCCCGATGCCGCACGCAACAGCATCGCCGTCTTACATTGGCCTGCTCCGGGTCGGGGGGCTCACTGAGGGGTGATGTGGGCTCCAATAAGAACCTAAACGAGTTGGCGACCCCTCACTGCCGCCAGTATGCATTTGGTGTCCGTCGCCTCGCAGGGTAGCCATGAAGCAATCGTCCCTGGCACTTGTCTGGCGATGCACTTGCAGAGGAGAGAGATGACAACACCGCAACCTCCAAAACAGGCGACCACCAACCTTGCAGGCGCCTCAAAAGTGGTGAATGTCGGCTGATACCTGTCCTTGGGCCTGGGACCTATATCCCGCTGCTCATCAGGGGATTCCTTGCAGTAGTCATCGCTGCCCACCCCCTTGGGGACCTTGCACAATACCCCCCTGCACCGGGAAGAGCCCCCGCTACTAATTGGCGCAACCCTCATTGTACCCATCAGGCCTTCACAGACTCTGCGTGAACCTGGGAAACAGCACAGCCCTGTGAACGGTGGCTGTAGGAAGCTGGCTATGTATATACTATCCCAAAGTAAGGTATAGTGTGTACAGAGTCCAGTGGATACCCATAGGTAGCCAGAGGCTAAAGTAGATAATACCTTACTCTCTATTCGTGGTAGGGAGGACAGTAAGGCTTTATCAGAGGGTAGTGTTAAGCATTTATTGTACACACTTAGGCAAGAAATGATGTCACACACTCCAAGACTGAACTCTGACCAATTTGTTTGAATGAAAATATTAATAGGTTGCATTTTATTTCTAGAACCAAGCCAGGCCTGGTGCAGGTGAGGGAAAATGCTACATACCAGTATGCATCTGTTCTTGGCATGTAGAGCTGTAGATTTGTATACGTGTGCATACATCACCATTTGGTGATGGGCTTGGATGTGTGCACTTTGTTTTTGTCTTGGAAGAAATCTTTGTAGTCACGAGTTAGGCGACTCCTCCTTAGGACAATAGCGCGCATGGGCATCGACTACATCTCCAGATTGTTTTGCCATGGAGTGTTATGATGGAGTTAGTAAGAAATCGAAAAGGATGTCCATATGTAATGTATCTAAGTAAGGTAGTACTGGAACAGATAGAGGTATGCCGGCAGGCGATTGGGCGTATACGAATCTACAGCTCTACATGCCAAGAATAGATGCATACTGGTAAGTAGCATTTTCCCGATCGAGACATATGAGCTGTAGATCGTATACTTGTGCATAGGCTATACAGCAGTTACCTCCTTAGTGGTGGCTACCTGTATCTGTTGCAGTGGTTTGAAAAAGTGTTCTTAATACAGCCTGGCCCTCACAAGCTTGTTGTTTTGCTTGCACGTGTACACAATAAGGCTTTGTGAAAGTGTGTGGTGTAGACCAAGTTGCTGCTTAGCAGTTGTCATCTAGAGGAATGCTCCCTAAGAATGCCATAGACACCCCTAGTTTACGTGTGGAGTGAGCTCTAGGCGGAATGGTTAAGGTGCGTTTGGCTTTAGCATAGCTTATTTGGATGCATTCAACGATCCACCTTGCAATCCCTGTTTTTGAGATAGGATTGCCTTTATGAGGTGGGGAGAAAGCCACAAAAAGTTTAGTCTTTCTAAAGAATTTTGTTCATTCAATGCAGTTAAGTATTGCTTTTTTTACGTCTAGCGTGTGAAGAACTCATTCTGCTACTTAGTCTGGTAGAGGGAAAAACACTGGGAGCTCTACAAACTTGTTAAGGTGGAAAGGAGACAAGAATTTAGGTTAAAAAAAATGGGTTAGTCCTAAAAACCACTGTTATGATGAATTTGCAGGAATGGTTCTAGTATGGTTAATGCCTGGAGTTCACGGACTTAGAGAGGTGATCACAACCAGGAACGCTACTTTCCAGGTGAGAAATTGTAATTCGCATTTATGCAGCGGTTCAAAGGGGGGACCCATGAGTCTGGTAAGGACCACATTTAGGTTCAATACTGGAGAGGGTGGAACTCTAGGTGGAATTACCCTTTTAAGTCCTTCCATAAATGCTGTGATAGGTGGTACTCTAAACAAAGACAAGTGTTGTCTGTTTTGGAGATAGGCTGCTATTGCAGCGAGATGTAGTCTAATGGATGTATAACCTAGGTTATATTGTTGTAGAAGCAAAAGTTAACAGATGATGTTTTGAATGGAAGCATCTAGTGGGTTGATTTTGTTATTTGTACAGTAAATTACAAATCTTTTCCACTTTGCGGCAGAGCAAGCTCTAGCGGTAGGACGGCTAGCCTCTTTAATTATGTTCATGCAGTCTGGTGGGAGATGGAGGTAGTTAAACTCTAAAATGTCAGGTGCCAGATCGAAAGGTTGAGTTTACTGGGATCTGGATGCCATATTTCTCCATGGTTCCGAGTAAGAAGCTTGGGTGAAGGACGTAGCATTTGATGAGGAACCACTGATAGTTCCAAGAGGGTTGTGAACCATGGCTGTCGGGCCCATGTTGGTGCAACCAGGATCATTGTGAGGGAATGCTGTTTGAGCTTCCGAAGCACTAAAGGAATGACTGGGAGAGGCGCAAAAGCGCAAGCAAATTTGCCGGACCAGTTAATCCATAGCGATTTGCCTTTGGAAAATGGGTGTGGATACCTGGATGCGAAGCTTGGGCATTTTGCGTTTGTGTTTGGCGAACATGTCTATATATGGGTAGCCCCTCATTTGAAAGAATGGAAGCAGAACTGGAGGATGAAGTTCCTATTCGTGGATCTGCTATCTTTGACGACTGAGCAGATCTGCAATCTGATTGTGTACTGCAAGGAGGTATATGTTTGCTGTCATGTTGTTTGTACGGACCAGGACAGCTTTGCGTACAAGGTGGAGTTGAAAGGATTTTAACGCTAGGAAGATCGCCAGCAATACCAGGTAATTTATGTAGTGTTTTTGTTGAGAGGTCCACATGCCCTGAATGATTTTGAAAATAAGCTCCCCAGCCGGTGAGCGATGAGTCTGTTGCCAGCACTATCTGTGAAACTGGATCGAGGAACTTCTGCCCTTTGGAAAGGTTTTGAGAGTTCCACCACTGCAGAGAGCGAGGTGTGCAGCTGTCCACCAACACCAGATCCGTTAGCTGACCTTGAGCCTGGTTCCACTGACGTGCCAAACATTCCTGCAAGGGACGCATCTGGAGGACGATGAGAATGCAAGAGGCCATCATGCCGATTAACTGCATGAACACTCAAGCTGGTAATGAGTGTTGAGGTTGAAAATTTGATATGAGGGCTTGCATGGTGCTTATTCTGACTTGGTTGGGATATGCTAGAGCTTTTGAAGTGTCTATTGAAGCTCCTAGATATTGTCGTTTTGTGGACGGTTGGAGGTGGGATTTGGAGAGGTTGACTGAATCCCAAATAGTGACGCAACTGGATTGTTTTGTATGTGTGTTGAACATAGCTACTGTGTGACTTGGCTTTTATGAGTCATTCGTCCAGATAAGGGACGTATGAATATGTTGTCTTCAGTAGTGAGCTGCCACTACTGTGAGGCACCTGGGGAAGACTCTGGGTGCAGTGGTCACCCCGATTGGGAGGACTTTGAATGGTAGTGTTGGCTGTCTATCACAAACCTGAGATATTTCCTGTGAGCGAGGTGAATTAGAATATGAAAGTAGGCGTCCTTTAAGTCCAGAGTGGACAAAGTTGCCTTGTTCAAGTAGTGGGAGTACCTGTTGGAGAGTGACCATGTGGAAGTGGTCTGACAATGTATAGATTTAATGGCCTGAGGTCCAGTATTGGTCTGAGGAAGATGTCCTTTTTTGGGATTAGAAAGTACAGTGACTACACTCCTGTGCCTTTATGAGGGCAAAGGGACTGGTTTTTTAGTATGTTTTTGTAACAGAGAGAACCTCTTGTTAGAGAAGAGTGGGAGGTTCTGAGGACAATGGGCGTTCTTTGGGAGGAATGTTTGGTGGAGTACCAGTGAGTTCCAGGCAATAACCATACTGTATAATTTGACTTACCCACTTGTCTGTTGTAATTGGATTCCAGAGAGGTAGGAACTGTGATAGGAGTCACCCGACATGAGTAGAATGGTTGGGGGTAGTGGAGGGGTGGTAGTATAGGGAGGAGGGCGGGGGGGGGGGGGGGAGTGGGGGGAGCCACTGTTTGGTTGTAGTGGGAAGTGTGGGTGGAATTATTTTTGCCTCTTCCCATATTGTTGTTTACTCTATATCCACCTAGATAGTATACTCAGGAGGAGGAAGGTTGATTTTTTTTTTTAAGTAGAGGAGGTTTTCTCTGATGACATTGTTTTGGCACCGCCCCTTTAAAAGGAGCGACAAAAGGAGCCTCTGTTAAAGGGTAGTTGTAGGGCTCCCATAGATTTGGCAGTTTTTGTATCTTTCTTAATTTCTTTTAATGAAGAATCTACATTTGGTCCAAAAAGATGATGTTGGTCAAAAGGCTGGTTTAGTATAGCTGACTGTACCTCTTGCTTAAATCTGGAGTTTCGAAGCCAAGTATGGAGGCTTAGCAAGATACCAGTATTAATGCCACAGGATGCTGTGTCAGCGGCATCTAGTGCACATTTTATAGAGGTGTTTGTAATTAATTTACCCTCTTGAACGAGGTGGTTTGCTTTACCCTTGTATTGATATGGTAAATGCTGTATTAGTTTTTCTAGTTCGTCATAGTGCTCTCTGTCATGGCGTGCTAGAAGGGGTTGCGCATTGGCAATATGCCAACTATTAGCGGCCTGTGGTACAATTCATTTGCCTGAAGCTTCTGTAAGCTTTGACTCCTTATCAGGAGGAGGAGGGGAGTCGTCTGTAGCTTGTGAATTGGCTCGCTTCTGGGCATTGGATACAACAAGGGAGTCCAAGGGCACTTTACCCTTAATATAAACTGGGTCAGTAGGAGAAGCTTTATATTTTTTAAATCAACTCTTGGGGTAAGTATTCTTGCTCTAACTGGATCCTTGAATACTTCATTAGTGTGCTTTAGCATGCCTTTTAGCATTGGCAGTGTATCAGTAGATTTTTGGGATGGAGCGAATGTTTCCATGAGGAAATCCTCCTCTAGTGGGTCAGTGTGCAATTCCACTCCATGATATTGAAAAGCCCTATTGATAAGTTGTGCGAATTCAATATTGTCTTCAGGTGGTGATGGTCTGGACGGATATAGGTCCAGATCATTACTATAATCTGGGTCTTTATCATAATCGTCCCATGGATCTGGGTCCTGTGGTATGGTCATTATCCCCATCACCAATGTTATCTGTGTCATTATCCTTGTGTGGTTCAGGGGGGAATTCAGGTGGTGGGGAGTTACATTGAGATATGAGTAATTTGGGATTCATAGGTGGAGGAGATGGAGGTTATGTAAGCGGGAGAGGGGT
The DNA here is from genome assembly GCF_964263255.1 of Lissotriton vulgaris. Lineage (NCBI taxonomy): Eukaryota > Metazoa > Chordata > Amphibia > Caudata > Salamandridae > Lissotriton > Lissotriton vulgaris. The sequence goes on from NC_141691.1 coordinate 338,952,602, forward strand.
TAGTACCCAAGTCCTTCCTCTTTATGAGAGGTATATGGTATTCCTTTGAAATGTCCTGTTTCCGTTTCTTAGGAAGGGTTGCTACAAGATGTCCGGTTGTTGTATCAATAAGCAGTTTTTTCTGCTTGGGATCCATTGGCTCTTGTAAAGGAAGTTCTTTAGGTGGTATGTCCTTTTCTTTAGTAGTTTCAGAGGGTATTTTAGTCTCTGAAGCCTTAAGAAGAGTGGTTTGTCTTTTTGGTTCCGAAACGTTTGGTGCAGGTTGTTTATGCGCCGAAGTTTTGTGTAAAAGCTTGTCTTTTGTAACTTTCGGTCCCGAAGGTTTGTCTTTAGGTTTTGAATCTGAAGTCTTATCTTTTGGTTTAGGCTCTGAAGATATTGGGCTTTGTTTGTGCCGGATCCGTAATTTTGGGTTTGGGAGTTTTCGGGTCAGAGTCTTTTGGTGCCAAAGATTACTTTGGTGCCGGTATCAAAACATCTGGTCCATGCTTGGGTTTGGTTTTCAGTGCAGAGATGGTGTTTCGGTACCATGGAGACGGCTCAATCCTGAGCCGGAGGGTGTGTCTTTCAGTTTGGTATCTGGGCGGAAGGCGGGGCATCTGAACCATGTTCTTGGTGTTTCCCTAGGCCCAAGGGCAAAGGTAAAACTGGAGCCTTAGTGGGCTTTTCGGTGACCTGGGGCTCGTTACGCACAGTTCGTTGACCAGGAGTATGTGCGAGTCTTCGGAGTCTACAGCTTCAGACATGGAGACTTCTTCCTCTTGTTCGGCACTGGGCTGATGGGACTCACACTGTTCTCCGAAAATGTCCGGCACCAGGCTAGTGCTGCGTCTCGTGACATTCAGCCAGACTGTCACTAATCGTTTTCTTCGATCGGAATGATAGACGGGCCTCGCAGCTACTTTCTTCGTGCTCCAATGATAGGCACAGATTATAGACCACGTATAGATCTGTGTGTGGAAATTTAGCAACACATCTGGGGCATTTTTTAAATTGAGTCCGTTCCATCGACTGCTGGCGAGGTCGGAGCAGGTAGCCCTTTTGGCCCGCATCGAAGCTCCTGATCGAAGTTGTTGGATTTCACAATGTGCGTCAAAGGGTAAACCTGTGATCAAAACAATACCATCAAGGTGTAATGATTGCGCGTCGAAAAGATTTGAAGGCGGTACCGGAGTGCCGCAATACACATCCGAACCCTATGGTGGAAAATAACAATCTGGAGATGTAGTCAATCCCATGTGCACTATCGTCCTAAGGAGGAGTCACCTACCTCGTGCCTACAAAGACTTCTTCCAAGACAGAAACAAAGTTCAAAAATTTGAGCCCAACACCAGATGGCGATCTGTGCACAAGCATACGATTTACAGCTCATATGCCTCGAACATAATATTTTCCAAGAATAATCCAGTTGAATACAGTTGAAATGCAGTAAAATGCAACTGGTTTGTTTACAGGTAGGTTAACAGTAAAAATTACTTTTCTGTTACTATTATAATTGCTTTAGAGTTACCATTAAGATTACGGCTTTAGTTACTTTTCAGATTCATTTTCTTACTCAGTGTGGTATACCTAGATACCAAACTGGGACATTTCCTGCATAAAGTTAAGTAATGCAATTTGTTATCGCAACACACTTATATGCTTTTTCATAGAACTCCCAACTCCACACTTCAAACTTTTTACAGAAAAGCAGTCAATGCAGTCCTCTGGGAAGAAGGAAAATGCTACTTACCAGTATGCATCTGTTCTTGGCATGTAGGGCTGCAGAACCACACACTGTTGCATTAGATCACCATCTGGTGGTGGGCCCGATGTTGTCTTGGAAGAATCTTTGTCTGCTAGGTGACTCCTCACTTAGACCGTAGTGCGCATGGGCATCCACTCCATCCTCAGATTGTTTTCGCCATTGGGCAAATGATGGAGTTGTATCATTACAGATAAGAATGACCATGTATTGCGTTTCTAAATAAGATAATACTGGAACAGATATGAGTAGCCTGGGAGGCGGGTGGGCGTGTGTGGTTCTGCAGCCCTACATGCCAAGAACAGATGCATACTGGTAAGTAGCATTTTCCGTTCGAGGTATATGGGCTGCAGAACACACACTGTTGCATAGATTGCACCGCAGTTTCTCCCTTAGCGGCGGTCACCCACATCTGTTGCAGTAGTTTGAAATAATGTTTTCAGTACAGCCTGGCCCACACTTGCTTGTTGTTTTGCCTGCACATCTGCACAGTAGTGTTTTGTAAATGTGTGCGTAGTAGACCATGTAGCTGCTTTACAGATATCATCTAGTGGTATGTTTCTTAAAAATGCCTATCTTGCGGGTAGAATGAACGGAGGGATGGATAGAGAGTGTTTTGCTTTTTGGTAACAAATTTGAATGCACTTAACAATCCATCTGGCAATGATTGATTTAGAAATAGGATTGCCCTTATGTGGAGGAGAAAAGGACACCGTTGTTTACTTTTACGAAAAGGTTTTGTCCTATCAATAGGAGAGAAGCGCTTTTTTTTTTCATCTAATGTATGTAGAGCTCTTTCTGCAACCGTTTGCGGTTGTGGAAAAAATACTGGCAACTCAATGGATTGATTGAGATGGAACGGTGAAATGACCTTCGGCAGAAACTTTGGATTTGTCTTGAGAACCACTTTATTATGATGAAGTTGTACAAATGGTTCTTGAATTGTTAATGCCTGTATCTCACTCACTCTTCTTAGTGATGTAACTGCTACTAAAAAAGCAACTTTCCATGTAAGAAACTAACTCACACTTATGCAATGGTTCAAAGGATGGACCCATAAGTCTTGTGAGCACAATATTAAAATTCCATACTGGAGAAGGTGGTATTCTCGAAGGAATTATTTGTTTGAGTCCTTCCATAAACGCTATGATGGCAGGTACCCTAAACAATGACAAATGTCTGTTTTGGAAATATGCCGCTATAGCAGCAAGATGTAACCTGATTGAAGAGTATGCTAAATTAGATCTTTGCAGATGTAAAAGATAGCATATGATGTTTTGTATGGAAACCTCTAAAGGGTTAATGTTGTTGTTTGTGCAATAAAGAACAAATCTTTTCCATTTTGCTGCGACACATGCTCTAGTGGTAGGACGTCTTGCCTCTTTAATGACATTCATGCAGTCAGGAGGTAAGTTCAGATATCCAAACTTTAAGACCTCAGGAGCCAAATCGCTAGATTGAGCTGCATTGGATCTGGGTGCATAATCTCTCCATGGTTCTGTGTTAGTAGATGTGGGGAGAGTTTTTGTTTGTGATGTGGTACTACAGAGAGCTGCAGTAGCGTTTTGTACCATGGCTGTCTCGACCACGTTGGTGCTATGAGAATCAATGTGAGAGAATGTTGCCTTTGTTTGCGTACCACTAATGGAATTAGTGGGAGGTGGAAAAGAGTACGCAAATTTGTTTGACCATATCATCCATACCGCATTGCCTTTGGATAATGGGTGTGGGTACCTGGCGGCGAAGCTCCCATTCGTGTATCTGTTGTCTGACGACTTAATAGATCTGCCAATTGATTGTGAACTCCTGGTAGATGTTCTGCTAACAGAAAAATGTTTTGAGGAATGGCCCATCTCCAAATGCTCTGCTCCAGCCGGGAGAGCTGTAGGGAGTGTGTTCCTCCTTGCTTTTGAATGTAATACATTGCGGTCATATTGTCCGTCCGGAATAGTACAGCTTTGTTTGTTATGTAATGTTGGAACGATTTTAGAGCTTGGAAGATTGCTAGTAACTCCAGATAATTTATGTGGAGTACTTTTTGTTTCGTTGTCCACGTACATTGTACTGTGTGACTTTGTAAGTGCGCTCCCCATCTAGTGAGAGATGCGTCTGTGGTCAGTATTATTTGTAGAACAGGTTCTATAAACGGTCGGCCCTTGGAAAGGTTTTTGTTGTTCCACCATTGCAGAGAGCGATGCGTCCGGTCTTCTACCACCACCAGATGTGTTATTTCTTGTTGAGCCTGGTTCCACTGACCTGCCAAGCAAGCATTCTTGTATGGGGCGCATTTGTAGTCTTACGTATGGTACTATGAAAATACAAGATGCCATCATTCCTATCAGCTGCATGAACACTCGAGCTTGCAGTGAGTGCTGTGCTTGGAATTTTTTTAAGAGATTCTGCGGAGCTTGTATTCTCAGTAAGTTAGGGTATGCTATGGCTTTGGAGGCATCTATTGTGGCACCTAGGTACTGCTGAGATAGGGATGGCTGTAGATGTGATTTCTTTTGAGTCACTGTAAACCCCAACATGTGCAGTAGGCAGATTGATGCTGCGTGTGCTGTACACATTGGTTGTATGACTTGGATTTTATTAGCCAGTCGTCTAGATATGGAAATACGGGAATGTTGTCCCTTAAGTGTGCTGCTACTACAGCAAGATACTTTGTGAATACTCGAGGTGCTGTTGTCACTCCGAAGGGGAGGACCTTGAATTGGTAGTGCTGACCTTCTAGCACAAACCTTAAGTACTTTCTGTGAGACTGATGAATGGGAATGTGGAACTAGGCGTCCTTGAGGTCTAATGTGGCAAGGATGTTGCCTTTCTCTAGTAACGGTAAAATCTGTTGTAATGTGACCATATGAAAATGGTCTGAATGTATGTACTGGTTTAGGGGTCTTGGATCTAGAATTGGTCTGAGAGACCCGTCCTTTTTCGGCATGAGAAAATAAAGAGTAAACCCCTGGGTGGTGTTGTTGGGGGAGTGGAAGTGAGCTCCAGGCAATAACCGGACTGAATTATTTGTCTCACCCACCTGTCTGTGGTGATGGAGTTCCAGACAGGTAGGAACTGTTGTAATCTTCCTCCAACCGGAGTGGAATGGTCTGGGGGATGGAAGGGAAGTCACTGCTTGAGAGTAGAGGAGTTGTGATTGTTGTTTTCTCTGCCTCTACCCTTATTGTTGTTTCCTCTATACCCTCCTCTATAGTATCCCTTACCGGGCGAGGTTTGGTTGGGCTGTTTGTAAGTAGAGGAGTTGTCAGTTTGGAAACCCATAGATGAGCCCCTATACGAGGAGCGACGAAAGGAAGGTCTATGAGCTTTTGTTTGTAAAGCTCACATTGATTTTGCGGTATCAGTATCTTTTTTCATCTTTTCTAGTGCATGGTCTACATTTGGACCGAAAAGATGTTGGTCAAAAGGCTGGTTTAATATACTGGCTTGTACTTCTGGTTTGAATCCAGAGATTCTTAGCCATGCATGCCTACGCAACAGTATCCCTGTATTTACTGCCATAGATGCTGTGTCTGCAGTGACTAACACGCATCTTATGGAGGTATTAATTATGACCTTGCCCTCTTGTATCAAGCAGCAGCCCTAGCCTTATATTGTTCTGGCAGGTGTTGCATGAGTGACTCTAACTCATCATAATGAGCTCTGTCATATCTTGCTAACAGAGCTTGAGTGTTAGCAATCCTCCATATATTGGCAGCTTGTGATAGTGTGCGTTTCCCTGAAGCATCTAAAAGCTTTGATTCTTTGTCAGGGGGAGGAGCATCCCCCGTTGTCAGAGTTGGCTCTTGTTCTCGCATTTGACAACACCAGCAAGTCTAGTGGCAACTGTCCCTTAATATATGCAGGATCAGAGGGAGCTGCTTTATATTTCTTTTCCAGTCTGGGGTTAATTATCCTGGCCCTGACTGGGTCTTTAAATATTTCTGGTGCGTGTCTTACCACTCCATTAAGTATTGGAAGTGTGGTAGTGGTTTTATGTGATGTTAACAGTGTATCCATAAGAAAATCCTCTTCTATTGGATCTGTATGCAGGTCTACTTCATGGAAAGTAGCTGCTCTATGGATGATTTGTGTTAACCCAATGGTGTCATCTGGTGGAGATTGCCTAGACGGGTATGACTCGTCCTGTGGTAGATCTGGTGCATCTTGTGCATTGTAATCTTCCCATGGGTCACCTGATGACCCAGCCATATCATATGGGTCATTTATGTCTTCGATTTGCTGATAACTCTGTTGTGAGTATGTATCCCCATAGTCCTCCTCCCGTGGTAATATACTATGTGTGCTAACTGGTGAGTGTACAGAAGAAATATCTGGTAGTATTTCTACTTCTGATGGAGAGAGTCTTAAAGGGGAAGTTTGAACATGTTTCTTTGGAGGAACAGGAGATGGTAAAGGACAGTCCATTTTCCTCTTTTCAGGCACTGTGTACAACTGTCCAGTCTTTGGATTAATTTTTAGAGTCTTTTGCCTTACGTCAGGCTGAAAAAGCTCTTCTACAGGTAAATCCTTTTTCGGCGCCGACTTTTCTGGTTTGGAACCGTCAGGTTTAGGCTTCACAGTGTCTATTATCTTTGGAACAGTTGTTGATTTCGGTTCCGAAGACTTTACTTGTCTTTTCTTTGGACCTGTACCTTTTGGATCCGAAGCTTTGGCTGCAGAGTGCTTAGACTCATCCGCTTTTGGTGCTGAAGTGTGTTTCGGTATGGAAACCGCTTTTGGGTCTGCTTTTTTAGTTACCGGAGTCGTCTTTGTTTCGGTAACCTTTGGAACCTCTTTCGGTGCCGAACTTGGTTTCAAACCTTCTTTAGGTGCCAAGCTTGGCTTCGGTTCAGTAACTCTTGGTATGGATGGGTGCTTCGGTGCCAGTGTTGACTTCGGCTTAAGCACTCTCTGCTTTTCGGCAAGGACAGATTGACTCGAGCCCGAGTCGACTGGAGGCTTTTTAATTCTCTTCGCTGCAGAGCCTGAAGACAGGGCGTCGGAAAGTTTCGATCGGTGTGCACCGGGACCTGAAGATGGGGGTGGACCGAAGCCTGTCCCGGTATGTGGGGGGTGAACAGGGTCGACGCTCTTACTCACAACCTGTTGACCAGCTGGAAGAAGATAGTCATCTTCAGATCGATCCTCTGCTCCAGAAGCTGCGCCCTCTGCTTCGGAAGCAACGCCTTCTTGCTGTTCTTTGACGTCTGCCTCGATCGGCGCCTCGCCTATGATGAGGTCTGGTGTCGACAACGATGACTGCTCCATAGCTGTTCGAGCTTGAAGGTCCCTGATGGTTTTCTTGGACCGGAACGAAGCACAGGCCTCAGTCTCGACTCTCGTGCTCTGGAGACAAGCACAGGTTGCAAACCTCATGCAGGTAGGTTTGGGGAAACTTGTGTCCACACTGAGGGCACTTCTTGAACGGTGTTCTTTCCGTGAGCCAAAGGCCCAATGGCCCCGATGAGCGCTGGAATGGAGAAGTGGATCCTCTCTTCGACCCGGGCGACCGGAATCGGTGTCTAAGACGATATTGATGTTGTAGATTGATTTGACACATCCGAGCCCGATGGCGGAAAAAAACAATCTGACGATGGTGTGGGTGCCCATGCGCACTACGGTCTAAGGGAGGAGTCACCTAGCAGACAAAGACTCTTACAAGACAACAACAAAGTGTAATCATCCGGGCCCACCACCAAATGGTGATCTAATGCAACAGTGTGGGGTCTGCAGCCCATATGCCTCGAACATAAAGTTATTGATTTCAAGGTAAGTACTGTGTTCAGGGAGTTGGGTTTTTGGGGTTAGACCAAGGGTTCCCCCAGGGTCAAGGATGCACTCAAAGCATCCTCAGCTGCACTAGGGCTGTCAGGTGCAGAGTCCCAATGTTATCCAATGAGGGATAGGGGGGCCTCCAGTTGGAGGCTGCTCACAAGCAGGCCACAAGGTTGTAAGAGCAAAGCTCCAGGACGTAGAGTCAGCACAAAGGGAGATCGGATTTAGCCCCCAAAGTGCACCCACAGCGGCACAGGGGTGGGTGGGGGCAGGGTGCTGCATTGACAATGTGTGCCCAGTTTTCAATTGCGATTCTCCGGTTGCAACAAACACTGCTGGCTCGGGGACGAAGATCGCTGGATGAGACAACCGGGTGGAGAGGTAAGTTGGGACGTCGTGGGATGGCGGGACACAGTCTGTTGGGCCACCCGTGTGCAAGGGTGACTTATGGTGTGGTATTCATCCTACCGGCTCCAGTCATGGTCGGGGGGGAGATGCTCCAGAAATGGGCTGCAGGAGTCAGCTGGAGGTCTTGAGGTAGGTCCGGGATCACCAGATCAGGATCGCTGGGAAAACCTCCTCCTGGTGTTGGGCCACTCAAACTCGGGCTGTCTGGTTTAGACTCGCGGATTTGGCCAGAGCCAGAGTCTGATGGAGAGCAAATCAGGTGCTTACAGGAAACAAAGTCTGGTTTGGGATGGCAGGGTAGGTCCTCCGGGTTCTGCGGGCTGCAGGACACACCAGGATTTCTCTGGAGCAAGTTGAGGGCGGGACAGGCCAGTAGGGCAGGGGCCAAGTCAGTTGGTGTCCTCCTCTTTCTCATTCAGCAAGGCTTCTTGGGTCCTATCTTCTTGTCTGAGGAGGTAAGGTTGGGGGTTGCCCCTAAATACTAAATTTAAGGGACTTACAGGTACCAAGGTGTGTTGGGTCCCTTCCTTGGGGTGGGTACCCCCTATTATGCCACCCTCCAGTGGGAGGGGACATGAGCCTCACTCTGGTTTGCTGGGGCCCCCCTATCTTCAAGATGGCAGGGCTGAGAGTTGTGCTTCACCTCACCTCTCCTACCGGAGGAGTGGAGTTGGCAAAAGTGGGAACACCTCTCCTCCTAACTTGGATTTCCCACCAATTCTCCCCAAAGTGGGGTCATGAACCTGTGGGGTCATTTGCTGAGAGCAACAAATGGCTGGGGTAGCTCACAGAGGCGGCAAGTCTTTGAAGCTTCCCCTTCCTGGACCCTGCCCATCCTGAGGGAGGAGGCTTGGCACCTCGACTCAGGATGTGCGTTGTTTCAGGACCCAGAGAGCAGCAGGCTCTCAACCCAGGGGGCCAGAAACATGTCTGGTGATGGCAGCTGGTGAGCAGCCACTCAGCCAGGACACTAGAGTTAGGTCGTTTTTCAGGGAGGCATCTCTAAGATGTCCTCGGAGTGCATTTTTCATTAAATCCCATACTGGCATCAGTGTGGGTTTAATGTGATGAGAAGTTCGATATCAAACTTCCCTTTTTGCAGTAAAGCCATTATGGTGCTGTGGGGTTCGTAATGACAAACTCTCATACTATAAACTGTTTATGGCTTTACTGCACTTATATGGTCCAAGCATGGACCTAGACACTGTAGGGTTATAGAGCTCATGCACCAGTACCTTCACCACTGAAATAGTGCACCCTGCTAGAGGGGTGGCGTACATATGCCAGGGCAGTGGATCGTAGGCATGGCACACATTCTCACAAGGGTTCACTTTTTTCAGGACAAAGAAGTTGTGTTCCGGGCAGCAACGGGTAAACTGGACATAGTATTTCACAGACACTGTGCAGATTTACTAGGACCTTTACGCACTAATTCATAAGAAATGAGAAGACTAAGTCTGTGACAGAACACTTTTGCTCTCAGGGTATCCAATAGCAATGTGCTAAAGAGGCACAGGTTCCAGTGGCAAGCCCGTAGCCGCAACAAGGATGCACAAGATTTGCACTCTGCCAAAGACAACATTGTTCATCTCCATTCTGCACACTTGTGCCCAGAAAGGGAAAAACAATCCAGGCTGGCCAGTGGCTATCTGCTGTCAACATGGCACAGGCTTTTTCCTCTCAATGTGAGCACAAATTTGGGTAGGGTATAGGAGGATGGTGCAAAGGCTGGCAGGAGGCCAGGTATTACTTTTTTGGGGTGTGGTGTCATGGGGGATGTTTTAAAATGGGCCAGCTGGATTTTTCCCCAATTTAGACTCCCCAGCTCAATTTGGGAGGGCTGGGTCTTCAATAGAGCTCCAGTGGGCCATAATTACCACTCTGCAAATTCATAGACGTTGACAGAAATGAAATAAAGAATGGGAAAGAAAAGTTAACATAGATCTTTTTCATCTTGCGATACAGTGGCAGACAACTCTAGCTTTGCTCTACATCGCACATTATCCCAAAGAAACTAATCATTGGATTAAAAAAAAGGAATTTAGTAGGGGAAAATTGAAATAAATGACTAAGAAATTGGGTGGCTGGTTGGGAAGGGGGCGCGGGTGGTGAAACCGCAATCCTTGTCAGGGTAAGGCACAAACACATCCCAAATTAATCTGTGCTCAACCCTCCGGTAGCTTGGCATATAGCAGTCAGGCTTAACTTGGAGGTAATTTGTGAAGTATTTATGAAGCACTACAAAAAGCAATAACGTGAAAACACCACAGGAAAAATCCTGAAGCAAGTTAGAAAAATAGAGCAAATTTTAAAACTCAAAAGGAGGACCAAAACAACAAACATTTTATTAGTAGAACCAGGGACATGTAACTTTAAAGTTGAGTGAATAGAACACCAAAAGCAGAAAAGTGCTAACTGTCCTGGTCTAGCGTGACCAGATAGTCACCAAGTCATACCTTCATAAAAAAGCTAGGCCCACTGAACTAGATTACCTTAAATCCTGTTTGCCAACAGTTGCAGAGTCCCGTGTCTAGGAAGCGTCATGCAGCCAAAATGATTTTGAGGTGCAAGACTGCATCATCGAGGATCCCGTGGATTAAGGCTAGTGATGAGAAGCCCGGGTTGGAGGATGCGCAGCCAATGCAATGCATTGCTTCAGAGTAGCGGCGAGGTTGCAATGAGAGGTCCTGCATTGACTATGCCCAGCAGTGGTTCCAACAGGGCTGAAATGCGAAGTCCTTGGTAAATTTCATGAAGCAAAGGTAATGTGTCAGTTCTGCTCGGGTTATACCATACAGCAGAGGAGATGCATCTGATCTGCTGGATTCACAGTTCGGCTAGCAGAGCACCTTCAGGCCCACTTCCAAGGGCCCAGGCCTGGGATGGCATCACTTGGTAGAGCAAGACCCACAAATGGCAGACTCCTGGTGCTGTGTTTAAGGTTATTGGAAGCCTCTTCTGTCCCTGAGGCTTCTGATCAGTAGGCCATCAAACTAGCCCAAGGAGTTAGGTCCGGTCCTGACCCAGGCAAGAGGGGACCAGGGCGGCAAAACACGTCAGCAGTCCTAAAGAGTGGCAACCTAATCAGCAGCACAACAGTCCTCCTTTCGGGCAGGGCTAAACAGTGGCACAGAAGTGTACTGAAGATTTGGGTCTCAGGGTCCGATATTTATATCTGGTGCCGATTTCGAAGTGTGGAAAGCTTCAATAGGTTACCACCCCCTCAAGGTGCCAGAAATCCCCTTCCTCCCTGCACTGGCCCCGGTTTTTCTGAGGTAATATTGGACTAGTGTTTCGTCAACAGGTCAGTGCCTGTGACTCTTCAGGGCTTGGGAGGCTCGGATTCACTCTTTCCAACGAGACGAGCCCTGGGGGAGTTCTGCTTCTACAGGCTCCGCTATTGCCATGGACGTACCCCGCCCGACAACTTTAAAACCTGACTATTCCGCCATTACCCTTTAACCCGCACTCCTGGTTGGAATTATCACCGGATCATCGATACCACCTCCATGCCTCCCAAGCCCTGAAGAGTCACAGGCACTGACGTGTTGACGAAACACATGTCAGCTGGCGTTGTTTTTCCTATGAACATCTTCACATAAAAAACATATAAGAAAAACACCGGTGTCGATAACATTTACTACCAATTTTTGTATCTACTGTTGATATTAATATGTGTGCCCAGGTTTCTGTCGTACTTTGCTGAGGGATGGGCGTTTGCTCCTCGCTCATTCAGGGGTTTTGGGTTTCCTCCTGTCCTGGCGGCACCACACACTTAATTATATCCACCACCCAGTTATCTCCTGTTATAGCTACCTGCCGGAGCGCCACTCACCTGCTACCCCAAAACCCAGTACAGTAGTCATAATATTGGACTAGTGTTAAACCCTTTGTGACAGTGCCCAGGAGGGCCTTTGTGATGTGCAATAATGGCAGGAGACAGCTCTTCTCCCTCTGTAACTCAGATGATGATCCGCGCCAGGATACTCAAGAGTAGTCGTGCGCGTAATAAATACCCATATAACATAACATAACATAACATAACAGTGGCCCATCCTGCTAGGACCCATTTTCCCTATGTCTCACTGTCTGGGAGCACTACAAAAAAGACCAACGGCCAGCTACACCTAGTCATGTGCTTTATGAACAGGCTGTCGGCACCAAATGTTTAGGACAAGAAAATGTAAACTTTCTACAAAGTGCATTTGCAGAATTGTGATTAAAAATCGAATTTACCCTTACAGAGGGCTTTTAATTACAAATCTTTAGTCACCAAACTCAACATGTCTACCTGCTCCCAATTGGAGGTTACAGCTTATTAAATATAATATGTTCACTTCAATGTTATTCAATGATAGATGTAGGCCTTTCAGGATTAAAAAATGAAATGTAGTGTGACATTTTTCTGTATGTATTCGATTGTACTACACCCGATCACGCACTAGCATGGTTGATAATTTCTCCTTCACTCTCCTGGTGCTAATACATTGCCTCTACCTTACTTTGCACTGCAATGATGGCATCTTTTTTCTGAGATTTGCATGTATGTATTTGGATGCACGACACCTGATCACATATGTGCATTGTTTGAAAGCCTGGCCCCAGTTATCTCATCTGTAAATTCAATATTCCTGCATTTCTCCTAATGTTTCTTCTCCTTTCCCCCTTTCCTTCCAAAGCCCCTACGTTCTTTTCAGACTGCAATTGTCCAATCTGAGGCATAATCTAAGTCCTGATGATCCCAATATCAATGAACGGGATCAAAGCATCGTCGACATATAGTACCATGACTATTGCATATATTTTTGATTCATAGATTTACTAGCATTGGTACCACAAATTGTGACACAAACTGTATTATTTTCTTGTCCCTTTCTCTTAAGTGCCTGAGCCTTACTCTTGCCCTCCCTTGTGGTCTTAGGTTTCCCACTCCAATTAAGAATCCCCCTTTTTGTTGTTGTGTGATTTAATAAATATTTTCTTATTACATGAGCTTAGGGCATAGAACGAATTCAACCTTTGTGCCTACTGATCACTGAATCTTCATGCCAAGGGACCACTTCTTCCTCAAAAAAAAAATTAACATTAATTTCCTGTACACTGTTACAGGCACACTAATTGTAAACACCAAAGATGTAGGAAAGTTTGCTGTATGTTGGTGGCCCACGACTATGACTGACTGTGGCAAGTACAGCTTCAACAGCCAGTTGTCAAGGTATGAGAAGATTGGTTCCTCCAACGGTTTGCTACAACTACTGCCATCACCTTCATGAACACCCGAGGAGCACTGGTAAGTTCGAGTCTCCGAAGGCAGGATTCTCTCTATGGCTCCTTTTGTAAAAAAAGCCTGAACTTTCTTCAGAAAAATGGACAAATGCTCCTCAGGAAGCAGCTTCTATGTAGACAGGGCAGCGGAAAGGACGGGAATGAATAGGTGTAGCCCCAATGGATTACCTGTAGGACCTCCCTTTTGGAAGTTATGACCCACCACCCTTGAAGAAAATTGTTGATTCTGCATACCACTGGGTGGTCGAGTATGTCTATGGTCAAACTAAAGCGGCCTGGAGGCTGCTGCCAGAGGGGCCGAGGTATGGGAGGTTTGCAAACAGTGCAGGTCTGGGTGCAGTCTTTCTGGATACCCGACCCCGAAAGTACTGAAGGAGTAGTTTCTGTCCTGTAACTCCAGTTCTGTAGTAGGGGTATCTCTGTTATAGTCATAATCTAGTGAATAGTCCCGCCCATGTGCATGGACCCCGGCAATCAAAAATAATCTCTTAAGTTGTCAAATCATGCAGAAACTGCAAAGACACTTAAGAGAGAATTTAAAGACAAATAATGCAGCCTATATCCACAGGCTACACTGTCCAGTACTTCAACTAGAAATTCCACCAAAAAACACCACACACAACACAGCCAGCCCAGTTTCTACCATAGAGAAACTTGCCTCCACCAGTAAAAGACTCTGGAATGATAGAGAGGAAGGCATGGACAGACAAGCCCCATAGGCTGCCATTATGTGGCTTAAATAGGATACTGTGCCTTTAAGAGAGATTTCCAGAACTTTCTCCCAGTATCCCAGAATGCATAGCAGGTCCCTCTACTTTCAGTTCTTTTTGAAGGCGAAGCACGCCAGACCTGTTGCATTCCTTACATGAAGAAATATCTCCACCGGGGAGGAGGGCGGGCGCTTAGGACTATAACAGAGATACCCCTACTACAGAACTGGAGTTACAGGACAGAAACTACTCCTTCTGTAGTAGGGGATCTCTGTGTATAGTCATAATCTAGTGAATAGAATGACAAGCCCATCCCCACACCAAAGCGGCGGTGGAGAAATAAATAAACGCCACTACTGTGCGAACAAGTTCCGCAGCGAAGCCTGCCCAACCTGAGCATCTGCCCTGGCATCAGAGTCCAGACAGTAAAGCTTAGCAAAGGTATGAACGGACTTCCAAGTGGCTGCTTTGCAGATTTCAGCAATCGGCACGTTACGGAGCAAGGCCGTCGTGGCAGCTTTGCCCCTGGTGGAATGAGCCTTAAGCTTACCTCCTAAGGTCTCATTAGCCTTTTGGTAACATAATTGTATGCAGGACACAATCCACCTAGAAATGGACTGCTTAGAGGTAGCAAGACCCGTCCTGACTGATCCATAATTAATAAACAACTGGTCAGACCTACGAATATCTTTGGTTTTATCCAGATAGAATTTCAACACCCTCCTAACATCCAGGGAATGGAGAGACCTTTTCGCTGGAGACGAAGGATTCTGAAAAAACGTAGGCAAAGTTATGGTCTGGTTGACATGAAAATCAGAAATAACCTTGGGAAGAAATTTAGGGTGAGTACGCATAACAACCTTAGGAGCATGAAATACAGTATAAGGTTTAGTACAACACAACGCCTGAATTTCACTGACCCTGCGGGCCGATGTAATGGCCACGAGGAACGCCGCCTTCCAGGACAGGTGCTGCAACGAAGCCTTATGAATAGGTTCAAAAGGCTCCTTCATCAACCTGGACAGCACCACATTCAGTTCCCATGAAGGCGAAGGAAGCCTGACAGGAGGGAATACTTTCTTCAATCCTTCCAGAAAATCTTTGATCACAGGGATCTGGAAAAAGGAGGTCTGTGAAGGGCATTTCCTGTAGGCAGTCAACGCGGCGAAATGAACCTTAATGGAATGAACATTAAGTCCAGACTGCGCCAAATGTAGTAGGTAAGGAAGGAGGACATCTTCCTTACAGGTCGTAGGGTCATGGTTCTTAGACTGGCACCAGATACAAAACCTCTTCCACTTGTAAGCATATGAAGTCCGAGTGGAAGGCCTCTTAGACTCCTTCAGTATGTCCATGCAATCCGCAGGCAGATTCAGATGGCCATATTGCACTATCTCAGGAGCCATGCCGCCAAACTCAAAGACGAGAGGTTGGGGTGTAACATCCGTCCCCCGAACTTCGTGAGCCGAATGTGAGGAAGGAGAGACCGGTGAAGCAGGTCCGTGAACCACCACTGCCTGGGCCACTACGGGGCAATCAGTATCATCCGAGCCCTGGACCGGGCCAGCTTGATGAGCACCGCCGGAATCAGGGGAATGGGAGGAAAGGCGTACAGAAAGCTGTTCGTCCAGTTGATCCATAACGCATTCCCCAGAGTCCCCTGCTGGTAGTACCTGGAGGCGAAGTCTCTGCACTTGCTGTTTTAAGCGGTGGCGAACAAATCTACGTCTGGAGTTCCCCACCTTGCGAAGACTTCTCCTAGTACTTCGTCGTTTATGACCCATTCGTGGTTTTCCTGAACCAGTCTTCTCAGTGCGTCTGCCTAAACATTCTGCACACCTGGCAGATGGGTAGCCGTTATCGTCAGTCCTCTGGCTAGGAGCCAGTGCCAGATCGCCTGCGCCTCCTGTGACAGAGTGCGTGATCTCGAGCCCCCCTGCTTGTTGAGGTAATACATCGTGGTGGTATTGTCCGTCTGGACAAGCAGGGAGTTGGTCTGGCAGGACGGAAGAAAGGCCTTCAGTGCCAAGTGAACAGCTCTGAGTTCCAGGAAATTGATGTGATACGTGGCCTCCATCGGTGACCACGTTCCTTGAATCTGTAGGTTCCCGGAATGCGCCCCCCCCCCCCCATCCCAGGAGAGAAGCATCCGTCACAACAGTCTGCGAGGGAATGTCCTTGTGGAAGTGAACCCCTCTCAGGAGATTCTCCGCCGAACACCACCACTTCAGAGACTGAAGAGCACGCAGAGACAGTCATATCTTGTCGTCCCAAGATCCTTTCCTCTGATCCCACTGGTCTTCCAAGCACTCCTGCAGCGGTCTCATGTGCAGTCGTGCGTGTGGCGTCAGGAAGATACAAGAGGCCATCGATCCCAGTAGAGAAGACACCGTTCTCACTGTTGTAGATGGAGTTGTCATAAGAGCCTGAGCCTTCCGAAGGAGAGATAATCGTCGCTCATCCGAAGGAGACACGCTTGCTGACAGCGTATTGATGGAGGCTCCCAAGTACTGTATGCATTGGACCGGAGTCGGGACAGACTTGGCCATGTTGATGTGTAACCCCAGCTTGTTCAAGAGAACGCACGTCTTCTGGAAGTGTGCTCGCGCTTCTGAGAAGGAGGATGCCTTGATCAACCAATCGTCCAGGTACGGGTAGACAAACACCTTGTTATTCCGCAGGTGTGCTGCTACCACCGCCATGCACTTCGAGAATGTTCTCGGCGCAGACTTTAGTCCGAATGGGAGTACTGTGTATTGATAATGATTGGCGCCGACTTGGAACCGCAGGAACTTACTGTGTTTGTGTGCAATGGGCACATGGAAGTAAGCATCCTGTAGGTCTATAGCACATAGCCAGTCTCCCTGTTGCAACTGAGGATAAATCTGATGCAACAACAGCATGCGAAACTTTTCCCTGCAAATCCATTTGTTTGCCTGTCGCAAGTCCAGAATGGGCCTGAACTCGTTCTTGTCCTTCTTGCGAACCAGGAAGAACCGGGAGTACAAGCCTCTTCCTCTCTGGGACAGAGGCACGTCTTATATCGCCTTTTTCCTTAACAGGATATCGGCCTCCGCCTGGAGCTCGCGCAGCTGAAACTGCGAGCTGACCGAAGGAATCGCCGGAGGCGGGCTCGTGAACCGAAGACTGTATCCATTTCAAACAATATTCAGCACCCACTTGTCCTGAGTAATTTTTCTCCACTCTGCCAGAAAAAATTGAATGCTTCCCCCTACCGGAGTGGGTAACAGATCCGGGGGAAGTAGGTTCCTAGGGCCTGGACCCAGCCTGGCCCTTGGGCGCCGGAGCCGACTGCTGGCCTCCTCTGCCCTTCTGGCGCTTCTGGAACGGCTTACGGAACTGTTGTTGCGGTTGTCCCGAAGCTTGGCCACCTCCTCTGCCTTGCCCACCCAACCGCCGTTGGAATGGGCGGTACGACTTCTTCGTGTCTTTAGGCTTCTCCAGGCCCACAGCCGTGAGCGTTTCGGCCTCCGCCTTCATGCGGGCCATCTCGTCATCCGCATGCTTCCCGAAGAGGGTCTCGCCAGAGAATGGCAGGTTGGCTACCCTCTGCTGTGCGTCCGGTTTCAGGGACGTAAGACGGAGCCAGGCGTGACGTCGTTGGTTAACTCCATGGCAAAACCCATGAGCCGCCAACAGGGAAGAGTCCGCTGCAGCGCTGATAATCTAGTTCGCCACCAGCATCCCTTCATTCAGCACTTCCTGGAAGTCCTCCCGCTTCTCGCGAGGTAAGTGCTCCGCAAACTGCTGGAGGGAGTCCCAGAGGGCGCGGTCGTAGCGTCCCAAGAGCGCTGTGGCACTCGCAGCCTTCATAGAGGTCGCCGACGTTCCACATACTTTCCTCCCTGCTGAATCCATCCATCTGGACTCCTTATCCGGGGGGAAGCGTGGATGACGGGGTGGTGGCATGTTGTTTGCGGGCCGCCGTCACAATCACAGAGTCCGGAGGGGGTTCCGCCCTCAGAAAGGCCGGGTCCGAATCGGGAGCCCGGTACTTTCAGCAATCTCGATGGAGACGCCTTCGTCACCGCAGGGGTGAGAAAAAGGGCCATAGCCGGTTCCTCCAGGCCTGGCACCAGAGGAAGTAGTGGACGAGACAGGTGTTTTTGATGCAATGTCTCAAAAATGACTGAAGTCTTAGGTGTAGGCACCGTCAAGGATATGCCCAACTTCGCAGCGCCCCTTAAAAGGACATCATGGAACGCCACCAGGTCATCAATCGGGGACACCTTCGTGTCTGGTGACCCCGACAAAGTCGGAGAATAGTCCCTGGTCCCAGAGGACCTTGTGTGAGTGCGAGAGTCGTGCCTCCTATGGCGGCGTCTCGACCGCGTGGACGATCTGTGTCGCGATCTCTCCCTCCTCTGAGAGCGAGACCTGCCAGCCCGTGGCCGCTCCACCGGTTTCCGTGGGGGTCTTCCTTGGCTCCTCTCGGGGTTTAGGTTTCGGTGTCCCCTTAGGAGGTGTAGGCAATGGAGGCAACGACGTGGACCTCGGCGGAGGGACCACTGACCGAGGGGCCGGCCCATGCGGAGGAACCGGTGGCGGTGGGCCGCCTGGCGGAAGTGGAGGGTTGGTGGGAGGGTCCTCTTTAGGTGCAGGCGGAGGTGGCGACCTAGGCCGAGATGGTGTGTACACCTCTGAGTACACCGAGCCCGGTGACCCCTTAGGCGAAGGGGGCTGAGATCCAGCCCCTTCAGCAGGTGATCGCTTCCTCTTGCGTCCTCCACTAGAAGCAGTCTGACTTCTGGCGCCAGAATCCCTCATGCGCCGTTTAGGAGAGGTGGAACGACTCATAGGCGCCGATCTCTTCCCTCGACGCTGAGCGTCGCTTTTCCGGCGTCGAACGGCGCCTCCGCAACTCCGGCGTCGAACGCCGCCTCCGCGACGCCGACCTCTTCTTCCTCGACGTCGAACGCCGCCCCCGCGACATCGACCTCTTCCTCCGTGACGCCGTATGCCGCCTCCGCGACGCCGAACGTTCCGTCCTCGACGACGAGCGTCGATTCCTCCTTCTTGAGGCCCTCGACGTCGAGGAGCCCCTCGACGTCGACCGGTGCTTCGACGGCGATCGGCGGTGTCGCCTTGACGGCGAGCGCCGATGCTTGTCGCTTCGTCTCCGACGTCGATAGGAAGACACCGACGTCGACGAGGACGTCGACGGTGGCTTCGACTGCGACCTCTCCAGGCCTTTCGACGTCGAGCCGTCATGCCGTCTCGACCCGGAGCCCCGGGGAGATGGGGAACACACCGCCGTCATCCCTCTCGATGTCGTCGTCGATGCAATCGACGTTGACGGAGACCGGGACCGTTTGCTGGTCTTCCTGCCTCTGGGGAGCCCCCCAGGGGCCTCAGCAGAGGCAGAGGGAACCTTCCCAGCCTGCCCAGACCCACCTGCAGCCTGCAGACGTCTCTCCTCAAGGCCTGAAAGCCTAATCTTCAGCCTGTCCCTCAGAGTCCGAGCTGTAAACTGCGGGCAGATGACTGTCTCCCTGAAGATCATGTCCCTGAAGACTGACGATGCAGACGTCGTGTGGATCACTCTTGGCCTTCTTCCTTCCACATGCTGGGCACTTGTCAAAAAGACCAGGCGTTTTAGAGCTCTAAAACGCCTGAACCAACACACAGAAGAGAAGGAAAACACCAAGAAAGTTAACTCAAACACTTTTAAAACACAAAAGTCCCAAAATATCCAATAAACCCTTGAAATAAGGGAGAGCTCAATGCCAGGGTCCTGTTAGCAGGAGCCGGAAAAAAGAACTGAAAGTAGAGGGACCTGCTATGCATTCTGGGATACTGGGAGAAAGTTCTGGAAAGCTCTCTTAAAGGCACAGTATCCTATTTAAGCCACATAATGGCAGCCTATGGGGCTTGTCTGTCCATGCCTTCCTCTCTATCATTCCAGAGTCTTTTACTGGTGGAGGCAAGTTTCTCTATGGTAGAAACTGGGCTGGCTGTGTTGTGTGTGTGGTTTTATTTGGTGGAATTTCTAGTTGAAGTACTGGACAGTGTAGCCTGTGGATATAGGCTGCATTATTTGTCTTTAAATTCTCTCTTAAGTGTCTTTGCAGTTTCTGCATGATTTGACAACTTAAGAGATTATTTTTGATTGCCGGGGTCCACGCACATGGGCGGGACTATTTACTAGATTATGACTATACACAGAGATCCCCTACTACAGAAGTGCCTTTTGCATGGGCATTGCGCCTTGACACCGCCTCTAGCACTGCCTTGAAAGGGACAACATTATTTGGTATAGTGCCTCGTGGCTGTGGAGATCGAGGAAGCACACAACCACTTTCTTTTCATTAAACTGCTCAAGGGCGGAATCAGCCCTCTCACTAAAAAGGTGAAACCTTCAAAAGGCACATCCATGAGTGACACTTGGACATCACTCGAAAAACTTATGTCTCTCATCCAATCGTCATGCTGGAGCACCCCCCTAGCTCCAAACGTCCTACCTAAATGGCTGGGCTTGTCCAGACTGTACAACATTTTTGGCCACATCCTGGCCATCTTGGTATGTAACAAACTGGGCCCAGAATTCCTCTGGCAATGCTGGCAAGACCTCAGCAGCCATGTCCCATAATGAATCGGAGTTCTTACCCAGCAAACAGCTGGCGCTGACTGACCTTAAGAGCAAAGCTAGCTGACGAGTACATCCTCTTTCCAAATCCTTCTATTTTCGACTTGGTCAGTGGGTGGTAGCAGATGCCGAACAACAAGGCTCTCAGCAGAAGGGTGTTGTGCCAGGAAGGTCAAGTCACCAGGAGCAGGTCTGCGATGTCATGCCACCTGTCTGTTAACTGGTGGGCAGACGCAGCACTTAGCCCAAGTACCCTTGAGGGTGTTAGTTAGCGCCTCATTGAACAGCAGCAAAGGTACAGATGAGGTCTTTCATTGTAAAATGTTCAGAGAACACATTGATTTTCACCTCAACGGATGGTATTGCAAGTCCAGAACTTCAACTGCCTGTCTAACGACTATGGCAAATTAGGCCGATTATGGTGTAAAGGCCCATAGAGAGAATTCAGCCCAGTGTTAGGGAAAGTACCAAATTCACTGGTCTCCTCTTGATCCAAATATAAATTAGCATATTGTGAGGGAAATTTATCCTCATCATCACCAAAATCCGGTTGACTGGTCACATTCCGAGCCAAACAGTTGTTGGAACACAGAAGGGCCGGTCCAGCAGGCACCTAATAACCTTCATGTTACGAGAATAAGTTCGTATGGGCAGACACATTGCAAAATTAACACTCCCAGGTAGGAAACCAGAAACTTAAATAAAAAATAAAACGTTGATCATTAGCCCACAGAGACTGAATCGGTGAGCTCCAATTTAAATTATCTTTTTTTCTTCTGATTGACCAACAAACTCCCGATCATCAATGTGGAGGTAGGGGAGTCACATTTGAAACCACAAGTGTTTTTCAAACAGCAAAACTACTACATCATTGTCTGGTATTATTTTGTAGGATGGGTAGCACATTTGTGACAGAGTGATTAGAAGGTATTGTAGGAGAAGAGGTGGTAGGGTGAGTGACGTAAAATTGGTATACGCAACTGTGGATTGATTTGTTTATAGACCTTGCTGGATACTGGATGGAGAAAAGTATTAAGATTACCCACTAATATTAAAAGATTAAAAATAAACTCATTACAGGTAACCAGTTTCTATTGTAGTGTTAACCTATGCTAAATTCACACGTGTAAAGAATACGAGCAGTGTTTCTCCCTTTGCCCTACAGCCCCATAGTGAAGGGGTTGAGGAGCAACGCCAAAAATATGTTTTTAAATAATATTTGACCTACTTGGGCCTCTGGTGTGAGTGCACATTTATAAAACAGTGCTTTGTGAATGCAAGCATGCATGGAGAACAAAATTGTAGGTGTGTAGTATGGTATGAATGGATATATTTCCTATAAATACCAATGATATCCCCTTCTTCCAATGGAATGAGTTTTAGGCTTAGTTTTGAGTGCCTTTTCTACCAATGAGTAACAGAGCTGAATGGTATGAACAATCCATCTCACAATAGCCATCTAATGACTGAGGAACCTAACACTTCAGTAGCTTGCGCAACAAAAAATGCAATATTTTCCTAATAGCCCTTTAATATTTAATGTACGGAGCACAATTACAGCTGAATTGATTGTTCTTTGGGAAAAAGGCAATTCTCTAGTTTGATTTAACATATAAAGTAGATATACATTCTCTACAAACTGAAAATGTGTCGTCAAAACTACGTTGTGGTTGTGTCTGATAAAGTATGGCTATTGAACAGATAAGGCGTGCAATTTATGAATCCTTCTCCAACGCTTGTTTGCTATTAAGAAAGTTGTCTTCAGAGACAAATCATTGCCTTGTGCGTTGGTTCAAAGAATTGCTCTATCTGAAGAAGGTATCCTTAAGAAACCACATGCTAACAAGCAAAACTATGTTTCTTGACAACCGTTCTGGGAAACCAATTAATCTATCTGGTACATTTTAGTAGCATAAGATTTCCCGGCATTTGGTCTTCAGGCGTTCAATATTACATTCTCACATCAATCGGGTATCTTCAAGTGTTGAAATTCAAAGGCCTCAGGAGCGATGCAAATTATTGAAGGTTTTGAAGCTCAGGGATACATTTTCTCTACGGTAACCGTCAGTAAATGTGTGTACTGATAGCTTGACAACGTTTTACTCTGCAATTAATATTTCTTTGTTATACCAGAGAGGCATTCCACAGCTCCCAAACCAACAGTGGTGCAATGACAATCACAGTCATGTTAGATATCTGGAGCCTATTAAACTGCAGTAGATTTACAGTGATGTCAGTAGAACATCACAGGCATATCACTACCAGCTAATCAACTGTGTACTTCTGTGAGATTGAAAGTGCCTGGATGCAAAGTTGTGGATTTTTCTTTTGTTGAGGAAACTAGGTATACCGGGCACCTTTCACCAATTGACAATCTTAGCAACTTTTTATTGCTCTGCCTTGTGTCCTTTGCCAATACATTTAGAGCGCTAAGGACCCAGTTTTCATCCCCAGACAACAGATAAATCACATAGCTATCTGTTGGGGATTAAAGACCTTCAATGTATCTAGACTTGTATCCCATCTGGTTGATTCATCTGTCTATATATGATGGCTGTTGGGACTGAAGGTTTGAAAGTTCTTCCTTTTGTCGCACTACTTTCTACCCACTAATGATTGTTCAAGAACTCCTAAATAAGATGCACATTCACCCTCACGTTTGGAACGCAACTGCTTCTGTGGCATAGTTACTAAATGAGCAGGCCATACAGACATGCTTCACAATCTAAAACAAGCATTTACAATGCAATGGTCTCTGCATTCTTAAAGTTAGAGCTATTGGCATTGCTCATGACATTTTTATTTATGTTTTTTTTTTAAACATTAATAAATGGCATTGTCATTTACAATGCCAATAGCAGGGCAGGAGAGCAAGCACAACGAACTAGGGCAGGACAGCAAGCACCAGCAACGAGCTGGGGGATGGACAGCAATCACAGGCAACGAGGTGGCAGGGAAGCAAGCACAAGCAACGAGGGGGCAGGACAGCAAGACAAGCAACAAGGGGGCAGGACAGCAAGCACAAGCAACAAGGGGGCAGGACAGCAAGCACAAGCAACAAGGGGGCAGGACAGCAAGCACAAGCAACGAGGGGGCAGGACAGCAAGCACAAGCAACGAGGGGGCAGGACAGCAAGCACAAGCAACGAGGGGGCCGGACAGCAAGCACAAGCAACGAGGGGGCAGGACAGCAAGCACAAGCAACGAGAGGGCAGGACAGCAAGCACAAGCAACGAGAGGGCAGGAGAGCAAGCACAAGCAACGGGGGGCAAGACAGCAAGCACAAGCAACGGGGGGCAGGACAGGAAGCACAAGCAACGTGGGGGCAGGACAGCAAGCACAAGCAACGAGGGGGGGCCGGACAGCAAGCACAAGCAACAAGGGGTGGGCAGGCAAGGACAAGCAACAAGGGGTGGGAAGACAAGGACAAGCAACAAGGGGGGGCAGGACAGCAAGCACAAGCAATGAGGGGGGCAGGACAGCAAGCACAAGCAATGAGGGGGGCAGGAGAGCAAGCACGAGCAACGAGGGGGATGGACAGCAAGCAAACAACGAGGGGGGCAGGACAGCAAGCACAAGCAACAAGGGGGGGGGGGGGACAGCAAGCACAAGCAACGAGGGGGGAACAGGACAGCAAGCACAAGGAACAAGGGGGCAGGACAGCAAGCAAGCATCTGCTCTTTCACCAGCGGGTGGTGTTGAGGGGTGGGGGCTATTCTGGAGAAATGCAGCCTGTCGTACAAATACACATTTTGTCTTCTTGTATCCGCAGCGAAAGCTTTCCCGGGTTATGTTATGTGTAAAGCCAACACAGAGAAACCTCTTCCCCTGCACCAACACGAAATTTGGTGTGCACCATTACCTTTCCCCACCTAGAAAGGAAGCTACTCCAGCCCTTTACTAGAGTAAATCCCTGACCACTTGCAGTGTAAGAAAACGGACCGAGCTACTGATTCCACGGTAAACAAGTTAAAAGTAGCCGGCAGAGGAAAGGCAGCGCTGGGAGGAGGAGCGAGGAGCGCGTGAAATGGATGGTGCGTGGCAAATGGGTTCAAAGCAGACGGTCGCTTTGATGTTCTTGGCTTGCTTTGTGGGAGGGGTAGGGTAATTGGAAGTGTAAACCAGCATGAAAGCCAATGTGGGGGGAAAGCGCGTGCTTGTGTTCACGTGAACTCGCTAGGGTTTGGGGTGAAGACGCGTGTTTATCCCTGTTAAACATGAAGAAAGAGAAAGGTGCAGGACGTGCATGGAGATCATAGGGGCTGAGCCGTGTATTATCATTGGTGAGTGAGGGAGCACTCCGACTCAAGGGCTTGCCCACACTCACCAACAGAATCACATATATACTGCGCGTTACAACCACCTCATCTGCACAAGCCACCACTCTCCCATGCCACAGTTCCACCTTTAAACAAAGTACCAAAAGTAAAGTGCGTGCGCCGGCAGACAGTGTAATGCAGCACGTATTTCATTGCAGAGACAATGGAGCTGCGTGAGTAAAGCACGCACCAGTCACTGATGCACACTTACCTAAACATGCACGCAGAGGCAAGCAGTAAAGAGGGCCTGTGTGATCACTTCACAGGGACCGTTACAAACCACCTATGAAGGGGGCACATTTCGTGACCCTGACACACAGAGAGACTTGGGTATAGGCAGCATGAGATAGGGAATTAGAGTGTGCTCTGGGGCTAGGAGGGAACCCCGAGGCCTGTGTTGAGGATGCTATCAGAGGCAAGCGGGGTGACTAGGTACTCCACTTCCCGTGCTTAATGTACTCTCCCAGTCCATGATCACAGCTTGTAACTGGCCATTATGTGTTTGTCTTTATTACTTTAAACTTTAAGCCAGCTACACTATGGGAGTTGGAGCTTCGGTGTTACCTGTTAAATATCTCCATGTTTTTACCATTTTGTTCCCAGTCAGTTGCATGACTTTTTATCCAAGCCAGCAAAGCAGAAATATATTTTCTAAGATTTTACCCTCCTGCTGACAGTTTGAGGCGTCAAAGCACTAAGCCTTACTAGAAGCTTATTTTGCATGAGAGCTGACGTGTTTTCCACGGTTTTATATACTGTGAACTGCGTGACCTTTCCTGACACATGGAAATAAGATAGAGAAAGGTGACGCAGAAGCCCCCTCAGCGACATGAGCTGTGTGGTCGGTTTTTTGGGAGAGTTAGGTGGTATGAACTATACTATACCCGCCTTTAGGTACGAGCAGGTGCAGGGTCCTGAAGGTTGATATTGGCTGAGCGCCCCAGAACCCCCCCTTCCCCCTCCCCTCCCCCAAGGCCTGCCTGTGGAATTACCGCTGCATGGTGTAGGTAGGGCACGTGGCTGTGCCCAGTGTGATGGGCGGCGGTGCCCTACGTCAAGTGTAGGGAGCTGAGCTGTGGCCAGTGGGTGCTTGGAGCTGTGGCATGATAGAGAGGGGGTCTGGACCAGGACTCCCATGCTGTGCTGGGTGCTGAGGAGGGCTGGACCAGGAGCTGTGCTCGGGTAGCGAGGGAGGCTGGAGCTGTGCTAGGCAGTGAGGGATTTAGACCAGGAGCTGTGTGTGAGTAGAGCGAGAAGCAGTGGGCTGGATGAGGAGCTGTGCTTGGGTAGCGAGGGAGGCAGGAGCGGTGCTCGGGTAGCAAGGGAGGCTGGAGCTGTGTTCGGCAGTGAGTGAAGTCTAGACCAGGAGCTGTGCAGTGAGCTGGATGAGGAGCTGTACTCAGGTAGCGAGGGCGGGAGGAGCGGTGCTCGGTGGTTGGGGTCTGGACTGGGAGCTGCGCAGTGAGGAGGGCTGGACCAGGAGCTGTGTGTGAGGAGAGTGAGAAGCAGTGGGGCTAGGTAGCGAGGCCGGGAGGAGCTGTGCTCTGTAGTTGGGGTCTGGACTCGACTGGGAGCTGTGCAGTGAGGAGGGCTGGACCAGGGGCGATGCTCGGCAGTGAGGGGTCTGGAGCATGATCCATCCATGGGATGGAGGTGGGGGGAGGGGGAGTCTGGAACAGGAAGGGAGCTGCCACAAGGGGTCTTTTGTGCAGGCAGTGCTACCCGTCGGAGGCAGGACGCGTGACACCACGCGGATGCGTGGGTGATGTCACGCCTGACCAGACACCTATAGTGTGGCCCTGTGCAGGAGCAGTTAGGGGAGCCTAGGACACTGGAGCAAGGGTGCTGCAGAGTGATTTGAGGAGAGCACCCTAGGACACAGGCAGGCATATTTATAAAGAGCGGGAGGTACCCCGAGCCTTTGCAGGAAGTGGTGCCTGTAGGTACACAAGACATGCATGGGGGTGCTCCCGGGACGGTCACTCATTCCTTTGTTTCCCTTCAGTTCGCCCTATCATTCAATTGTAGTTGCTGAAGCACCAGACTGTGGTTCCGCAGCGGCATCTAGTGGCAACAGAATGAATATATTTAAATGAGTCACCATTCTATTCCAATAAAGGGCGGATACGAAGAGATATTTTACAAAAAGACTTTATCAGCGTGGCAAGTCCAAGCATTGGAGAAATGCGAGACACGGCCTGGTGGCCGTGAAGTGTGAAGCAATGGGCGGGGCAGCCCTTTGAAGTGAAGCTCTCCGAGGTCGGGTCTGGTGCAATTATGGCAAGCGCGCTGGGGAAGCCTGTGGGAGGGAGGCTGATGGCTTTGAGGTGGGGAAATGCGCGTGCTTGGCGTCAATTGATTTCACGGGAACTGTTGAAAATCCGCACATGCTATCCGCCTGGTTTAAGTTTTTGGTTTCACGGCAATAGGTCTCTCTGCGAGACCTAAAAATAATAAATCTCGGAGAGAGACTGCGCAAGCGCAGCCTTCGGTGCGAGACCTAAAAAACTAGGTTTTGCATCATTGTTTCAATCTGCTACCATGCTAGGATAACAAGCCAGGACAATGAAGTCTGGAACAAGGGTTTGTTTAGCACAGCAGAGCTAGTGGACAGTCATTTTGTTGGAAAGAATCGCCATCGGTAACAGCAGTAGCCGATATATTATTGTCTCAGGTTCCAAAATAAATGAGCCTAAGAAGTAAATAAGTTAATAAGTAAATAAAGAAATTGGTGTAGCTGTGTGAAAAGGAGCAGCATTTTCATTAATGACTGCAGTATCAGGAATGCAATTAGTACAGGTCAACATAATTCAATCTCATTTTACTTTTTATCCTATCAATACCTTACGTTCACAATATGTAATAAAGACATTTAATTAAGAAAGCTTGAAAAGACGAATCTTACTTTTGAATCGTAGGCAGATTGCTGTATAACCTCAGGAGCCATCCAGAAAGGAGTGCCCACGAACGTATTCCTCTTAATTTGCGTATCTGTCAGCTGCCCAGCCACTCCAAAGTCTGCAAGTTTAACTTCTCCTTGCTCAGATAACAAAACATTGGCAGCTGGATTGGAGGGGGGAAAAAAAAGCAAAATGTATAAATTTTTTAAAACATTTCGATTTCACATAG
The DNA here is from genome assembly GCF_964263255.1 of Lissotriton vulgaris. NCBI lineage: Eukaryota > Metazoa > Chordata > Amphibia > Caudata > Salamandridae > Lissotriton > Lissotriton vulgaris. The sequence goes on from NC_141691.1 coordinate 338,980,576, forward strand.
TGTCCCTGCATGAATCGATTCTAACCTTTGATATCCCTGTGAATTTTCTTCTCCGAGTGAAGGTAGTCAAGTCCTTTCATAATCTCTTTTAGCATCGTGGCAATTTGGAATTCATCAAATGGCCCGGCACGTAACTACAAAAGAGAAACAGGAAAAACACAAAAAGCATTGAAGGCATATCATTTGGATTGAGAAAAATATTATCTCGCTCTTCATTTAACTTCAGAACATGTACCCACTTTGAAAAGAGCACACATAAAACTAAACGAACAGAGAACATACAGCAGAGCACATACAGCAGAGCAGTTTGTTCAAATTACAGCATCACCACATGGGGCAAACATTTTCAAACCAATAATCTGAGCTCTGCTGAAGATCGTTCTTTCAGTGTCTGAACGCTGTGCACCAGTTTGAGATCAAATCCATCAATGTCTTGGTTACAACAACCTTTGAATGGTCATATTTCCAATCCTCAAGCACGCACCGGAGGCATCATGGCCCCAATAGGCAGACAAAATCATTATAGATAGTTAAAAGTAAAAGTTGTGTATTCAGTTACCACATGAATTCATGTGGTTGGGCACAACACTGCCTAGTCCTAGACTAATGCTTTCAGGGAGCAGTAGTCTTGACTTATTTTAACTGAACCAATAGGCCAAAGACACCTGAAAACAATGTTTTGTAAAAGGAAAGTCTAAGACAGGAGCACTGTCCCGGATGCCCTGGAGTCATCTATTACCCTTGGATGTACAATAGTGGGTAATTTGCAAGTCATGACAGAAGTATAGCACATATTTTACTGAGCAGAGGCTGTTTATGGACAGTTAGCACATATTCGCATACAAATTGAGTCTGAGAAGTAAAAAATGTTCTCCCTGCTTATACGCTGTGAAATTCCCTAGTAAACAAAAAATTACAAAATGTATTTTTCAGTGCACTGTGAATCATTGAAAGCAAGTAATCAAAGGAGGGACAAAGAGGGATATTTAATGAGGTCCTATACCAACACTCCTCTTATAATAATGTAACAAAACAGACGGGATAGTTCTTTCGGATAGACAAACTGAACCCTATTTAAAGTGGAATCAATAACCCGATCACAAGTGTCACTGGGGATCAGAATGGTCAGACCATAGTCCCCTCACTCACCTGGTAGGATGTTTGATCCCCCGCGATACTCCTGGTCGGGTTATTGATTCCACTTTAAATAGGGTTCAGGTTGTCACTGCAGAGGAATTACCCCATTTGGATGTTTTGTTACAATCTTTAACACCTTGGCTGCTCGGTGTTTTCCCCTCCTATGCTGACTTATCGTCAAGTCCATCATTTCATGACGAGCTCAGCTCGTCATCAGCACAGCTCAACCGTGCATCATGACGAGCTGAGCTCGTCCTGAGCATCGAAAGGGTTAAAAGGACACAATAGAGGGGTGGCCAAGATGGCGGAGTGAGTAGACATGCCTTCTCTGCGCTCTGATCCTGCTGGACCGATAGCATCTCCATAGCACCTAAACCCCAGTAATTCAGGCTCCAGAGGACTCTTCCCCCTCGCCCCCCACTTCCCACCTGGGAGGGGGGGATATAGGTTTCTCGCTTGGGGATCGTGAGCTTGGCCCACTTTGCTGCTGGGGATTGGAACCCAGGCCTGCAGACTGACAAGAGGGCGGCCATTAAACTGCTCCGGAGGCGTCTGAGGTGGCTGGACGAACGCGGCGGTATGGTGACTGGCCGCGCCTCCACCCAAACATCCATAGCGAGCCAAGCCACGCCAGACGTCACATTTTCACCACGCCGATACCACGACCTGGAGGCGGGACCCTGCGGAGGCAAGAACATCCGGGCCGCTAACCTGGAACCAGCCAGACTGTGAATCACGCGGCTTAGTGGGCACTGGACCAAGGCCCGGGATACCGGGGCATGCGTTGAAGCCCCTCCTCATCGCTTGGCTCTGCGGACAGAGAGGGGACCACGATCGAGCGGAGGCCTATATCGGCCCACGTGACCACACCAGCGAGGCCTGGATAAGATTTCGGACCGCAGGACTCCTCTGGACCTGAACGCCCGCCCACCTATTGAGGAGTTGTCAGCACAGGCCTGGGATGCATCTATATAAGGTGAGAAGCTGATGTGGGGAGAATCGTCGTTCTAGATACGGCGAGACTGGTGCTACATCTTCAAGTAGACCCCCTGTGTGTTCTAGCGACACCTGGGACCAGGCCGGACAGTTTTGGCAGCGTGAGGCATAGCACTGCACAGGGGTTCCACTCTAACAAGCTGGAGCAAGCAGAGTGTCCCATTGGATCTCAATACATCACCTCTGGCTCTCTTGAAGAGAACTGCTTAGCCTTCCATAGGCTAGGACCTTGTATTGCTTGTGTGCTGCCTCCTGTGAATGGAGTGAAACCGTTGAACAAGGCAGAATCCACGGTCTCGAATATAGTCTACCCACTGGGCCTGATTGATGATTGCTACTCTAGGCCCTCGTGCCCACCAAAACACAAGCTAAAGTGATAAAGTGGAGAGGACTTAGACTAGACTGGCCATCACCTTGCCACGGCCTGAGATGCACCTTGACTAGTGAAACATTCGCTAGCACAAGACTATGCTAGCGAAGAGAAGATTTGGAGGGGTGCTATGCCTGTCGGCTTCCTTCCCCTCATCGGTCATGACGTCATCCCCCTATCTGGTCACCAGTCACAAACACATGGCTAAGGCCAAAGCGAAAAAAAGGGCGCTATGTCCGACATTTACTGCAAAACCTCTCCTCACAAGCTGTTCTTCCCTAGGCAATGAAATGAGGCTCCAGCCAAGGGGAAAACAGCCATGTGCACAGAGCTCACCTCGTGCTGAGCTACTGTGAGCACTGGGGGTGCGCAGGTTCAGGAAAGCAGGCTGCAGGCACCCGGCCAGCACACAGGGTCCTTGAGGCAAGGAGGCAGCCCTTCCAGTAGGTCAGCAAAGTCCTAGTGGTGGTTTTCCTGGAAGCATGACTGTTCCTTCTCGACAGTTGCATTTTGTAGGGCCAGTAGCATCTACTTACAATTCCACGCAGTGTCTAAAATCTTGGGGTCACAGCCCCTGTACTTCTACTCACAAAATCTTTGTTCTGGGGGTTACTTTAACAAACTCTCCTATTCAATTCCAGTCCTGGATGCAGACACTAAAGGGGCAGAGACAGCATTGTGAAAGGCAGGCACCACCCTGTGCAGGTGCCAACTCCTTCCACCACTAAATGTAGACAAGGTCTATTTAGTCTGGCTATGAGTCACTCAGGAAAAGCAGGGCACACCTCAACCCCACTTGTGACTGTAGAGTGAATGGACTTCTCCAGCTCCTGTCAGTGAACATACAACCAGGCTGGGCACATCGTCTCATAAGCATACAGAAATGCCCACTTCTAAAATAGTAATAAATCCGTGTTCACCTATTAGCAGGATTTATCACCACTATTCCAAACATACCTAACATGGCCACGCCACCCCTTTCATAATAGAAATGTATTCAAGACACACCAAACATGGCCACACCACCTCTTTCATAGAAATTACCACATAACATCACAGAATTACACATCTAAACTTATGAGAGGAGCAGCCTCACAGCAGTGAGAAACCAAGTAGGCTGTTGGTCACTACCAGGCCACACCACACAACAATGGCACATGTCCTACCTTTTACCTAAACAGCACCCTGCCCATAGAGCAACCTAGTGCCTACCATAGGGGAGACTTATGTGGTAAAAGGTGGGTTTCAGACTTCGCAAACACGTTAAATGCCGCTTCACTATGGCAGTAACTGCTCAAGCAGGCCCTGGAGAGGCATAGGCCTGAAAAGGGTTTGAAAGACTACTTCCGTGGGTGGCGGAAGCAGAACTCCAGGCCCTCTAGTAGCATTTAATTTACAGGCCATGGGTATATAGGATACCACTGTATAAGGGACTTGCATGTAAATTAAATATGCCAAACAGGTATAGACCAATCTTACCAAGTTTACCGGAGAGAGCACATGCACTTTAGCACTGATCACAGTGGTAAAGTGCCCAGAGTCATAAAACCAACAAAACAGGTCAGAAAAAATGCAGGAGGAAAGCAAAAAGTTATGGGATAACCCTACAAAAGGGTCAGGTCCATCCAGAGGATGAGAAAATGGAATTCTGTCAGAAAGGATTATTTTTAAGGAGATGGAGCAAAGCAGTCAGGGGCCCTACATATATATAAAACTTGCATAGGAAGACAAGGCTTGGGCTCTGTGGGACATAGCTGTGAGAGATGCATTCTGACCATGAGAAAACGATTTCAACCAGCTTAGGATGGTGTCCGAGTAGCCAGTTCCAATGTATCTGATGGTAAGAGCAGTATAGCCAATGATGAAGGCCACCATCCCACTTCTTTCTGTAAACCAATAATAACAAACAAACTAAAACCAGGTATGAAACGAATCAAGGAGGCAATTGTTCTGCTGAAACAAGTGGCACAAAGACAATCTTCACAAGTATCTTCCCCAAGCAGAGATTGAGTGAAACTGTATGAAAGTTGTTCAAGTAATCTACCCCATGTGATGGGAACGGTAGAAACAGCTTCACTAGTCTAGTCTTGCATTTGCTAGGGCAGTATTGATCTGCATCAGATCTCTCAATAAATGTGTGCCTTGTGCAATAAAAGATGGAGCTCAGCCTAGAGAGCTTTGGGCTCACCTCCAAAAGATGCCCCCTGAGTTTCAGTCTTCTACAAAATCCCTTAAGAGGCAGTTTTTTGGTTTTAAAGTTTGATTCTAGATCAGATTTTTCATTATATCTGCACTGAAATGGACATCCTTGATTAGCTGAGTTCAAGAAGAAAAGAGAGACTTAATAGCAAAACGTGAATGAAGTTCAAAGATAAATCGGGACAAGTTCTTTAGAAATATTAGTGGAAATGCTAGGCGGACATTCAACCAGCAGTGGTGTAATGGTAGCATTTAGCAGCCAATAAATTGCCAATAGTCTTACTCTGCAGCTTCATTTGCAGTGTCCATAACCAGATGGGGTATGAGACAGAATCCGGACTCGTCAGTGAAATGGCTCTCCCTCCCTCGCAGCTCCACCATTAAGTGACGCCTTCCCCCGAGCCCATTGCACTCTTGAGTGTTGGTTTTCGAGGCCCTCTCCACCCGCAGGTTTCACCTGCGCCTCATCCCTGGTGGTCCAGGGGACCTCTGTCTCCATTCTCTTGCTCCGCTTTTTCTCTCCTTTTTTTACTCGTTTTTCCCTCACTTCCATCTCCCCCTTCACTCCTTCTGCATATTAACCTCCATTTCTGTAGTTTTACCCTCATCTCAATCTCCCCCTTTCACACTCCTGTGTCTTTCCTCCACTCTTTCTAGCCCTTTTGCTGCCTTATTTGCACTCTCTTTTTGCCTTTTCTAGCCAGTTTTTCCCCGCTGCTGCTCCTCCCGCGGCCCCCCCGCACGACCAGTGTGACCGGCCAAATCAAGCTGCCCTTCCGCTCCCACCTCCCAGCAGTCCAGCCCTCCCGACCCCTACTTAATGGCGCAGACTGGGAGCCAAAGGCAAGCCCGTCCACAACCAGCCTGCAACCAGCACCAGGAACCCTGGATCTCTGCACCACGAACGCAACGACCCAGCGGCACTCCACGCTCTCAACCCAGGCCACAACAACAACTGCAAACTAGCATTACCAGCCTACACCGGCGGACCCTTCAGCCGTCACTGCTGCCGGCACAGCCAAGACCACTGACCAGCGCAATCCGCCCGCAAGAACACAACCGAACCGAATACCCTGCAATGCATCCGCCTCAAAGTCCGATCCCTCCAAAAACAAGCCACCGAAATCTGGGACCTCCTCGACAGCACTACCCTGGATGTAGCATTCTTTACTGATACCTAGACCAACACCACCTCGGGAATGGACATCACAATCGCCATTGCCCAAGGATACAAGATACCCAGGAACGACCGCCCCACCCGCCCTCGAGGAGGAATCGCCATCGTCCACAAATCCACCCTCCGCCTGAGCACACTCCCCGACGAGCCCGCAGACCTGATGGAACACCTTCACTTCAAGATACTGGCCAACCCTACCTCCACCCTCTGTGGAACCCTCAGCTACCAACCCCCTGGACTTTTTGCCAACTCCATCACAGACATCATCTCCCCGCATGCCATCGCGTCCACCTACACCCTACTGGGAGACCTAAACTTCCACCTCAACAACCAACTGGACCCCAGAACCACATCCCTCCTGGACAACCTCCACAACATTGGACTCTGCCAGATCGTGACCGAACCCACGCACTCAGCAGGACACACCCATGACCCCCTCTTCACAACAGGAAACTACATCACCTTCAGCCACACCACCAGACTCCCATAGACTGACCATCGATGAGTCTACTTCACCTTCAGAACATCCACCATCCACAGACACCAGAATCACCGACGATCAGCTAACCTCATCACTCAGCAACTCCACCCCAACCATCGGGGAAAACGACACCAACACCGCAGCCCGAACCCTGCACAGATGGATCTCCGACAGCGCCAACACCATAGCCCCCTTCAAGAAAAACACCCACGACAAGAAAGCTAGATAGTTCACCAACGAACTTCGAGAGTCCAGACACTTGCTGCCGCCTCGAAAAGGCCTGGAGGAACACCAAATCCACATAAGCCCACAACAACTTCAGAGCCACCTCCAACGCCCATCACCAACTCATCAGAAAAACGTGGAAAAAAAAAATCGATTAAAGACAGAATCTCCACTCATGCACACAAAAGCAAAGAACTCTTCAAGGAGTTCGCCCAACCCACCAGCGAGTCCATTGACATTCCTTTCTCACAAGACCTCTGCGACAAACTCGGCACCTTTTGCCACCACAAAATCAAGAGCATCTACGACAACTTTGACGAAGACAACCAACAGACTGAACCCTCACCAACAACCCCTGACACCCTCAAGCTAGCGATCGACAACTGGACAGCCCTCACCACGGAAGACACCATTAAGACGATTAAGTCAATCCATTCTGGGCCCCCCACGGAACCCTGCCCCCACCACATTTTCAACAGAGCAGCAGACACCATCGCACCCATGCTCTGCCACACCATCAACCGCTCCCTGGCAACCGCCTCGTTTCCTGACTGGAAACGCGCTGAGATGAAGAAACCCTCGGTGGACCCGACAGACCTAAAAAACTACGGACCCATCTACCTGCTCCCGTTCTCAGCGAAAGTCATCGAGAAAGCCATCAACAGCCAACGCGCCACATTTATCAAAGAGCACAACATCCTCGACTCCTCCCAATCCGGCTTCAGAAAAAAACAGTACGAAAACCGCCCTCCTTGCGGCAACAGACGACCTTACTGGACAAAGGAGAAACAGCAGCGCTCATCCTCCTCGACCTCTCAGCGGCGTTCGACACAGTCTCTCACCGCACCCTAATACGCAGTCTCCACGACGCAGGGATCCAAGACAAGGCCCTCGGACTGGATCCGCTCCTTCCCCTCCGGGAGAACGCAGCGCGGTGAGACTCCACCCCCCCCTTTCCTCTCAGACCCTACACCTACCACCTGCAAAGTCCCCCAGGGGTCAGCCCTACGCTCTTCAATGTCTACATGGCTCCGCTCGCTCCCATAGTCAGAACCAACGGACTCAACATTGTGTCATACGCAGACGACACCCATGAAAAACAGCTTCCTACAACTAAACACAAACAAAACGGAAGTACTCATCATGGGCCCACACCCAGACGCCCCTCGGAAGCCCGCCCACCCCCACTGACCACGCACGCAACCTGTGAACCATCCTTGACTCAGGGCTCAAAATGGACCGCCAGATCAACTCCATCTCGTTCTTCTGCTTCCACACCCTCCGCCTCCTATGTAAAACCTTCAAATGGATCCCCCTCGAACACAAAGACCGTCACTCACGCCCTGCTCACCAGCAGGCTCTACTGCGGCAACACACTATGCCGGAATAAACAAAACCCTCACCTGCAAGCTAAAGAACATCCAAAATGCCGCAGCAAGTCTGGTCCTCAACCTGCCAAGCCACAGCCACGTCTCCCAGCACCTGCGCACACTCCAGTGGCTCCCCGCCGAAGCTAGAGTCACCTTCAAGATGCTAACCCATGCTCACAAGGCCCTCCATGACAACGCACCAGCATACCTGAACAGCCGACTCAAATGCCACGCACTCCAAAGGACCAGCCCAGCTCTCCTACGCTGTGGTCCCCCCACACCAGAAAGACCAGATCGGGAGGCCTCTCCTTCCGCGCAGCCAGTGCTTGAGACGACCTTCCACTCCAACTCAGACAGATAACATCGCTCCCCATCTTCGCAAGAAAGCTCAAAACTTGGCTCCTCGACAGACCCCCTTCTTCATGTATTGGAACCTGTGAACCCCCCCCCCCCCACCCCCCCACCCCCAGTGCCTTGAGAACCTTACGGGTGAGTAGTCACGCTTAACAAACACCTGATTTGAATTGATTTAGTTGCTTAGAAAGAAGCTTGTTCTAATTTGGGAGCCACGAAAAAGACTGAAGTAGAACCTGTCTAAAATTGCTTCTAAAACGTTGACAAATGGGTGAAAGTGAAACCATGAATTTAGAGTGAAAAAGCAAAATACTGATATATTTTTATCTATCTCAAGGTTAGCAAATGTGTATAATTAATGATATTTTATCCCATGTTAAGCTGCGCGTTTTGATGGGGAATGGTGGCAGGAAAGGCAGAATTTTGCTACCACTAATAATAAAATCATGGGTAGTACATCATAATAAAGCTTTTTGATGTTTCTTTATACCACACAATGCAGCTTCTTTTTAGGACAGGAAAGCAATGCTGGATAAATAAATGCTAGAGAAAAATGTCATTGTATGTCCATGATTCCCTCTTAAAGTAACTTCCCAAAATAGTAACACACACATGCAGGAGGGAAAGCACGGTTTCGGTGGGACCACATCAGCACTCGGCAACAAACAAGCCTCAGTTAAAAAACCCATGACCACATTTAGAACAAGCATGGAGTTGTCACTTTACAGGAAAGGGTGGGTCGACTACCTTGCCAGCTGACGTAAAAAGTGTGCGAGAGAAAAACATTGCACAGAGTGCTTATTTTAGCAGTACAACATTTTATGAATGCGACATTCATTTCAATTTGAAAGAACTTTTATAGCTACACTATAAACACGTATGTTTAAGGCTATGCCAGGAACTTCTGCAGAAGAACAGTTGGTGAAGCTTTGAATATAGCCTAAAAACAAACAAATTACTATAGCTTTAAAAAGTTACCAGAACCGAGCATTTCCAATGAAATGGAAAAATCGAATAGAAAAAGGAATGTGCTCCTCAATTACTATTCCATTACGGAGGTCATAACAAAGGCAAATAATCTTTATTCGGGAGTTAATAGGACGTTTAAAGGGAGGGACCAATTTCATCATACAATCCTTTTCAAACAGGGGGCCTACTGAAAAAGTATTGTAGTGCTAATTTCACTCATCACTTTTCAAACATTTTAAAGTGCTGTATATGCAACAGGAAACCTATTGAATACTTACAAGGTCTAAGGCTGAACCACCTCCTAAATATTCCATTATTATCCATAATTTTGTGCCCTGTAAAACAAAAATAAATAAATATTTAAAAAGTAACAATATGTGGTACAGTACATTGAAAACACCTATAATAAATTAGAAAACATTTATACAATTAGGTACATTCCAATCTTGTTCTCCCCTACTCTCATGGAGGAACAGTCATATCTCATAAGGAGGGAATGTTGAAAGAAGTACTATGCTTCCATGGAGGCAGTGGACGCTTGTGGGGTTAGTTAGAGAAGCCCAGCATAATAAAAGCAACCCTAAACAAATATTACACTTCAGCTTGATTGCAGGTAACTAAGCGTAAAGCTACAGAAACAATTGCATAATTATCCTTCTGGGGGTCAGAAGGGGTGGTCAAATGCAATAAATCAGCACTTTTATTTAGCTTTTTTTTTACTATACTCAAATCTAGCTTAAATTGTTTAAAACATCGTAGAAACTAAGGAGCTGCTGGCCCTAGTAGAAGCACTTTTATCTGAGATCCCACAAACGCTGGAGGCGACCTTACCATGTAAAGGCAAATGTATTAAGCTCAAATGTTGTTTCGAGTTGTGTACATAGCGTGAATCTTCCTCATCAGCAACAAGATAGCTGACTCCAGTAGAATCCCTCTACATTCTAATAATACATCACAGTATTACATGTTAAACATTCTACACTCACCCCTGCCCCCTTCTACCCAGCCACCAAAACCACTATGAAACAAAAGAAAAGAAAGGTAAAATAGGGGGATTAACAATAAGGTCTTTACCTTCAAACGTACAGACACATAAAACAGAGAAAATAAACAGACTTGCAACAAAGTGTAAATAACCTCCACAAGTAAATCATACAATGTGTACAACAAATTCAAACTGTTGGCACGTAACCCTCCAAGTAACGACGAAGTCTGAGAAACCTGGTAGAATGAAATCCTCTGGCCCCATCGTGAGGAACAAGGCCATTGGCACGGGAAGCACAGGCAAAACACCACACACGTTCACCCTAGCATCATCCCTATTTTTGTCAAATCGTCAACACTCAACATGAACCCCTTCAGACCCACACACGGCCCGGCACAATCACGCCTCACCACGTTACTGTCCACAACCCAGGCCCCAAAATTTAGACAAACCTTTGCACTGTTTCCCATGCCTTATTTTTACCCAGTCCCCAGCACACACCCCTTTGCCACGGGCCATGACCTCCTAACTACCATGCTTCTCATGACAAGAACTAGTCTTCCTCTCGAGCATTTTCTCAAATGGAGAAATCATGGTCACACTGCGTGCTGTGGTGCAACAGTCTTTATCTATCACAAGGAACAGGTGCAGAGCAGATAGCCTACAACAAGTCAATTTTTGGTCGGACACCCTGCCCCAAAAGTATTTGATTTCTTTCACAAGGAACCTACATTTGTCCTTCCTCAAGGTCAGGCTCACCTCCCTCAGCCGACCTAACGCAGCCCTCAAGATGTTGCTGTGTTCTTGAATGGACGCTCCAAAAACCAGAATACCATCTTGGAAAGATTTTACATTTTCCAAACCCCTGGAACATGGCTACTGAAGGTATAACCAACCTTTATTCAAGAGCACCTAGACACTGTGAATCTCCCTTTCCAGCCACAAGATAACAGACTTCTGTAGAATCCCACACCAACCACTTTCTAATAATGCATCACAGCATTTACATGTTAAACACTCCAAACCCCCAGTACTACAGATTGCTGCATGACGGCCAATTTGGCACGAGTGATAAGGAAAATGCTACTTACCAGTATGCATCTGTTCTTGGCATGTAGAGCTGCAGAGTTCCTAGTCACTAGTCACCACCTAGTGTTTGGCCCGGATGTTTGCAGTTAGTTGTTGTCCTGAAAAGTTATTTGGAAGACAAGATAGGTGACTCCTCCTCAGGACCACATTGCGCATGGGCATCGGCTCCATCCCCAAATTGTTTTTCGCCATTAGGGATATGAAGGAGCTTTGCAAGAAAAGGAAGGATGGGCATGTAATTTGTATCTAATTAAGATAATACTGAACAGACAAGGGTAGCCGGGGAGGCGGGCGGGTGTGTGCAACTCTGCAGCTCTACATGCAAAGAACAGATGCATGCTGGTAAGTAGCATTTTCCTTCCAGGCATATGAGCTGCGGATTGCACACTGTGCATAGATCATATAGTAGTACCCACTCTTAGAGGCGACCACCCCTATCTGTTGCCGTAGTTTGGAATAATGTTTTGAGAACAGTCTGGGGTACATTAGCTTGTTGTTTTGTTTTCACATCTACACAATAGTGTTTTGTGAATGTGTGCGGTGTAGCCCATGTAGCTGCTCTCCAGATGTCATCTAGGGGAATGTTCCCTAAAAATGCCATTGACGCCTCTATTTCTCTTGTAGAGTGGGCTTTGGGAGGAACAGATAACGTACGTTTAGCTTTCTGGTAACAAATCTGTATGCATTTGACAATCCATCTAGCTATCCCAGATTTTGAAATGGGATTACCTTTGTGTGGTGGTGAGAAAGACACAAAAAGTTGTTTTGTCTTACAAAAAGGTTGAGTTCTTTCTATGTAGTATAGCAATGCTGTTTTGACATTAATGTGTGAAGAGGTCTTTCTGCTACTGACTGTGGTTGCGAGAAGAAAACGGGCAGTTCCACAGATTGATTGAGATGGAATGGAGAAATGACTTTGGGCAAGAATTTTGGATTAGTACGTAGAACTACCTTATTTTGATGCATTTGCAAGAAGGGTTCTTGGATGGGTAGTGTTTGTAGTTCACTAACTCTCCGCAGAGAAGTAATAGCTACTAGGAAAGTAACTTTCCATGTAAAAAATTGTAATTCACATCTGTGTAAAGGTTCAAAGGGAGGTCCCATTAAAAGTGTGACAACAACGTTTAAATTCCGCAAAGGTGGTAATCTGGGAGAGATTATTCTTTTAGGGCCTTCCATAAAGGCTTTAATGGCAGGCACTCTGAACAGAGATAGATGTTGTCTATTTTGCAGATATGCTGCTATTGCAGCAAGATGTAGTCTAATAGACGTATAGGCTAAGTTACATATTTGGAGATGCAATAAGTATCCTATGATGTGTTGAATAGACACATTTAGGGGATCAATATTGTTGTTGTGACAATATATCACAAATCTTTTCCACTTGGCCGTGTAACATGCCCTAGTGGTTGGATGTCTAGCTTCTTTAATGACATTCATGCAGTCTGGAGGAAGGTTCAGATATCCAAATTCTAGGACTTCAGGAGTCATATCGCAAGGTTGAGCTGAGCTGGGTCCGGGTGTCTGCACCTGTCTCCACACAGAACAGTGGAGAGATCAGTTTTTGGTGCTGTACCACAGACCGTTGTAGCAGTGTGGTGTACCACGGTTGTCCGCCAAAGTTGGAGCAACTAGGATGAGTGTCAGAGAATGCTGCTGTCGTTTGCGTACTACTAGTGGCTTGAGTGGTAGAGGTGGAAAAGCGTACGCAAATCTGTTTGACCAATTCATCCATATCGCATTTCCTTTTGACAGTGGGTGTGGATATCTGGTGGCGAAGCTTGGGCATTTTGCGTTTTCGTGGGCGGCAAATAAGTCTATTTGAGGTTGTCCCCACATCTGAAAGAATAGTTGGGCTAGGAGGAATATGTTTTGAGGTATAGCCCACCTCCATATGTCCTGTGCTAGTTGAGAGTTGCAAGGAGTGTGTGCCTCCCTGCTTCTGTATATAGTACATTGCGGTCATGTTGTCTGTGCGGACTAACACAGCTTTGTTTGCTACTTGCTTCTGGAAAGCTTTTAGTGCTAGGAATATGGCTAGTAACTCCAGATGATTGATGTGGAGTACGTTTTGTTGCTGTGTCCACCTGCCTTGCATGGTGTGTTGCAGTAGGTGGGCTACCCAGCCGGAGAGCGATGTGTCCGCAGTCAAGATTATCTGAGAAACTGGCTCTAGGAACGGTCATCCCTTGGAAAGGTTTTAGGTGTTCCGCCACTGCAGAGAGCGATGATTCCGACCGTCTACCAACACTAGGTCTGTTAAGTGACCTTGAGCGTGGTTCCAATGACGTGGAGAGTTCGCATCTGAAGTCTTGCATGGGGTACTATAAAGATGCAAGAGGCCATCATCCCTAGGAGTTGCATGAACACCCTTGCTGGGAGGGAGTGGTGTAGCTGAAACTTTGTTAGAAGAGTTTGCATGCTGGCTATCCTTGCTGGAGTGGGATAAGCTAGGGCTGTTGAGGTGTTTGTGGCACCGAGGTACTGTTGTACTTTGGATGGCTGTAGATGAGACTTGGTGAGGTTTTTTGTGAACCCCAAGTTGTGGAGCAGTTGGATGGTGGTATGAGTGTTCTACGCATTGATTGTATGAGCTGGCTTTTATGAGCCAGTCGTCGAGGTACAGAAAGACATGGATGTGTTGTCTTCGTAAATGCGCTGCCACTACTGCTAAGCACTTGGTGAATACTCTTGGTGCTGTTATAACTCCGAATGGGAGTACTTTGAATTGATAGTGCTGCCCGTCTATTACAAATCTGAGATACTTCCTGTGAGCCTTGTGAATGGGAATGTGGAAGTATGCGTCCTTGAGATCTAGAGTAGCCAGGAAGTCGTTTTGCAGAAGGAGCGGAAGGACTTGGTGTGACCATGTGAAAATGGTCTGACTGTATGTATACATTTAGCGGTGGGAGGTCTACAATAGGCCTTAGAGAGCAGTCCTTCTTGGGAATCAGAAAATAGAGAGAGTAAACCCCCTTGTTTTGTTGGTGCAGAGGAACTGGTTCTATTGCACTTTTTTCTAGCAGGGATAATACTACTTGCTTTAACAGTGATAGATGTTCTTGTGACATTGGACGCTGTTTGGGTGGTATGTTTGGGGGGTAGATGTTAGTTCTAGACAGTAACCTGACTGAATAATTTGTCGAACCCACCTGTCTGATGTGGTGTTGATCCACGCAGGCAGGAATTGTGGATGTCTTCCCCCCCAAAGGAGTGGAATGAGGGGGGGGAAGGGGAGAAAAGTAATTTGGTAGGGGTAGAGGCAGAGCGCAAGTTGTTGTTTTTGCCTTTGCCTTTGTTGTTGTTACCCCTGTAACCCCCTCTCTGGTAGCCCTTAGTGAAAGTGGATTGACCAGGGGTTTTGTAGGAAGTGAAGGGACTTTCTAAGGAGTAGGCGCTTGTGTTGCCTCTGTATGATGAGCGACGAAAGGAACGCCTGGGAGCTTGCTGCTGCAAGGCTCCCATAGATTTTGCTGTATCGTGTCTTTTTTCATTTTCTCTAAAGACACGTCGACATTTGGGCCAAATAAATGTGTCATCAAATTAAGGATGGAGTTTTGTACCTCCGGTTTAAAACCTGAAATACGTAGCCAGGCATGTCTAAGTAGTAGGGTGCTGGTATTGATTGCCCTTGAGGCGGTATCTGCAGCGTCTAGGGCACAACGGATGGAAATATTAGTGATATTTCTACCTTCCTGTATAAGTTCATTAGCCCGTTTTTTGTATTTGTCTGGTATGTGCTGCATTATGGACTCTAGTTCGTTGTAATGTGCCCTGTCGTATCTTGCCAGCAATGCTTGGGTGTTGGCAATGCGCCAGATGTTAGCTGCTTGTGCCGCTGTTCGCTTGCTGGAGGCGTCAAGGAGCTTAGATTCTTTGTCTTGTGGTGAGGCCTCACCTGATGTCTGGGAATTAGCACGTTTACGTGCAATAGACACTACTAGAGAATCTAATTGTGCTGGACCTTTAATATAAACTGGATCTGTAGGGAGAGCTTTATATTTTTTCTCAATGCGAGGATTGAGGACCCTAGCCCTGACAGGATCCTTAGAAACCTCTGTTGAGTGCTTGATGACACCTTTAAGCATTGGTAAAATGGCAGTAGACCTTTGTGTGTTATCAAAAGTGCCTAATAGGAAATCTTCCTCCACTGCATCGGTGTGTAAGTCCACCCCATGATATTGTACAGCTCTTTGGACTAGTAGGTTAAACCCAATAGTGTCCTCTGGTGGGGAAGGTCTGGAAGGGTATACATCATCTTGTGGGACGTAAGGCACATCAGGGGTGTTGTAATCATCCCATGGATTAGGTGACCGAGGGGGGACTTTTGGGGCCTGCTGGGTCATGTGCACCGCCACCTATATCGTCAGAATCTGTGACTGCATCATCATCTGGATTAGTAGATGGTGTAGGTGAATGATGTGGTGGAGGAGGTGTAGGAGGAGGAACAATATGGGGAGGTGGTGGAGAAGGGCCCCTAATGGAGAGGTTGCAATGCCCTTCTTTGGAGGGGAGGAGGTGGTCCCTCAATTGGTCTCTTCATGGAGCTGAGAGTCAATTGTCCAGTTTTAGGATCCTTTACAAGAGTTTTCTGAATGGGATCCAGTGTAAAAAGTTCTTCTGCGTGTGGCAAATCCTTCGGCGTCAAAGTTTTCGGCTCCGTAGGTTTTTTCGGCACAGAGTCTGTAGCTGGTGTCGAGTTTTTTGCTTAGGAGTGTGCCCTTTTGCAATGTCTTTCACCGGAACCTGTTTTTTCAGTTCCGGGTGTTTTTTCGGCTCGGACGCGTGTAAATCTGGTGCTTTGGGCGGTTTTTTACTCTGCTCCGAGTGCGGTTGCGGCATCGATGAGCTTAGGTGTCAGAGCAACGGTCGGCGTAGTAGAGGAAGATGGCTTCTTTTTCGGTGTCGGTATATTGCTGGCAGCGGGAATAGGCTGGCTCGAGCCAGAGCCGCCAGAAGGCTTAGTGGGCTTCTTTGCCGGGTCCAAAGGCGGGGCGTGGGAAGCAGTGTCTCGGTGTGCATCCAGGCCCGAAGGTGAGGGTGAGGGTGTGACCAAAGCCTTTTTTGACGGTGCCGAGGAAGGTTTGGGGTCGACGGTCTTACTTACGACCCGTTAAGCTGGAGTGATGTTCTCGACGTCGGAGTCTTGGGGATATGATACTCTTTTGCGTGCTGGTGTTCTGGCACACCGACGCCCTCTTCGAAGAGGTCATCGGGGATCGAAGCTGACGAGCGAGCCATAGTTCTCAGAGCTAGTCGGTCCGGAATGGTTTTCTTGGAGCGGAATGAGGCACACGCCGGACAGTCTTTGGCCTCGTGCTCCGGTGAGAGGCAAAGGTTGCACACCTCATGTAGGTCGGTGTGGGGAAACTTCAACCCACATTGAGACACTACTTGAATGGCGTTCTTTCCAGGAGCCAGAAAGCAAGGCCTAGGTAGGCCCAAAGACCTTAGTCGACGACCGGAATCGAAGACTTCGAAGTGGTAGAGAATTGAGTCGATGTAGCGCGATCTAAACAATACCGTCGAACTGCGTGAGGATTGCGCACCGAAGGAAATTGGTTCCAAACTGGAGCGCAGGAAACACATCGGAGCCCAATGGCGGAAAAAAACAATCTGGGGATGGAGCCGATGCCCATGCGCGATGTGGTCCTGAGGAGGAGTCACCTATCTTGTGACTTACAAAGAACTTTTCAGGACAACAAACTGCAAACATCCGGCCCAACACTAGGTGGCGATTTATGCACAGTGTGCAATCTGCAGCTCATATGCCTCGAACATACCAGATCTCTAGCATTGCTCTCTCTAGAGTTTGGCGGCAGCAGGCTACTCTTGTCCTCTGCTTTCATGCATCCCAGTGTCCCCCAATACACCAAACTTTTGTAGTTCTGCCCCTTAAAGTCAGCCTTTTTCCTGCTCAATCCTCACCCTCTTCTCCAGTGTTTATCTGGCGTATCTTTTTTTTTACCTCATTGTCCTGGACTCACTAAGGCATAATCCCCAAAGGAACCCCATTCCCAGAAAGATATGCCTTGAATTGCCCTCAAACCCACCACACACCAACCACCAAAGGGCTTGCTGGGCTATGTGTATATGGCCCCCACTTTCGTCTTCTCTGTGTGATTTGACATAGGCTTGGCAATTGAATGCACTGTTTTCCAACAAATCCCTCCACCGACTCCTGCTGGGCAGCAGTGGACATCCTGCCATTTGTTATGTCATGCTTCACCCTCCTACCTACTTTGGGAGTCAAGGCCTCTTTATGCCTGCAACCAGTTTATTTACTGTGTTTTTCTAAAATGCTACTTCACCAAATGGTATTTGGGTGCTTTACAATGAAGCCACAATTACATATTACTGGAGCATAATATATGTTCATGTCAAAGACATTATCAGTGCATTGAACTTTAAGACAGAGGGAGGATGAATATTAGTTATGACGAAAAAGGGTATATTCATACTACTATGCATAAACACCTCCTCAGTCTTGTACATAATTATGCCCGTTGGTTTGTGCTTTTGACCTCACTGCACTTGTTACAGGAGGCCTCATCTCCCTCTCCACACAAGCTATGCCCACTGGCAAATTCAATAACTTGCAAAGTTTCCCTCCTGCGTTGGGGCACTTCCTCATTTGGAATATTTCCATTCTTAAATATCTGCCAGATTTAATGGGTTTTCATTTTGTAAAAATGAAAGCACCAGGGCTTTCTTTGTAGGCCATCATGTGGACATTACCCTCTGCCATAACTGCTGAATAGTAACCATCATACAATACTAGAGAGACATACTGCACTAGTCCACATCACCTGAAGCTATCCGGATGGCCTGCAACAGCTGGTTTTAATATTTGTTTATGTTAATGTTACTTATATTTGTAGAGCGCAAACAGATACCCAAAAGGTGTCCTGGCGCTGTGAGAAGAACTACTTTAAGTTGGAAGGCAGAGACATCTATTTAATTAGAGAAAAGCCATGTTGTAACGCCTTTCCAAAAGGCAATAGGTTCGATACATTTTTAGGGGTAAACTGTAGATGCCTTAGCCGCATTGAGAATAAAACTCCTGCCGCCACAGTTCGCTTTAATCGCCCGAGGGATGAGTTTGTCGTCGGCTGACCGTAATGCTCCTTGGCAGCTACCAGTTAAAACGCCCTTTTAAAATTCTGATCCAATACCATAAAGTGCTTTAAATACTAGACATAGGGACTTAAATGGAGTACGTTTAATGATCGTGAGCCACTGAAGTGGTTTTATATTAGCTGAGATGGACTTGTATTTAGGTGTAGCTGTTATAAGTCTGGCTGCAACGTTCGGCAACATTTGTAGTTGAAAGAAAGAAGAGAGTCATGTAAACAAAGTGCTCAGGAACTGGTTTGGACTAGGCAGAGGCCTCTCTGCCTTCAGAGGACAAATTATTTTGGGGTATAAATATTGGGACCCTTATTCCAAGAAATTAGATCACTTCTAGACAAGAAACCTTTCTGCCAAGGAGAACAACCAAGGAAGCTGCAGGCGTTGTACTTCCCCTCTGCCAGTGTGCTGTTTGCTGGGTTGGTCTGCAGTGGTTGGTTTATTGCCAAAGTAAAGGAGAAGGAACTTTGTAAGTACTTTCATCTACAGAATATTCCCCAAGGGCTTGAACTGTGCTTGCCTCCTGCTGAAGTCTCAGGGACAAAAGACTTCACCTCCAGCTCCCCACTGAATTTCCTCGCTGGGAATTCGGACTCCAGACACTTGCGTGCTGCTAGCATCTGGAAGCGCGCCGCATCGAGAAGAAGCGTGTCGTCGTCGCAGCTGAAATAGTCACATCGACGGAGAAGCAAGCCTTCGCCGCATCTTCCTGGAAGAGTGTGTCCATCAAAGCTGCCTGCTGTCGCATCACCGGAGAGGCGTGACGCCATCATGAGTCGCCATCGCATCACTGGAGAAGCGGGTCGCAGGGCCTGTAGCTGCTCCAAAGTACAGAGTTGTCGCAAGGCTGCTAGGGCATCATCGCACCGCCGCATCAAGGGCGCCATCTTCCCGCATCGCATCAAGGTGCCATCTCGCGCAACGGGCCCGCAGGAAGAGAATCTACGCATCACCTCCGCACCGGTAAGGATCAAGACACATCCCCCTACTCTGCGCAAGCATTGAGGCATGAGGCATCATCTCCACCGGATCACGGAACAAAAGCATCTCCCCTTTTGCAAGCCTTTTGTTTACTTTGCGTTACGCATCCAGTTACTTTGTGGAGAACTTTGTCGCATTTACCATCAACTTGAACTAAGCAACTTTAATCATCTTTTAAGTAATTTTAAGTGTAGGATTGTGGATTTGTCTCGTTTGTGGTCTTGTATTTAAATCTATCTAAAGGATACTTTTTTTTATAAAACCTGTGTTGTGTCCATCTGTAGTGTTTTCACTGTATTACTGTGTATATTCACACATGATTAACACTGCCTGAGAAGCCTGTCTGCGTGTGCCAAGCTACCAAGGGGGTGAGCAGGTGTTATTAAGGAGTGTAATCCCCTTATCCTGACTTAAAAGTAAGGGTCCCTATTTGGACAAAGGTGTATACTGTTGCCCACTAGAGACCCCCATGTTTAACAGGGAGTTTTTGGCGGATATAATTTTGTTGGTAAAAAAAACTCTTGTTTTGTGTTTTTAAGTAGTTTTTCATTTAGTGCTAGGCCAGCTTTGTATTCCTTTTTATCATTTTCCTTGTACCCCCCCACCCATTCCATATTCTTTCCAGGTGTTTGCAGGCCAGCTTTTTAGTCCTTCAACTCCTTTGAATACCATGGGGAGGAGGGATGCTGTCTAGTGTGGCTTAGGCGTTTTAAAGGGGCTAGCTTGTCTCCTGCATATTCTAGCCATTTAGTATATGATCTGGTTGCCACGTCCAGATAGATCGGGGTAGGAGTGATAGTATCAGTTAATATTTTATGTTGATCCTCTGCTTTTACCTTATTCCAGACTCTATTCTTAGAATAACTTATTGATCAATTCTGTACTTTGCAGTCCGAAATCGCGTGCTCAAAGAAAACTGCTGAATGGTCGGACCAAACTAGCGGTAAAATTCTAGTTACAGAGAGCTGCAAATTATTTGAGAAGATACTGTCTAGTGTATGGCCGGCTTGATGAGTGGAACATCTAACCAATTGCTCCAAATTTCCACCTTTCATCAGGTCAAGTAGATTAGGTGTCTGAATCAAGGGGCAATTCAAGGTGATAATTAAAATCTCCTAGAATGGTTTTGGAGTTATTGCTGATCCCCCTTTCAAATATGCTACTTAGTTGTGCTGGAAGGTGGCCTCTCTGTCCTGGTGCTCTATATAGGAGGGTGCCTCTGAACGTATAATGATGAGAGATTGAGACTGAACTCAAGTGCTTCCCAATCTTCGATGGCTAGAGGATTAAATGATGCATTGATGGATTTCTGGTAAATGACCGCAAGACCCCCTTCGCATCTCTGTTGTCTGTTGAGTGTAACAAAAATAATCTGGGGGTGTGGCTTTTACAAGATCAGGCCCTGACGCCATGTCTGTCCAAGTCTTGGTAATAAATGTTGTGAGTATTCTCTCTTCACTAATGAGGGAGGCGATTTCTAAACTATGTTTAACTAGAGACCTGGCATTAAACAGTGCAAATTTCCAAGGGTAGGGGGATGCATCTCTCTTAGTAGAGGGTTGAATGAGTCTTCTATCTATGATGGGCTGGACGACAAACTTGGGTATGTTAGATTTACATCACAAACAATTAAAGTGGCCCCTAGGTCATGAGACCTCAGGATGTAAGATGCTACAGTTATGATTAGTGGAAATTAATCGAGCTTTTTCAAATCCTTCCCTGAATAGCTTATTCGTGGGTTCATATCTGAAGGCTTTGGTCCTGGGGGCTAGCGCTGAGCACATTTCGGGCACAGACTGGCTTGCCTGGTGCCCCTTCGGTGCGACAGCAGCATGTTCATGGCAGCATGTGCCTAAATAGTGTCAGGGGCATGAGACCTAGCCCGCTGACCTGCTACCCCTAAGATGGCTGCTTCGGTGTCAGAAGTCCCGCTAAAACTCATTGCGGGGCCTTCTAACCGATAGCAGGAAGCATGCAAAATAGGCAATGACAATTAAAAATTACAACAAAGTACCTCTAATCATTAAAAATAGCAACATTAAAGTTGTGCAAATTGAAGCAAGTGGGTCTTTCCCGGCTGAGCCTTAGGAGGACTTCTCGGTGTGCGCTTGCGGCAGCGTGTGCCTAAATAGTGTCAAGGGCATTAGACCTAGCCCGCTGACCTGCTACCCCTAAGATGGCTGCTTCGGTGCCGAAAGTCCCGCTAAAACACATTGCGGAGGCCTTCTAACCGAAAGCAGGAAGTGTGCAAAATAGGCAATAACAGTATTTTGAACACTAGGTTGAGGAGCTCTGCTCAATAACAGATGACATCGCCACCATGTGATAGACCGACATAAACAAGGGCCAGTGTTCAGAAGTGAAACACCAACACAAATTAAGCATTGTGTATAGTCTTCCTCTTCCCATAATGTTGCCTACTGCTGGGGAGACTGCACAAGCACGGTACGCTTGGGGCGAGCGATTGCCACCTTCGTGGCCTGCCTTACTCTCATTGAGAGGGTTAAAATGAACAAACTCATCATTGAGGGAGGTTTAGTGCCCAGCATATGCTGGTTAAGGGCTTGCAAGATGAAGAGCAAATTGCTGTAACAAATTTCTTCTTCGGGCCCAAAGCCTGGCACCATCAAGGACAAATCAAACACTACTCAGCACAAACGTCAGAGGAACACCCAATGTCCCTGCCTGCAGACATCTTCCTTATCAGTTACTTGCTAATAAACCATTACAATCAAATACAAAAGTATACATTTATCCTGCAGCTATCATTTAACTATGCAGTTGTGAAGATGTACACAAATGCAGGTACTTTATACTGACACGCCGGGATATTGTACCAAACACGTTTGCATCTCCCACAGCAAGATAGATATATATATATATATATATATATATATATATATACATATATATACAGAACGTTCACACTCACGTCTTTTGGTCAAACGACAGTGCAAGGTACGGACACCAATGCGCGTGTTCTTCAGTTTGTTTATTCAGCCATGACAAAACAGAAACAATGTCTCTCGACGCGTTTCGGGGCTCCTCCCCTTAGTCACGAGTGATTGGAAAGGTGATTCGTGTAAGCAGTTATAGTGTCAATCACATGGTGTGCCAAAATAAAGTAAACAAAGAAAATACTGTCGCGTTCACAGACGCAAAAATAATCATAACAACTGCTAGGAGCGGCATAATTAATCATGCTAAATACACTCGTGGGAGCAAAATACCTAGTGGATAATTCGTGGAGAATGCAATAACATTTCAAAATATAATATCATTTTTGCTTGCAAACTACTTAGGTCATAAAAATAAATGACAGACTTAAGCTCTGTATGAGTGAGGGAATATTCAGAACACTAGCCGTAGCATTTCCATGATAGTACGCATTTTCGGTAACAGTTTCCGCCCAAGTGGGCAAAAAATCACTTGTGGGAGCACACTGTCAGTCAATACTGATAAGATTATAAATTAAATTAATCAGACTCAAATCATTGCCCCTGTGGGCTTGTGTGCAAGTTGACTCTACGTGTAGAGTTACCAATTCAGCCCATGTGGGCTATTTCAACCATACGTGCTATCCAATATCTGAATTATTCAGTTCCAACACTCATCATTATTTAAGGTGGTTCTCCCAGTCACTCAAAAAAGATTCATACAAGCCGTTCCTAGAAAAGAAGAAAAAGAAAATAATGACCAGTGATTCAAAACATAAAAAATAAATAAAACACATTCCTAACTTTTCACAACTTATGTAAAAAGACAAGTAGAAGTTAAACAGTTTAGGGCAATACATATTTTTTACATTCTTTTAAACATCCCAAAGAGCTCTCACTAGACAGCAACTGTAAAAGGCTCAATAAAACCTAAACATTTTTATCTCATCCAAGATGGACTTCCATCTCTTCATCGTAGTTATGTCCCTCGGGGACCATGGTTTTGTACTGAATAATCATTCTCGATTCTGCTCTGCGTAAATTCTGTACCCGATTGCCACCTCTCATCAAATTTCACAGTACACAGTACACAAAAGCTCAATACGTTCACATTTAGATTGTGATGACTCTGAAAGTGACGTGCTATGGGATAAGATTTGTCCATGTTGGTAATAGCACGTAAGTGCTCAAGCACTCTGAGTTTGGCTGGCTTAATTGTGCTGGCTATATAGGCTTTATTGCACGGACAGAATAGTGCATAGACCGCATGGTCACTGGTACACGAAGTGTGTTCCTTTATAACAAAAATTTCGGACGTGGGCGACAGTCGTACTCTTTAAATTGCGGCTATTTTTACAGGCTTTACAGTTTCTACAGGTAAAAAAACCTCCACACCTGTGGTTTTAGGTTTTTTAGGAATGACTGCTCTGCATAACTGATCTTTAAGGGACCTTGCTCTCCTAAATGAGATTTGGGGTGAGTCATTGACATATTCAGCTAAGTCTGAATCATTTAACAGTAGAGGCCAAAATGTATTAAGGCCCTTTCTAAGCAGGCCTGCTTGGCTACTGTATGTAGTAATGAACCGTGTCTTGTTGTCATTCTCTTTAGATAAGTCATTTGTTATTGGTTCTAACAACGATTCCCTCGAACGTTGTTCTACTGCTTTTTGAGCATTTGAGATCTTATTAGAGTGGCCTCGCTCAGAAAATCTTGCAATCATGTTTCTTTGTTCAAGTTCAAAAGCTTCCTTCGTACTGCAGTTGCGCTTAGCTCTTAAAAGTTCTCCCATTGGAATACTCCTAATCAAGGAGTTGGGGTGACAACTGCGCGCATGGAGAATGCTATTACCTGCAGTTTGTTTCCTGAACAGGCGTGTTTGCAATTTCTTATTCTCCACTGTGACACATAGATCTAGAAATTCTAGGCTATCTTTGGACCAATTACTGGTAAAGTTTACATTAAAGTCGTTGAGATGGAGTTCTCTCACAAAACTGGCTGCCTCTTCCCCTTTCCATACTACCATCACGTCATCTATGTACCACATCCACTCAATAACGTGTGTCCGGTACATAGTAGACCTGTATGTCACTGTCTCCTCCCAGTACCCCATATAGAGACCCGCAAAGCTGGGAGCAAAGCAAGTCCCCATAGAGGTACCGAGGGTCTGCCTGTAGATTTTACCATCAAACGTAAGTACGACACAGATCTTTTGGACAGGAAATGCATGCACGCATCAAGTCCCAATTGGTGAGGAATTGAAGTATACAGACTTGTCACATCCAGTGAGAGAAGGGAATAGTCTTCCTCCCACTTCAAAGTCTCGATCTTTTTCAAAAAATCCCATGAATCTTTTACATAAGATGGTAATTGGCGAACAAAGGTCTGCAAAAAAATAGTCCACATATTGGGAGGTACATTCAAAACAGCTACCATTGGAGGAGACAATCGGTCTCCCTGGGGGATTGGTTAAACTCTTATGTATCTTGGGGAGGAGGTACAGAGCTGGCAATTTTGGAAATTTACAAAATAAAAACCTGTATTCCTCCTCCTCCAATAAACCTCTAGTTCTCCATTCTAAAAGTTGTGTATGGAACAATTTGATCGAATTTTCGTATTCCATACGATTGCTCCTGAAGTAGCGGTTTGTATCAGACAATTGTCTCATGCCTTCCGCTATGTAATTCTCCCTAGTTTGCACCACTATATTTCCACCCTGGTCACTGTTTTTAATTACAATAGTCTGATCTTTTCTTAGATTTTCAAGCGATTTTAATTGTAATTGAGTTACGTTTCTCCATCTTTGGTGATATTTCTTGTTCTCAATCTTGGTTAATTCATTCGTCATGCATTTTTCAAAAACCTCAATGGTATCATTTCGAATTTGAGGTAAGAATATAGATTTCGGCTTAAAATTAGTGTTAGAACTCAATTCCAGTTCGTGTACCAGTGTCTATGCACTATTCTGTCCGTGCAATAAAGCCTATATAGGCAGCACAATTAAGCCAGCCAAACTCAGAGTGCTTGAGCACTTACGTGCTATTACCAACATGGACAAATCTTATCCCATAGCACGTCACTTTCAGAGTCATCACAATCTAAATGTGAACTTATTGAGCTTTTGTGTACTGTGTACTGTGAAATTTGATGAGAGGTGGCAATCGGGTACAGAATTTACGCAGAGCAGAATCGAGAATGATTATTCAGTACAAAACCATGGTCCCTGAGGGACATAACTACGATGAAGAGATGGAAGTCCATCTAGGAGGAGATAAAAATGTTTAGGTTTTATTGAGCCTTTTACAGTTGCTGTCTAGTGAGAGCTCTTTGGGATGTTTAAAAGAATGTAAAAAATATGTATTGCCCTAAACTGTTTTTAACTTCTTCTTGTCTTTTTACATGAGTTGTGAAAAGTTAGGAATGGGTTTTATTTATTTTTTATTTTTTGAATCACTGGTCATTATTTTCTTTTTCTTCTTTTCTAGGAACGGCTTGTATGAATCTTTTTTGAGTGACTGGGAGAACCACCTTAAATAATGATGAGTGTTGGAACTGAATAATTCAGATATTGGATAGCACGTATGGTTGAAATAGCCCACATGGGCTGAATTGGTAACTCTACACGTAGAGTCAACTTGCACACAAGCCCACAGGGGCAATGATTTGAGTCTGATTAATTTAATTTATAATCTTATCAGTATTGACTGACAGTGTGCTCCCACAAGTGATTTTTTGCCCACTTGGGCGGAAACTGTTACCGAAAATGCGTACTATCATGGAAATGCTACGGCTAGTGTTCTGAATATTCCCTCACTCATACAGAGCTTAAGTCTGTCATTTATTTTTATGACCTAAGGTAGTTTGCAAGCAAAAATGATATTATATTTTGAAATGTTATTGCATTCTCCACAAATTATCCACTAGGTATTTTGCTCCCACGAGTGTATTTAGCATGATTAATTATGCCGCTCCTAGCAGTTGTTATGATTATTTTCGCGTCTGTGAACGAGACAGTATTTTCTTTATGTTTACTTTATTTTGGCACACCATGTGATTGACACTATAACTGCTTACACGAATCACCTTTCCAACCACTCGTGACTAACGGGAGGAGCCCCAAAACGCGTCGAGAGACATTGTTTCTGTTTTGTCATGGCTGAATAAACAAGGTGAAGAACACGCGAATTGGTGTCCGTACTTTGCACTGTCGTTTGACCAAAAGACGTGAGTGTGAACGTTCTGAATTGATTGGGCTCGCTGCCCGGTACGGACCGCTGTTGTAAGAGGAGGGGCCATAGCGGATTGCGGCCGCGCTTACTTGGATATATATATATATATATATATATATATATATATATATATATATATATATATATATATTTATATATTATATATTTATATTTCTCTCCTCCTTGCCTCGGAAGATCGCCACAGCCTCCAAACCAACGGGTGTCTCGCCTGGAACAGAGACCTCCAATGCCGGGTCTCTTTAAATTAACAAAATCACCGAGTAGAAAAACCACACGTTGGCGAGACTATGTACCAGACAAATGAGTTTATTTGTCAACCTTCGGACGCGTTTCGCCTGTCCTGCAGGCTTGTTCACCAAAGTTTCATTACAAACAATCACCTTTTAAAGTGCAAAAATGTTGGGTCATGTGATCGGAACCGGTCAATATCAGTGGCAATAGTAGAAAGACTTCTAGTTCTTCCTAATACACACTTGTTAAAAACATTGTTAACATTTCATTATTATTACAGTCAGCAGTTCAAATATTTTGTATTTCTTTTTTAAAATATTTTAGCTTATTGGTCGCATTGTATAAAACCAGCATTACGAGGAGAGTTTTCACAAGTAGGCGGGTATTCCGGCAAAGGCGTGCCTACGCCACCGGTTCGTGCGATAGTGTTTTTTTCCTCCCACTTATTTTGTTTGATTAAACTTTGTGCACAGGAAAAATTACAACCTGCGCTCTTACTTGCACGAACTTGTTTGGAATTCAATATACCTGTCCTAATAATAACGCCCAAGTGGGCAAATAACCCCACACTCAGTACAAACACTGTAATTTAAATACAATGCAACAATTTACAAAACTGGAGCTTATCTATGCTTGCCAACTTTACAAAACATACAGCCCAAGTGGGCATTTACATTTAAACTGGTTACCGATATTTACCCATAATAAATGTGCCACACTTAAACAAAATTGTGAAATAAAACCAGCAACTTCATTGAAGGAGCGGGAATCATCAACCTGCCTCTCCACATCTACTAGAGTTTGTACAGATCCCATAAGCCAATTTATATTCTCTTATACCACTGTAAAATTAATCACACCTTGTAAAGATCCCTATCTAGAGATGTGTTTTCAAGTCTTCCTCCAGGTTAAGGCCCCCAGGGTCCTTGGCGTTAAGTTCCAGGATATACCTGGATTCCAGGCGTCTCAATTTGTTTAGGCGATCCCCACCCCGTATGCTTAAAGGAATGGAGTCAGTAACAAAGTAGCAGAGTCCTGCTACATCCTGATTGTGGAATGCCTCAAAGTGTCGAGCTACCGGGTATGTTTGGTCTGCATGCTTAATGGCCCTCATGTGTTGCAGTATACGGACATGAACTGGATGGATTGTGCTGCCCACGTACCTCGGCCCACAAGGGCATTGAAGCACGTAGACAGCATAGTCCGTTTTACAGTTGAAGAAACCTTTTATAAGTTTTACTCTTTTGGAGACTCCCGCTTGGTATGTGCGGGTATTAACTCCCGCTGTGCATGCTTTGCACTTTGAGCATTTTAAAAAATCTGATTTCTTTTTAAGCCAGTCCGTCGCGCTTCTTTGTTTCTGAGGTGCTGCCGGAAGCATGTTAGTGACCAGCATTTGTTTAAAGGATCTGGCTTTTCTGAAGGTAATCTCGGGTCTTTTCTTCACCATAGTTTGAAGTACTGGGTCATTGGCTATTAGATGCCAGTGTCTATTTATTATACCCCTTACTGCCTTATGCTGTTTGTTGTAGGTCGTAATCATCCTAATTTGATTTTCAGGTTGATCTTTTACACTGCCCTTGGGGGGTTTCTTGAACAGAATATCTTCTCTGCTTCTCATTTTGGCCTTCCGTATGGCACTTGCGATATTAGAATGCGAGTAACCTCTGGATTTGAACCTCTTTTCAAGGGTGTTAAGCTCTCTTTCTAAACCTTCAGAGTCACTGCAATTACGAATTACACGCAGACTCTCCCCATAGGGGATGCTTCTAATGAGGCTATTGGGGTGGAAACTGTCCGCGTGTAGCAGTGTGTTCCCTGCTGTAGGTTTCCTGAATAACTGAGAATGAAGTCAGCCATCTTTCACATAGATTGTTAAATCTAGGAAGTTAAGGGAAGTGGTACTGATTTCACTGGTGAATTTCAGATTAAGATTGTTGGCCTGTATTTTCATTACAAATTTCTGTGCACTGTCTTCTGTACCTCTCCATACCACAAATAGGTCATCTATGTAACGACTCCACTGTAGTATGTGGTCCCTCCATTCATTGTGGTACTCCACTTGGATCACCTGCTCCTCCCACCAGCCCATATGCAAATTAGCATAGCTGGGGGCAAAGCAGGTGCCCATCGCGGTCCCACAAATTTGTTTGTACAGAGAGGACTCAAAAAGGAAAAAGTTGTTATTTAAGCATACTGATGTCATATCCACCAACATTTGTGAGTGTAACCATAGGTTGATTGGTCTTGCCCTGAGTGCATGTTTGATGGCCCTTAGTCCATCTTCATGTCTGATGCTGGTGTAGAGTGTCGTGACGTCAACGGTCATGAGGAGATAATCATCTTCCCAAGGTAGATCATAGATCTTCCTTAGGAAATCTCCTGAGTCTTGGACATAAGAGGGGAGTTGTTTTACCAAGGGGCAAAGGAAGGCGTCTATAAACTTGGAAGTGTTCTCTAGTGCTCCCCCGATAGCGGAAATTATAGGTCTGCCTGGGGGATTTTCGGGCCATTTATGCACCTTTGGAATTAGATAGAACACAGGTGTCACTGGGTTGCACACCTTCAGGAATTGCAACTCCTCTTTCGAGATTAAACTCTGACCATACCAATCTTGTAACTGCTTGTAATACTTGTCACAATTCTTGGTCATTTCACCCTCCTTGATTTTAACATAGTTGTTCCTGTTATTAAGCTGCCTATAGCTTTCAGTCAAATACTGTTCTCTGTCCCACAGGACAACATTTCCCCCTTTGTCCGCATCACGTACAATACAGTTACTGTTCGATTTCAACTTTTTGACCAAGTCAAAGTACTCCTTTTCCTGCTTAGAAAATCTTTTATGTTTAACACTTGAACATTTTTCGAGGTTCTTGAGATCATTAACAACCAATTCATGAAAAATGTCAACAGAGTCTCTCACATTCAAGGGAGTAAATTTAGATTTTAACTTGAATTAAGTGTTCACAGTCTTTGTAATGTCTACATTCTGCTCCTTTGCCATTTCTCTGGCTAGGTTGCTCATGACCTCCGATTCTCTTCGTATACCACCACCACTCGGTCCTGGGTCAGGGCATGCATCCATTTCGTTGGTTCCAATATCCATGCTTTGTAACTCCAACATCAAATCCATATCGGAGACTTGTAGATTGCCATTGTCGTTCACAGGAGTGATGCTCCCCATGTCTCTTATCGGTTGCTTAAATTTATTGAGTGCGAAGAACTTCTTTAACTTGAGATTTCTTACTAATTTGTAAGTGTCTATGCGTGTATCAACATAGTTGAATTCTGCCGGTGGACAGAAGGACAGGCCCAGTTTTAGAACTTGCTCTTCCTTGGGCGTTAGAGTAATCTTGGTTAAATTGATGATGGTTGAGTCTTTGTAACCTAGAGCAACTGAGGGTCAATCACCTATTTCAGATTTTTGTTGGCGCTTTTTCCTCCCTTTGCGCCGCCTGCTCCTCTGCCTCCTCCTCTTGGTTTTGCAATGTAAGACACTTGCCGTCTTGGTCTCAAATTGAATCTTCGCTCCTCCTCTAACAAAGCAAACTCGTCTATGACAGATGGGACTGCTGATCTTGCCCCTACTCCTCCACTCGCTCCCTCTTCCAAGTCTGTATCCACGTCCGAGCTCACAATGCTACCTGCATCAAACTGGGGCGTTGCTCCACCATGTGGAGGATTCATTTTTTGCTTGCGCATGGTGTCGAACTTTTTGGCAAAAGTATAGATTTGTCCTCGTTCATAGTCCTGTTTATCTCTAATTAACTTCTGACTTTTGCGCTCTTTGATAGATGTTTCCAGTTTTTTTAGGCGATCTTTCATGTCACTCATATACTTAGTGATAAGTTCCTGATCTGTGTCTTTGGTTAGCATGTCCTGGATCTGTCCGATCTCAATCAGCATTTTCTGCCTGTCAGAC
Organism: Lissotriton vulgaris; assembly: GCF_964263255.1. Taxonomy (NCBI): domain Eukaryota; kingdom Metazoa; phylum Chordata; class Amphibia; order Caudata; family Salamandridae; genus Lissotriton; species Lissotriton vulgaris. The sequence continues at coordinate 339,011,379 of NC_141691.1, forward strand.
CCTGCTTATTTGATTAGAATAGTAAGCATCCGACATGAGGCATCATGGTTATTAACTGCCCATTCCTGGAGCATATTGGGGTCGGGTTCCTCATAGGTTGGGGCTACCATAACCCATAAACCCCGGGGTATCCTTTTCACTTCTAAATACCGCTGGAGCGATTTTTGCTCCCACCACTTGGACAATTCCCCTCTTTTAAGCTTTTCCAATCTCTTCAATCGCCATGGTATCCGAAATGAGACTTGCACCCGCTTTCACAGCGACTTTATTAGATATTGTCTGTACGTCATCAAAGACGGAGAGAGCGGCTTCCTCCCGCTACTGCAGTTCTTGGGCTGACATCGTATATTTCAAGAGGTATCTTGGAACTACGTTCCTGTCTGGTAACCGCCGGGTACGTGGAGCGCTGCTGCTGCTCCGCGTAAATGGAATACACACCCGGCTTCCCCGTTTCCTGGCCCCGAATCGGCGTCTCCTACCTGGCCCTCCAACTTCCGCCGAGTGGGTCCTCCAACTCAGCACGGGTTCGTTGAGGCTCCCGGCACTTCTCCGCTCAGATTCACGAGGCAATACCGCCTCTGCGTCGTGGAACCAGGGGGGCGGCGGACATCAAAACTTCTCTCCTCCTTGCCTCGGAAGATCGCCACCGCCTCCAAACCAACGGGTGTCTCGCCTTGAACAGAGACCTCCGATGCCGGGTCTCTTTAAATTAACAAAATCACCGAGTAGAAAAACCACACGTTGGCGAGACTATGTACCAGACAAAAAAGTTTATTTGTCAACCCTCGGACACGTTTCGCCTGTCC